>NC_137146.1:30486935-30524435 GCF_949319135.1 Squalius cephalus
ACATTAATGCATATATCTATGCTTTTCTACACTCATTTCATAAAGTCATGAGTGAAGGTTCAGTGTGCAGTAGTTGTGTTACTATTAAAGCATTAATTGAAAACAGGCCTGCCAATTTTACATGTTAATTTAGCATTGTTAAATACTAAAACAAAAATCCACCATAAGAAACATAATTTTCCTTTTGTTGTAATATCAATAGTATTTAACACTGTCATCATCTGCCACAATAATGTCTGATTTATCTAAATCTGTTTTTAATATTATTTTATAAACAATATTAGAAATAAACAGGTATAATTTAAAATTAATTGAAACCATTTAATAAGACGAATAGATTAATTGATTGATTTAGTAAGATAAAATAATTTATAATCAAATTAACTGATTGACAGCTTTAATACAAGTACACTATCTATAAAAAATATATATATTTTTGAAGTATTTTAATAATACTGCACTTGCAGTCGTGTCCAAAAGTGGGGAAATTCGTTTTTAATGACCCTACAAGTTCAAGTTTATGCAAAAAACAATACGCAGAAAAACAAAAAGCTGACAGGAAAAAGCAAACATTGACTACAACATAATCAGTTATTAATATTTTGTTGGTTCTCTCTCGTTTTTGCATGTGTTCATAATTTCTTTGTATGACAGTCTGGACGAATTATTTTGTACAATTTGTCATGTTTCACTTTATCATTATCACAAATAAACTACGCCAAGCACAACTACACATTATGACTACAAAATCTTTACCACATTCTGAATAATATTTGAAGAAAGGGTGAAGATGTCAGTGTCATCATCACTTCTGGCCACGACTGCATCTCAGCTGAACTTTAAATACTTTATTTCTAATCTACATACAGTCTATTTCTATTTGAGTGTATTTATATGAGATTTTTCATGACTTTAATGCAAAGTTTGCATTGAATCTTTGAGCTGTGTTTTCCAGAAGCAAGAACATCTGCCTGCATCAAAGGAAAGCGGTGACTCCGCCCACACGAGCAGTGACCCAGCCCACAAGTGATGTGACTCCGCCCACACGAGCAGTGGCCCGCCCACACGAGCAACGACCCCCCCCACAAGTGACGTGACTCCGCCCACATGAGCAGTGACCCCCGCCCAGAAGCGACGTGACTCCGCCCACATGAGCAGTGACCCCACCCACAAGAGATGTGACTCCGCCCACAGCACAAAGAGCGGCCCCTCAGATAAATCAAGCTGGAAAAGTTTCTCTCTTTCACTCTCCTCTTCATGTTTTGTTTTGAGGGTAAATCAATGGCGGGTGCCAGCAGGGCTTCTAAAGGACTCTTCTCCTCTTCTCAAAGTCTCTTCAAAGCATCGGCTGTCCATTAGGATGAAACGTTCTGGCGATTACCATCTGCACGTTCCCTCCTCGCTCGCTCTCTAACAAGGTGTCATTATTCTCTCCTCCTAATCTCCTCTTTTACACACACCCGTCTCCCATCTGATGGGCTTTTAGCTTTGCTTCGGCTCGTTCTTTAATGCTGTTTTCTGTATGTTTTGATCCTGTGGTCACTGGCAGGACAGTGTTTCTCTGGGTTAGAGAGGGTTAACAGCGCTCCTACTACTGACTGACCCGCTTTAACTTCATCAAAAGCTCCATTCAGAAGTGTGTTTCATGTCCTCGATTCTGTGTAAGTCGGTTTGGGACGAAGAGCGCGAAACAAACTAAAAGAGACAGCTTTTATTTGCTCTTTTTCCACTCTTTTTTCACCTTCAAAGGAAGAACATCTCACCATTATTTATCATTTGTGTTTGCTTTTATTCATGCTTGTTTTGAACGAAATGATATTTTTCAACTTTCTCCATGGTAGATGTTTGAGCCTAATATGATCATTTAAATATGGCAGTCACTCAGTATAATATTACCATCTCAAGTTATCAAAAAAAAGGATCTTCACATATTAAAAAAATAATTAAAATATGAAATAATAGAACTGGTGCTCTTCGTGTGGTGGTCATAAATGACCGAATGTTTTTATCTTATTTAAATGAAGGGAATGTAATATATTTTAGTTTGATAATGGTTTTTTATATATTTTTTTTTGTATTTTTAGGGGATTGTAAGGTACTACATTATATTTATGCTGTATTTATAATCTATTTATTCACTTTTTGAGCATAGACCTGAAAAATAAATTTCCAGCTTAATCTGTGGTAAATCTTGAATGCTTTAAAGCACAGACTGAAGTTTGATCTCTTTTCAAAGACGACACTTGGCAGATTATTGCTGAAGTGAAAAAAGTTTTTAAAAAAGTGAACTTAAAAAAAGATTTTACGGCATTAGATTTTACGGCAAGGATTTTACGTTTATTGTTATGAAAAATGAACAAAAATACTATTTGAAATTTTTATATGAAAACTGTATTTTCAAGAAAATCAAAGCCATAAATCTAAACAAGTTGTATTAAAAATGTGAGGTTGATATCTCAGTAAATGATCTTTTAGTGAGATGTTGTTCGGCTGCAGTACCAAACGCTTCCACTCGTCTCCCGCTCATTTCCAATGCGTCAGTTCTGACCGCGAGGAGCTCAAGTGTGGCTGTTGTTTCCAGGACCGTTTACCTGTTCGAATCATGTCCGTGATTTTTTGTGTTCACACAGCAAGTGAAAAACGTTTTGTACCATTCCGCACTTTTCCACAAAGTAAAGCTGCCAGTTAATTCATCTGGCACATTTATTAATAAAAAAAAGAATGCAATAAAATGAACACATTAACGCAAATTAACAATTCATGCCCCCTGCCCCGTACATAAATTCCAAATGTATGTAATATTACTGACTGAATTTTTGTCATGTCTCTTCAATGATTCACTCAATATCCTTTAGTCAGAAAATAGTGATTATATGCAATTAATTGGATATTTTTATTATCTCTCTCAAACAGTATTCAGATAATAACCAGGGATTTTATATGAGAACACTGACAGTCACATTCCCTTTTGTTTCAACTCAGATTTGTCCTTGAAAGATCCGAGACAATGAACCGGTTTTACTTCATTACATATTTGTGGAAGCCTTTCTCTATATGGCCGAAGCTGCATTTAATGTCTTCATATGTTTTTGCATCAGTTGTGTTGGTGTGAGTGTGTCGTACCTGTTCACACGCTCCCTTACACTGAGGAAAGTGTTCTGCAGCATGATGGCAGCAGGAGGGATCTGGAGAGAGAGAGAGAGAGAGAGAGAGCGCAAGTTCAGTCCATTCCATCCAATGTACTCCCAACATATTTCACTTTAAGCCCCGCTGACGGAGAATACCTTTTGTCGGCACTTTGTATTCACCCATAAATAGTCAGTCTACTGTGTAGGTATCTTGAAATGGGCAGTTGGCAGTTAATCATTATGGGATTTCACTTCTCCTCACACTATATATGGACATTTACTGAAGCTCTGGCTAGATTTAAATCAACATCAATGCTACACTCGAAGAAAAGTCCATAAAAATAGCTGTTAATATGAAGACATTTTCTGACTCGATTTCGCAGGTGTTTTATCCATGTTTTGAATCACAAATTGCACTGCATCGTGTTTTATGGTGAAATTAAATATCTGTAAACATAACAGATAATGTCCGGGGCAGAATATTACCAGCACCTTTTTTTTTTTTTAAATAAAGATAAAAATATTCTTCGTCCTGGTGCAAAAAAATGACGGGAGAAACATCAGTTTGAACCGAGAGACAAATTTTGATCTTCCTATTATAGGAAAACAATGTAGAATGAGACCTGAAGTCAGAACTTTACAACTAGGACATTTCAATATAAAGAAACTGCAAATCAATTTTATCAGTGTGTGGCGTTGCATTCACGCAGATGTACAGCTAATGATAAAACTTACATTTAAATGCACTAGGGTTCTATATAAATGAACTATAACAGTAACAATAACAGTAACTGTAACACTAATAGTAACATTAACTGTAACAATAAAAGTAACAGTAACACTAACACTAACACTAACTATAACTGTAACCGTAACAGAAACAATAACAGTAACACTAACACTAACAGTAGCTGTAACAGTAACACTAACAGCAACAATAAAAGTAACACTATCTGTAACACTAACAGTAACACTTAAAGCTAACAATAACAGTAGCCGGCCGTAACGGTAACAGTAACACTAACAGTAACACTCACAGTAACAGTAGCGGTAGCAGCAACACTGACACTAACAGTAATGCTAACAGTAACGCTAACAGTAACACTAACAGTAACACTAACAATAGTAGTACCGGTAACAGTAGCAGTAACACTAACACTAACAGTAGTGGTAACGGTAACAGTAACACTAACAGTAACACTAAAAGTAGCAGTAGCAGTAACAGTAACAGTAACACACTCTAACAGTATTGCTAACAGTAACACCAACAGTAACACTCACAGTAACAGTAGCGGTAGCAGTAACAGTAATGCTAACAGTAACAATAGTGGTAACAGTAGCAGTAACACTAACACTAACAGTAGTGGTAACGGTAACAGTAACACTAACAGTAACACTAAAAGTAGCAGTAGCAGTAACAGTAACAGTAACACACTCTAACAGTATTGCTAACAGTAACACCAACAGTAACACTCACAGTAACAGTAGCGGTAGCAGTAACAGTAACGCTAACAGTAACAATAGTGGTAACAGTAGCAGTAACACTAACCGTAGCAGTAACAGTAACACACTCTAACAGTATTGCTAACAGTAACACCAACAGTAACACTAACAGTAGCGGTAACAGTAACACTAACAGTAACACCAACAGTAACACTCACAGTAACAGTAGTGGTAACAGTAGCAGTAACACTAACAGTAGCGGTAACAGTAACACTAACAGTAGCGGTAACAGTAACACTAACAGTAACACACACTAACAGTAATGCTAACAGTAACACCAACAGTAACACTCACACTCACACTCACACTAACACTCACACTCACACTAACACTAACACTAAAGCACCAGACAAAGGAATTTCAGAGATATCCAACAGGAAAATGCATGCGATCAGACTGAGAGAAGACGTGAAGCAGAGCTGGAGAAGCGTTATTGTGTGTGAGCGACTGTTTGCTTATAATAATCACAAGGGAGAGTTGTGGCTTTGAAAACTTAAGAAAAACATATTCTCATCTGTTTATGCTCCTCCGGAAAAAGTCATCATTATCAAAATGAAGTACTTTCATCTCAGCCCAGACTCATCCAGGCTGATTCCTTTCATCAGTGTGATTGGATCTGTCTTGTGTGCACTGCTAAGTGCTCTTCTTCAGGGCTGTAGTGCGCTTCTCTGGACGATCTGCTTTCTGTCTAACAGCATCTGGCTTTCAATGAGCAGAAGTGAGAAACGCCTTTCCTTTCATGCTTTCCACACCGGTTTATCGAGCTGACACCAGTGCTTTATCGAGCTGACACCAGTGCTTTATCGAGCTGACACCAGTGCTTTCTGAACGCGTGTGAGAATGGACACGCAGTGTGAAACGAGTTGTTCTTCTGAGGTCGAGGAATAGAGGTAAACCACTGAATGAACGCAGTAGTCTGCATTGAAGGCTTCATTGACAGCAGCATTCATGATGATATACAGTCACAGTGTGAGTAAAAGGAACACTAGTGCTTTAGTGTACTATACTATACACTACTGTACTATATTTAAGTGAAAGGTTTATTTAACTTTAGATGCATTTAGTGCATGAAGTCAGTGATCCATTAGACAAGAACATTCATGTCTTCTGTTATTCCAACACTGACTGGGCTGGCTGAAGATGCTGAGGCTGAAGATGCTGATAGATTGGGTTGAGCGGCTGTCTTCAGGGTGTTTGCTTCCTGATCGAGTAAAAGCTATTTTTTACTACGTTCAATGTACTTTTCAAGGCAAAAAATAATTTTATTTTAAAAATTATTAATTATTAACTCAACAATATCATCACATTTTTGCATGACTTTTTACAACCTAAACTAACCTTGCCTTATCATAGAAAGGACAAATGATCTGATCTATGTTGACTTATTGACTTTTTTGGACACAGTCTATGACATCATTTCCTGTTTTTGCATGTTTCTGCATGCTGGTCACTCATAACTGATTAGGCAAAGTTTTTTTCAAAAATAAGCAGCAGTAAATCAGTTTTGTTAAGATTAATTGTAAATAATCTCAATCTTTATAATAATCATGATATATATATATATATATATAGTATTAATTTGACCTTTTTAATGTATTATTATTATTTAAAAACAAACAATTTTAAAATTATTATATAATTAAAATAATTATTATTATCATTATATTTAATGTTTTAAAATAATAATTATTTAAAATAACAATAATAAAAGTTTTACTTTTTAAATGTATTATTATTATTATTATTATTATTATTTAAGATGATAATAATAATAATAATAATAATAATAGCAATTTTAACATTTGACAATTATTATTTAAAAAAATAACAACAATAATAATAATGGCAAATTACTTGTTTGTTTGTTTGTTTTTTGTTTGTTTGTTTGTTTGAAAAATGCCATTCCTTTAAGGATAATGATATCAGGGCATCACCCTGACATTTTCACTTTATGCCACATAAAAATACATGTCTATGAAAAAAAGATTAATGATTTAATTAAAAGCATGCTCATCATTTACATGGTATAAGTCACTGTATATATGAACTACATTTTTATAGATAATTTTTAATAAATGAATAGATAGGACAGAAATGAGCATCATATCATTGACCCTTTAGCCAAGCTCAGATCCTTCAGATGCAGATTCCGGTCCAGCATTAACAGGTGTGAGTGTTTCTGAGTATCTCAGTCGCTACTGTGTGCCTGTTTTTCTGAGGAATATAATAATGGCACATCAAAGGCATTCCCGTCTTCATCTCTCCCCCTTCCTCAACACTCCTGAGCATCCATTTCACCAACATCCCAAACGCTTCTGTTCCCGAGTGTGCAGTGTGCTCCAGTGAGTAAAGCAGAAGGTAATGTGAGTAAAGCAGAAGGTAAAGTGAGTAAAGGAGAAGGTAAAGTGTGTAAAGGAGAAGGTAAAGTGAGTAAAACAGAAGGTAAAGTGTGTAAAGGAGAAGGTAAAGTGAGTAAAACAGAAGGTAAAGTGAGTAAAGCAGAAGGTAAAGTGAGTAAAGGAGAAGGTAAAGTGTGTAAAGCAGAAGGTAAAGCGAGTAAAGGAGAAGGTAAAGTGAGTAAAGCAGAAGGTAAAGTGAGTAAAGCAGAAAGTAAAGTGAGTAAAGCAGAAGGTAAAGTGAGTAAAGCAGAAGGTAAAGTGAGTAAAGCAGAAAGTAAAGTGAGTAAAGCAGAAGGTAAAGTGAGTAAAGCAGAAGGTAAAGTGAGTAAAGCAGAAGGTAAAGTGAGTAAAGGAGAAGGTAAAGGGAGTAAAACAGAAGGTAAAGCGAGTAAAGCAGAAGGTAAAGTGAGTAAAGGAGTGAGTAAAGTGAGAAGGTAAAGCGAGTAAAAGAGAAGGTAAAGTGAGTAAAGCAAAAGGTAAAGTGAGTAAAGCAGAAGGTAAAGCGAGTAAAGCAGAAAGTAAAGTGAGTAAAGCAGAAGGTAAAGTGAGTAAAGCAGAAGGTAAAGCGAGTAAAGGAGAAGGTAAAGTGAGTAAAGGAGAAGGTAAAGTGAGTAAAGCAGAAAGTAAAGTGAGTAAAGCAGAAGGTAAAGTGAGTAAAGCAGAAGGTAAAGTGAGTAAAGCAGAAGGTAAAGTGAGTAAAGGAGAAGGTAAAGGGAGTAAAACAAAGCAGAAGGTAAAGTGAGTAAAGCAGAAGGTAAAGTGAGTAAAGCAGAAGGTAAAGTGAGTAAAGGAGAAGGTAAAGTGAGTAAAGCAGAAGGTAAAGTGAGTAAAGCAGAAGGTAAAGTGAGTAAAGCAGAAGGTAAAGTGAGTAAAGCAGAAGGTAAAGTGAGTAAAGGAGAAGGTAAAGTGAGTAAAGCAGAAGGTAAAGCGAGTAAAGCAGAAGGTAAAGTGAGTAAAGGAGAAGGTAAAGTGAGTAAAGCAGAAGGTAAAGTGAGTAAAGCAGAAGGTAAAGTGAGTAAAGGTAAAGTGAGTAAAGCAGAAGGTAAAGTGAGTAAAACAAAGCAGAAGGTAGGGTGAGTAAAGCAGAAGGTAAAGTGAGTAAAGCAGAAGGTAAAGAGTAAAGCAGAAGGTAAAGTGAGTAAAGCAGAAGTTAAAGCGAGTAAAGGAGAAGGTAAAGAGTAAAGGAGAAGGTAAAGTGAGTAAAGGAGAAGGTAAAGCGAGTAAAGCAGAAAGTAAAGTGAGTAAAGCAGAAGGTAAAGTGAGTAAAGGAGAAGGTAAAGCGAGTAAAGCAGAAAGTAAAGTGAGTAAAGCAGAAGGTAAAGTGAGTAAAGCAGAAGGTAAAGCGAGTAAAGGAGAAGGTAAAGTGAGTAAAGGAGAAGGTAAAGTGAGTAAAGCAGAAAGTAAAGTGAGTAAAGCAGAAGGTAAAGTGAGTAAAGCAGAAGGTAAAGTGAGTAAAGCAGAAGGTAAAGTGAGTAAAGGAGAAGGTAAAGGGAGTAAAACAAAGCAGAAGGTAAAGTGAGTAAAGCAGAAGGTAAAGTGAGTAAAGCAGAAGGTAAAGTGAGTAAAGGAGAAGGTAAAGTGAGTAAAGCAGAAGGTAAAGTGAGTAAAGCAGAAGGTAAAGTGAGTAAAGCAGAAGGTATAAAGTGAGTAAAGCAGAAGGTAAAGTGAGTAAAGCAGAAGGTAAAGTGAGTAAAGGAGAAGGTAAAGTGAGTAAAGCAGAAGGTAAAGCGAGTAAAGCAGAAGGTAAAGTGAGTAAAGGAGAAGGTAAAGTGAGTAAAGCAGAAGGTAAAGTGAGTAAAGCAGAAGGTAAAGTGAGTAAAGGTAAAGTGAGTAAAGCAGAAGGTAAAGTGAGTAAAACAAAGCAGAAGGTAAAGTGAGTAAAGCAGAAGGTAAAGTGAGTAAAGCAGAAGGTAAAGAGTAAAGCAGAAGGTAAAGTGAGTAAAGCAGAAGGTAAAGTGAGTAAAGGAGAAGGTAAAGTGAGTAAAGCAGAAGGTAAAGTGAGTAAAAGAGAAGGTAAAGTGAGTAAAGCAGAAGGTAAAGTGAGTAAAGGAGAAGGTAAAGTGAGTAAAGCAGAAGGTAAAGTGAGTAAAGGAGAAGGTAAAGTGAGTAAAGCAGAAGGTAAAGTGAGTAAAAGAGAAGGTAAAGTGAGTAAAGGAGAAGGTAAAGTGAAGGTAAAGTGAGTAAAGCAGAAGGTAAAGTGAGTAAAGGAGAAGGTAAAGTGAGTAAAGCAGAAGGTAAAGTGAGTAAAAGAGAAGGTAAAGTGAGTAAAGCAGAAGGTAAAGTGAGTAAAGGAGAAGGTAAAGCGAGTAAAGGAGAAGGTAAAGTGAGTAAAGCAGAAAGTGAGTAAAGGAGAAGGTAAAGTGAGTAAAGGAGAAGGTAAAGCGAGTAAAGGAGAAGGTAAAGCGAGTAAAGTGAAGGTAAAGTGAGTAAAGCAGAAGGTAAAGTGAGTAAAGCAGAAGGTAAAGTGAGTAAAGGAGAAGGTAAAGTGAGTAAAGCAGAAGGTAAAGTGAGTAAAGCAGAAGGTAAAGTGAGTAAAGCAGAAGGTAAAGTGAGTAAAAGAGAAGGTAAAGCGAGTAAAGGAGAAGGTAAAGCAAGTAAAGCAGAAGGTAAAGTGAAGGTAAAGTGAGTAAAGCAGAAGGTAAAGCGAGTAAAGGAGAAGGTAAAGCGAGTAAAGGAGAAGGTAAAGTGAAGGTAAAGCGAGTAAAGCAGAAGGTAAAGTGAGTAAAGCAGAAGGTAAAGTGAGTAAAGCAGAAGGTAAAGTGAGTAAAGGAGAAGGTAAAGCGAGTAAAGGAGAAGGTAAAGTGAAGGTAAAGTGAGTAAAGCAGAAGGTAAAGTGAGTAAAGGAGAAGGTAAAGTGAGTAAAGCAGAAGGTAAAGTGAGTAAAGCAGAAGGTAAAGTGAGTAAAGGAGAAGGTAAAGTGAGTAAAGCAGAAGGTAAAGTGAGTAAAAGAGAAGGTAAAGCGAGTAAAGGAGAAGTTAAGCGAGTAAAGCAGAAGGTAAAGTGAGTAAAGCAGAAGGTAAAGTGAGTAAAGGAGAAGGTAAAGCGAGTAAAGGAGAAGGTAAAGTGAAGGTAAAGTGAGTAAAGCAGAAGGTAAAGTGAGTAAAGGAGAAGGTAAAGTGAGTAAAGTGAAGGTAAAGTGAGTAAAGCAGAAGGTAAAGCGAGTAAAGGAGAAGGTAAAGCGAGTAAAGGAGAAGGTAAAGCGAGTAAAGGAGAAGGTAAAGTGAGTAAAAGAGAAGGTAAAGCGAGTAAAGGAGAAGGTAAAGCGAGTAAAACAGAAGGTAAAGTGAGTAAAGCAGAAGGTAAAGCGAGTAAAGGAGAAGGTAAAGCGAGTAAAGGAGAAGGTAAAGTGAGTAAAAGAGAAGGTAAAGCGAGTAAAGGAGAAGGTAAAGCGAGTAAAACAGAAGGTAAAGTGAGTAAAGCAGAAGGTAAAGCGAGTAAAGGAGAAGGTAAAGCGAGTAAAGGAGAAGGTAAAGTGAGTAAAGGAGAAGGTAAAGTGAGTAAAGCAGAAGGTAAAGCGAGTAAAGGAGAAGGTAAAGTGAGTAAAGCAGAAGGTAAAGTGAGTAAAGCAGAAGGTAAAGCGAGTAAAGCAGAAGGTAAAGTGAGTAAAGCAGAAGGTAAAGCGAGTAAAGGAGAAGGTAAAGCAAGTAAAGCAGAAGGTAAAGTGAGTAAAGGAGAAGGTAAAGTGAATAAAAGAGAAGGTAAAGTGAGTAAAGCAGAAGGTAAAGCGAGTAAAGGAGAAGGTAAAGTGAGTAAAGCAGAAGGTAAAGTGAGTAAAGCAGAAGGTAAAGCGAGTAAAGCAGAAGGTAAAGTGAGTAAAGCAGAAGGTAAAGCGAGTAAAGGAGAAGGTAAAGCGAGTAAAGCAGAAGGTAAAGTGAGTAAAGCAGAAGGTAAAGTGAGTAAAGCAGAAGGTAAAGTGAGTAAAGTGAGTAAAGCAGAAGGTAAAGTCAGTCAGTCAGTCAGTCATATTTATTTATAGAGCACATTTAAAAACAACAGTTGTTGGCCAAAGTGCTGTACAAAGTGTACACAAATATCCTAATAAGTAAACATAAAACCACAAATAAACAATGCACAAGACAATACAAAACCACTACGCCCACTTATGACCATAAGCAGCAGTAAATAAGTGGGTTTTGAGCAAAGATTTAAAATCAATATATGTTGGGGCATTCTTTATGTAAAATGGCAGATTGTTCCAAAGCTGTGGAGCGGCCACTGAGAAGGCACAATCTCCTTTTAATTTTAAACATGTCCTTGGAACAGTCAGCTGTAGACTACTGGTTGACCTAAGATTTCTAAAAACATTATGGTGGGATGAAAGAAGATCAGAGATGTATGGAGGAGCCAGTCCATGCAATCCCTTATAAACAAACAACAGTGTTTTGAACTCAATACGATGTTTGACTGGGAGCCAATGGAGAGAGAACAATACTGGCGAAATATGTTCTCTTCTCTTTGTTCCTGTTAACAATCTAGCAGCCGCATTTTGGACTAGTTGAAGACGTGACAATAGAGACTGTGAGACACCCAAGTATAGTACATTACAGTAATCTAATCTTGATGAAATAAAAGCATGTATCACAGACTCCATGTCTCTGGGTGATAAAAATGCCTTAATTTTTGCAATATTCTTTAACTGATAAAAGCAACTTCTGACCACACCATTGATCTGTTTGTCAAAAGTCAGAGCAGAGTCAAAAGTAACACCCAGATTTCGAACATGTGTATGGCAATTGCCAGATAAAGGTCCCAATTTACTGGCAGCAACCTCTGTGAATGTAGATGAGCCAAAGATTAAGACTTCCGTCTTAGAATCATTTAACTGAAGGAAGTTGGCAGACATCCACTGTTTAACGTCTCTCAAACAATCAAATAAACACTGCAAACTAGAGTCATTCTTTGGATGTAAAGGAACATAACACTGAGTATCATCTGCATAGCAGTGGTATGATACATTATACTTGCTAAAAATATTATACAGCGGAAGCATGTATAAGGAAAATAAAACAGGACCCAAGATCGAGCCCTGCGGAACCCCATATAAAACTGGTGCACGAGGTGACATGTAATTGCCCGTCTCTACTGAGAAGGTTCTATCTGTTAGGTATGAAGCAAACCAATCCAAAGCACAACCTTGGATACCAATTTGCTGTAAACGATTTAAAAGAATGCTATGATCGAGAGTGTCGAATGCCGCGCTAAGATCCAGCAGAATTAAGACAGCACATTTACCAGAGTCGACAATCAGAAATAAATCATTTAGTACTTTAAGCAGTGCAGACTCTGTACTGTGCTGTGATCTGAAACCAGACTGATATTTATCCAAAATGCCATTTTCCTGTAAAAAGGAAGAAAGCTGATTAAACACAACCTTCTCCAAAACTTTTGATAAAAATGGCAATTTAGAGATGGGGCGATAGTTGTTCAAAACTGTTGGATCAAAGTTTGGTTTTTTGAGCTGCGGCTGCACAATGGCATGTTTAAAATAAGATGGAACTATCCCACTAACTAAGCTACTATTGATTATTGACAATAAGCTAGGAGTAATAGAATCAAGTATATCTGTTAAAAGGCGAGGATAAACAACATCCAGTGAGCAAAAGGTGGACTTCATTTGTCGCAAAATTTGTTGCAGATGACTATGAGACACTAGAAAAAACTCAGATAAATGTGTTAAATTCTGTGATGGTGATGACTGAAGTAGGTCCAAAGAAGAGTCCAAAAAACATGATCTTATAGCATCAATTTTGTCGCAAAAAAACTTTAGGAAGTTTTCACAGGCCATAGGAGAGGGATCAGGATATAAATTAGAAATCGGATTCAACACATTATTTATAGTATTAAATAGTATTTTTGGGCTGTGTGCATTTTTAGCGATGAGCTCTGAAAAATATTTTGCTTTTGCGAACTTAACAACTTTTTGATATTGGATCATACAATCCCTAACACATTCATAAGATATTTGTAATTTGTCCCTCTTCCACTTCCTTTCTGCTTTTCTCCATTTTTGTCTAATAGCCCTAGTGTCATCATTAAACCAAGGGTGTACACAGCTTCTAATTCTCTTCAATTTAAACGGGGCAACGACATCCAATATGTTTGAACATAACGTATTGAACATATTCACTAACTCATCTGGGTTTGCTCCAAGACTGTTTGACTCAATTTCGTGAGTTTTTGGTGAACTAATATAAGCATCCAGGAATTTTTCGGATGTAGATGAGTTAAAAGAACGAGCATACCGGGCTACCGGCACATAGAGTGGTTCAGGGCTAGGAACATCTATATTAAAAGAAATAATCTTATGATCAGACAGAAAAAATTCTTTAATAACTACGTTGCTGACTGAAAAGCCATATGATAAGATCAAATCAAGTGTATGCCCTTGTTTATGAGTAGGACCAAAAACAGACTGTGTAAGATTAAAAGTATCAATAGTTTCTAGAAATTCTTTAACCATAGGTTTAGAAGGGCAACAAACATGTATATTAAAATCGCCCAATATCAAAATCCTATCTGCATTTGGCACAACAGAGGATAAAAAATCAGAAAATTCACTAATAAAATCCTTATTATACTTTGGGGGTCTATAAACTAATATACATAAAATTGAATTACAGCCATCCTTCTTAAATAGCTGTGCTTCAAAGCTAGAAAACAATTCTGTGGCAGATAGACGGCATTTGAATTTATCTCTATAAATAGTAGCTAAGCCCCCACCACGACCAACTGACCGTGTCGTGTTAAAAAATGTATAGTCTTTAGGACAAACTTCAGTGAGTGGACCAAGTTCACCGGCATTTAGCCACGTCTCAGTCATAAACAAAAAGTCAAGCCCAAGAGATAGAATATGTTCATTAATTGTGAATGTCTTGTTTGAGATCGATCTTACATTTAGTAACGCCATCTTCACTTCAGTGCAGTCTGTTTCCAGATATGTGGGCTGATGCTGCAACGGCAAGGAATAATCCAATGAACGAAGGTTGCGGAGATTTACTCCTCTTCTGCAAATGCGTAGTCTAGACAGCCTCCTTGACGATCGCACTGATCGTGGTTGTTCCGGGTAAACGAAGTCGGGACAGTATTTGAAAGAGTACAAAATCCGGCCATGGTCACAACTGGAAACCAGACCTACAAGATCCGCGTGACTCGGGACTTCACGCAGCGAGGCACGGAGGTGTCTCCTGACGCGTGCCAACACACCGCCACGTGTGCCCCGTCTTCTATACCGTTTCTTCCTCTGATGGTAATCACAGGCCGGTAATCGGCATATTTCAGATGGCAGGAAGGTCGAAAAAGGAGGATCAGGAATCTTGTACCCCCCGTAATTCGGATCAGAGAAAATTTCAACAGTCCTCCGTATATTGAGGAGAAAGGAACGGTCATAAACAAGCGCTGTGGTAATTTTTTGTGCAGATAAACACACAAACAAGACGAATAAACTTAGTACAGAGGACATAGACAACAGACGACGGCTTGCCAAACACCACACTGGCGCCATCTTGATTCTGATTCTAAAGGAGAAGGTAAAGTGAGTAAAGGAGAAGGTAAAGTGAATAAAAGAGAAGGTAAAGCGAGTAAAGCAGAAGGTAAAGTGAGTAAAGCAGAAGGTAAAGTGAGTAAAGCAGAAGGTAAAGTGAGTAAAGGAGAAGGTAAAGTGAGTAAAGGAGAAGGTAAAGTGAATAAAAGAGAAGGTAAAGCGAGTAAAGCAGAAGGTAAAGTGAGTAAAGCAGAAGGTAAAGTGAGTAAAGGAGAAGGTAAAGTGAGTAAAGGAGAAGGTAAAGTGAGTAAAGCAGAAGGTAAAGTGAGTAAAGCAGAAGGTAAAGCGAGTAAAGCAGAAAGTAAAGTGAGTAAAGCAGAAGGTAAAGTGAGTAAAGCAGAAAGTAAAGTGAGTAAAGCAGAAGGTAAAGTGAGTAAAGCAGAAGGTAAAGTGAGTAAAGGAGAAGGTAAAGTGAGTAAAGCAGAAGGTAAAGCGAGTAAAGCAGAAGGTAAAGTGAGTAAAGCAGAAGGTAAAGCGAGTAAAGGAGAAGGTAAAGTGAGTAAAGCAGAAGGTAAAGTGAGTAAAGGAGAAGGTAAAGTGAGTAAAGCAGAAGGTAAAGTGAGTAAAGCAGAAGGTAAAGTGAGTAAAGCAGAAGGTAAAGCGAGTAAAGGAGAAGGTAAAGTGAGTAAAGGAGTGAGTAAAGCAGAAGGTAAAGTGAGTAAAGCAGAAGGTAAAGTGAGTAAAGCAGAAGGTAAAGCGAGTAAAGCAGAAGGTAAAGCGAGTAAAGGAGAAGGTAAAGTGAGTAAAGCAGAAGGTAAAGTGAGTAAAGGAGAAGGTAAAGTGAGTAAAGCAGAAGGTAAAGTGAGTAAAGGAGAAGGTAAAGTGAGTAAAGCAGAAGGTAAAGTGAGTAAAGCAGAAGGTAAAGTGAGTAAAGCAGAAGGTAAAGCGAGTAAAGCAGAAGGTAAAGTGAGTAAAGGAGAAGGTAAAGTGAGTAAAGCAGAAGGTAAAGTGAGTAAAGCAGAAGGTAAAGTGAGTAAAGCAGAAGGTAAAGTGAGTAAAGCAGAAGGTAAAGTGAGTAAAGCAGAAGGTAAAGCGAGTAAAGCAGAAGGTAAAGTGAGTAAAGCAGAAGGTAAAGTGAGTAAAGCAGAAGGTAAAGTGAGTAAAGGAGAAGGTAAAGTGAGTAAAGCAGAAGGTAAAGTGAGTAAAGGAGAAGGTAAAGTGAGTAAAGCAGAAGGTAAAGTGAGTAAAGCAGAAAGTAAAGTGAGTAAAGCAGAAGGTAAAGCGAGTAAAGGAGTGAGTAAAGGAGAAGGTAAAGTGAGTAAAGGAGAAGGTAAAGTGAGTAAAGCAGAAGGTAAAGTGAGTAAAGCAGAAGGTAAAGCGAGTAAAGCAGAAGGTAAAGCGAGTAAAGGAGAAGGTAAAGTGAGTAAAGCAGAAGGTAAAGTGAGTAAAGGAGAAGGTAAAGTGAGTAAAGCAGAAGGTAAAGTGAGTAAAGGAGAAGGTAAAGTGAGTAAAGCAGAAGGTAAAGTGAGTAAAGGAGAAGGTAAAGTGAGTAAAGGAGAAGGTAAAGTGAGTAAAGGAGAAGGTAAAGTGAGTAAAGGAGAAGGTAAAGTGAGTAAAGCAAAGCAGAAGGTAAAGTGAGTAAAGCAGAAGGTAAAGTGAGTAAAGCAGAAGGTAAAGTGAGTAAAGGAGAAGGTAAAGTGAGTAAAGGAGAAGGTAAAGTGAGTAAAGGAGAAGGTAAAGTGAGTAAAGGAGAAGGTAAAGTGAGTAAAGGAAAGCAGAAGGTAAAGTGAGTAAAGGAGAAGGTAAAGTGAGTAAAGCAAAGCAGAAGGTAAAGTGAGTAAAGCAGAAGGTAAAGTGAGTAAAGGAGAAGGTAAAGTGAGTAAAGGAGTGAGTAAAGGAGAAGGTAAAGTGAGTAAAGGAGAAGGTAAAGTGAGTAAAGCAGAAGGTAAAGCGAGTAAAGCAGAAGGTAAAGCGAGTAAAGCAGAAGGTAAAGCGAGTAAAGCAGAAGGTAAAGCGAGTAAAGGAGAAGGTAAAGCGAGTAAAGCAGAAGGTAAAGCGAGTAAAGCAGAAGGTAAAGCGAGTAAAGCAGAAGGTAAAGTGAGTAAAGGAGAAGGTAAAGTGAGTAAAGCAGAAGGTAAAGTGAGTAAAGGAGTGAGTAAAGGAGAAGGTAAAGTGAGTAAAGCAGAAGGTAAAGTGAGTAAAGGAGAAGGTAAAGTGAGTAAAGCAGAAGGTAAAGTGAGTAAAGGAGAAGGTAAAGTGAGTAAAGCAGAAGGTAAAGCGAGTAAAGCAGAAGGTAAAGTGAGTAAAGGAGAAGGTAAAGCGAGTAAAGCAGAAGGTAAAGCGAGTAAAGCAGAAGGTAAAGCGAGTAAAGCAGAAGGTAAAGTGAGTAAAGCAGAAGGTAAAGTGAGTAAAGCAGAAGGTAAAGTGAGTAAAGCAGAAGGTAAAGCAGAAGGTAAAGTGAGTAAAGCAGAAGGTAAAGCGAGTAAAGGAGAAGGTAAAGTGAGTAAAGCAGAAGGTAAAGTGAGTAAAGCAGAAGGTAAAGCGAGTAAAGGAGAAGGTAAAGTGAGTAAAGCAGAAAGTAAAGTGAGTAAAGCAGAAGGTAAAGTGAGTAAAGCAGAAGGTAAAGTGAGTAAAGCAGAAGGTAAAGTGAGTAAAGGAGAAGGTAAAGTGAGTAAAGCAGAAGGTAAAGTGAGTAAAGCAGAAGGTAAAGTGAGTAAAGCAGAAGGTAAAGCGAGTAAAGGAGAAGGTAAAGTGAGTAAAGCAGAAGGTAAAGTGAGTAAAGTAGAAAGTAAAGTGAGTAAAGCAGAAGGTAAAGTGAGTAAAGCAGAAAGTAAAGTGAGTAAAGCAGAAGGTAAAGTGAGTAAAGCAGAAGGTAAAGTGAGTAAAGCAGAAGGTAAAGTGAGTAAAGGAGAAGGTAAAGTGAGTAAAGGAGAAGGTAAAGTGAGTAAAGCAGAAGGTAAAGTGAGTAAAGCAGAAGGTAAAGTGAGTAAAGCAGAAGGTAAAGTGAGTAAAGCAGAAGGTAAAGTGAGTAAAGGAGAAGGTAAAGTGAGTAAAGGAGAAGGTAAAGTGAGTAAAGCAGAAGGTAAAGTGAGTAAAGCAGAAGGTAAAGTGAGTAAAGCAGAAGGTAAAGCGAGTAAAGGAGAAGGTAAAGTGAGTAAAGCAGAAGGTAAAGTGAGTAAAGCAGAAAGTAAAGTGAGTAAAGCAGAAGGTAAAGTGAGTAAAGCAGAAGGTAAAATGAGTAAAGCAGAAGGTAAAGTGAGTAAAGCAGAAGGTAAAGTGAGTAAAGCAGAAAGTAAAGTGAGTAAAGCAGAAGGTAAAGTGAGTAAAGCAGAAGGTAAAGTGAGTAAAGCAGAAGGTAAAGTGAGTAAAGCAGAAGGTAAAGCGAGTAAAGGAGAAGGTAAAGTGAGTAAAGCAGAAAGTAAAGTGAGTAAAGCAGAAGGTAAAGTGAGTAAAGCAGAAGGTAAAGCGAGTAAAGCAGAAGGTAAAGCGAGTAATGGAGAAGGTAAAGTGAGTAAAGCAGAAAGTAAAGTGAGTAAAGCAGAAGGTAAAGTGAGTAAAGGAGAAGGTAAAGTGAGTAAAGGAGAAGGTAAAGTGAGTAAAGCAGAAAGTAAAGTGAGTAAAGCAGAAGGTAAAGTGAGTAAAGCAGAAGGTAAAGCGAGTAAAGCAGAAGGTAAAGCGAGTAAAGGAGAAGGTAAAGTGAGTAAAGCAGAAAGTAAAGTGAGTAAAGCAGAAAGTAAAGTGAGTAAAGCAGAAGGTAAAGTGAGTAAAGCAGAAGGTAAAGTGAGTAAAGCAGAAGGTAAATTGAGTAAAGGAGAAGGTAAAGTGAGTAAAGCAGAAGGTAAAGCGAGTAAAGCAGAAGGTAAAGCGAGTAAAGCAGAAAGTAAAGTGAGTAAAGCAGAAGGTAAAGTGAGTAAAGCAGAAGGTAAAGTGAGTAAAGCAGAAGGTAAAGTGAGTAAAGCAGAAGGTAAAGTGAGTAAAGCAGAAGGTAAAGCGAGTAAAGCAGAAAGTAAAGTGAGTAAAGCAGAAGGTAAAGCGAGTAAAGGAGAAGGTAAAGTGAGTAAAGCAGAAGGTAAAGTGAGTAAAGCAGAAGGTAAAGTGAGTAAAGCAGAAGGTAAAGCGAGTAAAGCAGAAGGTAAAGTGAGTAAAGGAGAAGGTAAAGCGAGTAAAGGAGAAGGTAAAGTGAGTAAAGGAGAAGGTAAAGTGAGTAAAGCAGAAGGTAAAGTGAGTAAAGCAGAAGGTAAAGTGAGTAAAGCAGAAGGTAAAGTGAGTAAAGCAGAAGGTAAAGTGAGTAAAGCAGAAGGTAAAGCGAGTAAAGCAGAAAGTAAAGTGAGTAAAGCAGAAGGTAAAGCGAGTAAAGGAGAAGGTAAAGTGAGTAAAGCAGAAGGTAAAGTGAGTAAAGCAGAAGGTAAAGTGAGTAAAGCAGAAGGTAAAGCGAGTAAAGCAGAAGGTAAAGTGAGTAAAGCAGAAGGTAAAGTGAGTAAAGCAGAAAGTAAAGTGAGTAAAGCAGAAGGTAAAGTGAGTAAAGCAGAAAGTAAAGTGAGTAAAGCAGAAGGTAAAGTGAGTAAAGCAGAAGGTAAAGTGAGTAAAGGAGAAGGTAAAGTGTGTAAAGCAGAAAGTAAAGTGAGTAAAGCAGAAGGTAAAGTGAGTAAAGCAGAAGGTAAAGTGAGTAAAGGAGAAGGTAAAGTGTGTAAAGCAGAAGGTAAAGTGAGTAAAGCAGAAGGTAAAGTGAGTAAAGCAGAAGGTAAAGTGAGTAAAGCAGAAGGTAAAGTGAGTAAAGCAGAAGGTAAAGTGAGTAAAGGAGAAGGTAAAGTGTGTAAAGCAGAAGGTAAAGTGAGTAAAGCAGAAGGTAAAGTGAGTAAAGCAGAAGGTAAAGTGAGTAAAGCAGAAGGTAAAGTGAGTAAAGCAGAAGGTAAAGTGAGTAAAGCAGAAGGTAAAGTGAGTAAAGGAGAAGGTAAAGTGAGTAAAGCAGAAGGTAAAGTGAGTAAAGCAGAAGGTAAAGTGAGTAAAGCAGAAGGTAAAGTGAGTAAAGGAGAAGGTAAAGTGTGTAAAGCAGAAGGTAAAGTGAGTAAAGCAGAAGGTAAAGTGAGTAAAGCAGAAGGTAAAGTGAGTAAAGCAGAAGGTAAAGTGAGTAAAGCAGAAGGTAAAGTGAGTAAAGGAGAAGGTAAAGTGAGTAAAGCAGAAGGTAAAGTGAGTAAAGCAGAAAGTAAAGTGAGTAAAGCAGAAGGTAAAGTGAGTAAAGCAGAAGGTAAAGTGAGTAAAGCAGAAGGTAAAGTGAGTAAAGCAGAAGGTAAAGTGAGTAAAGCAGAAAGTAAAGTGAGTAAAGCAGAAGGTAAAGTGAGTAAAGCAGAAGGTAAAGTGAGTAAAGCAGAAGGTAAAGTGAGTAAAGCAGAAGGTAAAGCGAGTAAAGGAGAAGGTAAAGTGAGTAAAGCAGAAAGTAAAGTGAGTAAAGCAGAAGGTAAAGTGAGTAAAGCAGAAGGTAAAGTGAGTAAAGCAGAAGGTAAAGCGAGTAATGGAGAAGGTAAAGTGAGTAAAGCAGAAAGTAAAGTGAGTAAAGGAGAAGGTAAAGTGAGTAAAGCAGAAAGTAAAGTGAGTAAAGCAGAAAGTAAAGTGAGTAAAGCAGAAGGTAAAGTGAGTAAAGCAGAAGGTAAAGCGAGTAATGGAGAAGGTAAAGTGAGTAAAGCAGAAAGTAAAGTGAGTAAAGGAGAAGGTAAAGTGAGTAAAGCAGAAAGTAAAGTGAGTAAAGCAGAAAGTAAAGTGAGTAAAGCAGAAGGTAAAGTGAGTAAAGCAGAAGGTAAAGTGAGTAAAGCAGAAGGTAAAGTGAGTAAAGGAGAAGGTAAAGTGAGTAAAGCAGAAGGTAAAGTGAGTAAAGCAGAAGGTAAAGTGAGTAAAGCAGAAGGTAAAGCGAGTAAAGCAGAAAGTAAAGTGAGTAAAGCAGAAGGTAAAGCGAGTAAAGGAGAAGGTAAAGTGAGTAAAGCAGAAGGTAAAGTGAGTAAAGCAGAAAGTAAAGTGAGTAAAGCAGAAGGTAAAGTGAGTAAAGCAGAAGGTAAAGTGAGTAAAGCAGAAAGTAAAGTGAGTAAAGCAGAAGGTAAAGCGAGTAAAGCAGAAGGTAAAGTGAGTAAAGCAGAAGGTAAAGTGAGTAAAGCAGAAGGTAAAGCGAGTAAAGCAGAAGGTAAAGTGAGTAAAGCAGAAGGTAAAGCGAGTAAAGCAGAAGGTAAAGTGAGTAAAGCAGAAGGTAAAGTGAGTAAAGCAGAAGGTAAAGCGAGTAAAGCAGAAGGTAAAGTGAGTAAAGCAGAAGGTAAAGCGAGTAAAGCAGAAGGTAAAGTGAGTAAAGGAGTGAGTAAAGCAGAAGGTAAAGTGAGTAAAGCAGAAGGTAAAGCGAGTAAAGGAGAAGGTAAAGTGAGTAAAGGAGAAGGTAAAGTGAGTAAAGCAGAAGGTAAAGTGAGTAAAGCAGAAGGTAAAGTGAGTAAAGCAGAAGGTAAAGCGAGTAAAGCAGAAGGTAAAGCGAGTAAAGCAGAAGGTAAAGTGAGTAAAGCAGAAGGTAAAGTGAGTAAAGCAGAAGGTAAAGCGAGTAAAGCAGAAGGTAAAGCGAGTAAAGCAGAAGGTAAAGTGAGTAAAGCAGAAGGTAAAGCGAGTAAAGCAGAAGGTAAAGTGAGTAAAGCAGAAGGTAAAGCGAGTAAAGCAGAAGGTAAAGTGAGTAAAGCAGAAGGTAAAGCGAGTAAAGGAGAAGGTAAAGTGAGTAAAGCAGAAAGTAAAGTGAGTAAAGCAGAAGGTAAAGTGAGTAAAGCAGAAGGTAAAGTGAGTAAAGGAGTGAGTAAAGCAGAAGGTAAAGTGAGTAAAGCAGAAGGTAAAGCGAGTAAAGGAGAAGGTAAAGTGAGTAAAGCAGAAGGTAAAGCGAGTAAAGGAAGTCCCAAGAGTGTTTAAGACACCAGGATCTCTGCAGGAACTGAAGACAACATGAAAGAGGGGCGGTTTGATGGGTTTGATGGCCTCAAATAAAGGTGATCAAACACCAATGAGAAGCAGACGAGAACCAGGCATACATGTGTCAACTGCTCCCCATGAGGATCCCATCAGCTTCAAAGCCTTGAATACACACACACACACACACACACACACACACACACACACACACACACACACACACACACACACACACACACACACACACACAACTGGAACTGGAAAAGATAAACCCTTCACTAACCTGTTGATAACCAGTTCTGTGTAGCGTTTGAATCAGGGAATGTGTGAAGTGATCAGATGTATTGATTGAGCCACTTTGGTTACAAAAAAGTTGTCTTTACTAATTTTTCTGGGCCGGCAAGTGTCAAAAACATAGAAGCCTATGGAGGAGTGAGCCAGCTCTCAGATTTCATCAAAAATATCTTAATTTGTGTTCCGAAGAAGAACGAAAGTCTTACGGGGTTGAACAACATGAGGGCGAGTGATTACTGACAGAATTCTCATTTTTGGGTGAACTAACCCTTTAATACAATGAAGGAGATTGGTTTAATCAACAGAAACACAAAATATTATGTTCTCTGAACCACATAAATTATTATAAGTTGATTTGACAAAAGAAAAAAATGTTGTTATAAGTCATGAAAATATTTTTTTTACAGTGTACACAAAATGTTGAGAATGCAGAGATAAAGACGTGAATATCTCTCCTTGAGTTGAGACTTGAGAAAATGCTGTTTTTTAAAGAATAACAGTGATTTACACCTAACCCTAAGCGTACACAATGTTGATAAATGCTGCGATTTTCAATTTGAAGGATTTCAAATTGGTAAAATTGTTCTCAAATTAGCATAAAAGGGCAGCTACAAGTGCATATCGTGGTAAAAAGGAAGGAAAGTAGGGTGATTTGAGTGTCTTTGTTCGGGTCGGGTCGGGTCTACTAACGAGCTGGGCTTTTAATGACCCGCTGAAGGTGCACTGGAGCATTCAGAGCTGTGGGCTTTGTGTTCGAAGAGAGGAACGCTAGACATTCAGCTCAGACCGACGCATTACTGATGCTGGGGAAATGATGAAGAAGCCATGGAAACTGCAGGAGTGGCAGTGGAGTAAGAGTTTCCCTGAGTCTGCGTCTGTCGCTTACAGCTTTACATTATACAAGTGCAGGGTGAACTGTGCAGTGAAGCCGACTGCGTCTCACAGCGAGACCTTTAATGAACAATGACAGATACACACAGATCATAATGATGGAGACTGGGAGACGCGGCCCATTAGTGAACGCAACATCGCATCAACCGTATTGAGGAAAGCAAACAAAACATAAAGATGTGCTATTCCTTCATGTTTTTAGAAAGTGTAAAACACAGAACTACAGATCATTATCCAAATCCATGGGAAGAAAGAGTGAGCTTGAGCGAGAGGCGTCCGAAACATGGTTGGTTCTCTAAAGAACGTTTCAGTGAGCAGTTCTTCAAATAAAAAAAAATTCTAAGAGTGAAGAACATTTAACTCTTTCCCAGCCACTGATGGAATTTTCCAGCAATCCATGATTTGATTGTTGTACGATGCACATCTTCTGAAAGATTACGGAATCTTTGGATCAAAACACAGGAGAAGAAGCAGAAATCTTGCATGCCAATGTATCCTAAACTGTGTGTGAGATTAGAATAAGTGTGTCCAGGCACGTGCACACATAGACATCAAAGGGGGCTTGAGCACCTGCCCTTTTTATTCCTGGAGAGAAAGTGCCCTTTTTTCTGGGGTGCTTTTTTTTTTTTTTGAAAAATAATATATATTCCTGTTTGCGCACAGCTTCCCTGTCAAACAAATATATTTATTGAAGAATAGTATATCTAAATAGCAGGTCAGGAGTTCTGAAGCGCTCCCTCTCTCTCTATCTCTCTCTCCCCCCTTTGGCGTCTCTGCGCAGCGGCGCACATCGGCACACATCGGCACACATCATACACACACACACACACACACACTCACATAATCCCGCTTATTACATGGCTACCTACCAAATAAATAATTAATTTGACACAAAATATTTATTTAAAAGGGAGTTTATTGATTTAAACCCGATTGTATTGCTTCCAGAAAATAGTACGCTCCGTCTCTACGGTTAGAATCAGGTTAGAATCCTGTGAGTCCATAGCAACGCTCTGTTTTTCATGGTAACGGTCTGTTATACTCACTGATCTATATAATGACATAATGTCATTCTATATAGATCAGTGGTTATACTCCGCACAGCGGTCTGTTATCAAGAAATAACAGACCGCATTCTACATTGGAATTCAACCAAGCCATGTAATAAAATAAGTTAGTAATAAAATAAGCATATATCACCACCAGATATGCTTTAGTTATTTTGTTTATCCTATTTACCTGCATTGCCCTGTCAATTAGATGCAAATTTTCAATTTGTATTTTTGTATTTTGTCAATCATTTTTGCAGTGATTTTTTCAGTAAAGTTAACAAAATAGCAGCAACAGCCCTCTTCAGTTTAGAGTGAATATTTGTGTTGATTTTAAAGTGTTATGTATTCTGATAACACCAAAATAATTAAAATGATGTGCAAAAATAAACAAATTATTAGTAAAACACGCCCCTCTGCCTGATGCAGTTATTTAGGTTATTCTAAATATATACTTGAAACTAGTAGCATAGAAAATGTTTTCAAAACATGCACATTGTGGAATGGTTTCCTTTGCTGCTCTATAAACCTAGTGAATACTAGGAGACCATGGTTTCTGTGTGAACTGATTATTTTGTAGACATCTTTTGAAAATGAAACAATTGCGTGAGTTTGAGGAAGATAAAATTAATTAACTTTTTTAATTAATTTTTTAAAAAGGAAGTCAGAGTTGCGTTAATATATATACTTTTTTGTTTAAAAAAAAGAAAAAAAATACGTAATTATGAGAAGTGCCCTTTATTTCACTTGAGCCCCTGCCCCTCAAAATGTCTGTGCACGTCCCTGAGTGTGTCCCAAAGCGCTGTATGTTGACAAGAGTATGCCAAGTCCCCAGACGGTCTACTATTTCCGGTGGATTTCCAAAGTGTGGATCCGTGCTCACTATAACGGCTATTATTACCCATGATCCATTGCGCTTTGGAGGAGGACTCGGTTCAGAACTACAAACACAAATAAAATGGTTAAAAACTAATAACATGGCCGATGTGCATGACAGACCATTAAATAAAGAGGTTTAGATAAAGGGGTTTGAGTGACTAATAATGAACATTTAACCTGATAAAAAATGTAATGTTTTAATGTTATCCATGTTATATTTCATCTGCAACAACAGTGTGAACTTTTATAAAGAGGAGAGTGACTGGCAGATCAACGTTCTTCTTCTTTTCTCTCTGATACGGTAGGAAATTAAATGACATGAAATGCGGAGGATGTTCACTGTGAGAAGATGATTGACAGCTCAGTTTACAGTGACAGGATGTGTGTAAATATGCAACAGATCGTCCGTCAAAGACACAAATTTATGACGTGATAGTTTGTCCAAAATACCCTATTGCTACATACTCAAAAAGTATGTACTTTTTCTTTACAAAACATGTACATACTACTAGGGCATAGAATAAGTAGGCAAACTGGGACGCAGCAAAGTGATAGAAGCGTTGCTGACACACACAGAATATAATGCAATCATCAACATTAAACAGCATTTAAATCAAAACTGCCTAACGTTACTGAATGAAAACTCTTTGACAAAAACACGATTTTCTCAGCTTTTTGTTTAAAGTGTTGATTTTTTATGAAACTTCCCCACATTTAAGTGTTGAAAATCAAAGATTCATAAAGCTAGAATAAAAGCTGAGGGTCTGTTCTTTCTTTTGGTATATTGCATGTTCAGATAATCAATTACACAACAAAATATTCTGGGGGCCATAAAAGTTTGTGAAAATCATCAAAAATGCTAAAAGTGACTGGAATTTTTTTTTTTAAATGCTGGCGGGGAAAGAGGTAAAGATGAAAGATGCCATGGATGTTAAAGGCTCTTCATGGAAACATTGATGCAGAACCTTTATTTTTAAGAGTAGAAAGGTGAACTAAATGCATCCCATAGCTCAACATGCAAGAAAATATTTATTAAAATATGTTTACACTATTTATTGAAACCCTAAACTCCAATAAAACTCATACATGCTTAAACACTAACATTTACATGAGACCTAGTGTTCAGAAACTTCCAGAATAGTAACTTAGATATAAACAATGTGAGTCACAAGATGCCATTTTTCTTAAAAAGAACTAAAAATAAGAGTTATCAATATTACTTGTACACGTGAAGGGGCTTTTACACAACAGTGGGCTGTTTTATTCAAAAGTCAGAGATAATGTTTGAAATGGTCATGAAACGCTAAATTATGACTTTATATATAACAAAATACCTTGACAAAAATAAATAAAAATCACTATAAGAAATGCTTTAAGATCATTTTTTTGATAGAATTAATATTTCAAGTCCAAGGCAGCATGAACATTAGCTCAGTACGCAAAAACACCCTCACTATTTATTTATTTTAATATTTTTACACTAAATATTAGTCACAGTTGGTTAGTCGAGGCAGGATCTACAGGCAGCATCACTTTACTTGACAATAACACACAGGAGAATCACAACCAACTACGAGAACAACTCAAACTAAAGGCTATAAATACAGAGAAACTAAAGGGCTGAACAAGGAACAGGTAAGTAAAATCAATCAAACAATGAGTCGCTATGACAACAAATGAGAGCATTCTAGAAACCATGGAAACAAACTACATGTCCATGGAAATGAAACAGAAACCAAACTGAACGTTACAATATTGCACAGTTTATTGAAATGAGCTGAAAATGGCTTGAGTTTCAGAAACTCTACACTAACACACAGTATGAGTGCCCACATCTGCGACCCATTCAGAAACTTTAAATCTAGCAGAGGTACGAGGATGAAGTAGAGCGAGATGGTTTAAATAGTCATGAAAAACTGAATTATGACTCTCATGGTGCTAAAACATTGATAAACATTGAGCTTTTGAAACATGTCCTTTTAAAAGAAAAAAGTATTAAGAGAAAGAAGAATCAACCCGTCAAAGCAGCAGCAGAGCATTAATGGAAGAGCACCTCTCAGTTCAGCGGGAGTCTGTTATGCAGTTTCTTCAACAATGCCTATTGTTACGCAGCACGAGTGTGAGCAGGCAGATGATGTCACACACACACACTGATCCTCCGGCCTCCTGCTCTACACACACACACACACGGATGGACAGAGGTAATGGAGGACAGTCCTGGATGAGCTCTACAAATAAACAATGACCAGAGTCAACAAAAGCAGTGAGTGACAGAGGCCTGCTGTAATCCTGTCAGCCTGTGAAGAAGCATGTGCTGTCGCTCAGTGGGGATCCGGACACACACAATACAGCACAAAACACACTCGCTGCGACACAATACACCACAAAACACACTCGCTGCGACACAATACAGCACAAAACACACTCGCTGCGACACAATACAGCACAAAACACCAGGCTGACTCTGGGACAACACACTCGCTGTGAGACGTGCGCCACACACCGCTATACACACCGCTGCAGACTCTCACGGGCAAGACTTCATCCAGGAGTTTATGCTTTTCTGTGCAGTGTGACTAAAGACAGCCCTGTTCTTCCTTCCCTTGTGGAAAAAAGGCTAAAAAGAAAAACTAATTTTCCCAAAGATACAATTCATTCATGCAATTACTTGAATACACCTATTCTAAACTCATCTAAAAAGAAAATTGTCAGGGTGATGCAACTCTACTGATACTATAATGGGAAAAAAAGCCTCATCAAAATAATGTACAATATGAAAATAACTTACTTTGTCTTACAGTAATTACGTTAGTTGCTAATTAGATTTTTATCCAAAGCAACTTCCGAAACACTAATGGCAGGAATAATGTCCAGGAGGAACTGTGGAACTTTATCTGAAGTTAAAGCACAATCTTTGCGTGGGGTTTGAAACTTTTTCCATTAAATACTTTAATATATCTTCTGATCAAGCCTTCCGATCAGTTCTGAAGTGAATCCTAATGGTTATTTCTGTCCTGTCTGTTGCTCATGTTCCTCTAAGACTTGATTTGAGGATTTCCTGTAAGACTTCATGATAATTAGCCCTTATCTGCACTCAGTCTCATCTCAGACTGCATCTGTCGAGCTCTGAGATCCGAGTCGGTCGTCTGAGTGTGTGTGTGTCAGTCTGAGATCCGAGTCGGTCGTCTGAGTGTGTGTGTGTCAGTCTGAGATCCGAGTCGGTCGTCTGAGTGTGTGTGTCAGTCTGAGATCCGAGTCGATCGTCTGAGAGTGTGTGAGTCTCCAGATCCAGGAGGAATCACAGGCTCTCAGTGGCAGATGTTCCCATTCATGATGAAGAAGGCCCGTGTCAGTCCTGATGGATGATGCCCTCCATGTGGGCATCACAGGCTTAAAGGGATAGTTCACCCAAAAATGAAAATTAGCCCATGATTTACTCACCCTCAAGCCATCCTAGGTGTATATGACATTCTTCTTTCAGACGAATACAATCATAGTTATATTTTAAAAAAAATGGCATGGCTCTTCCAAACTTTATAATGGCAGTGGATGGCTTTAAATTTTTTTTAAATCCATCAAAGTGCATCCATACATCATAAAAGTGCATCTATCCATCATAAAAGTGCATCTATCCATCATAAAAGTGCATCTATCCATCATAAAAGTGCATCTATCATCATAAAAGTGCATCTATCCATCATAAAAGTGCATCTATCCATCATAAAAGTGCATCTATCCATTATAAAAGTGCATCTGTCCATCATAAAAGTGCATCTATCCATCATAAAAGTGCATCTATCCATCATAAAAGTGCATCTATCCATCATAAAAGTGCATCTATCCATCATAAAAGTGCATCTATCCATTATAAAAGTGCATCTATCCATCATAAAAGTGCATCTATCCATCATAAAAGTGCATCTATCCATTATAAAAGTGCATCTATCCATTATAAAAGTGCATCTATCCATTATAAAAGTGCATCTATCCATCATAAAAGTGCATCTATCCATCATAAAAGTGCATCTATCCATCATAAAAGTGCATCTATCCATCATAAAAGTGCATCTATCCATCATAAAAGTGCATCTATCCATTATAAAAGTGCATCTATCCATTATAAAAGTGCATCTATCCATCATAGAAGTGCATCCATCCATCATAAAAGTGCATCTATCCATCATAAATGCTCCACAGGCTCTGCGGTTAATAAAGGCCTTCTGAAGTGAAGCAATGTGTTCGTATAAGAAAAATATCCATATTTAAAACTTTATCAACTAAAATAACTAGCTTCTGGCAGACGGCCGTACGCATCGATTTACGGCGAAAGAGTAAAACTAGACCCGACGCATGACGTGCGGAAGCGCAGAGGATCGAGCAAAACAAAACACCAGTCACGAATTAGAAGTCTAAAACGAGACTCTTTAAAGTGAAATGTGGGAGGAGCTTGAGTTTGTTGCCCAGCCCTGTGTGTTTGAACCGCGAGAGGCGTCAAAGCTACACATCGTTAAGCGTTACTCTTGCGGCGCAATCGACCTGCGTACGGCCGTCTGCCGGAAGCTAGTTATTTTAGCCTACAAAGTTTTAAATATGGATATTTTTCTTACACGAACACATCGCTTCACTTTAGAAGGCCTTTATTAACCCCCCCAGAGCCTGTGCAGCACTTTATGATGGATAGATGCAATTTTAACATGGATAGATGTACTTTGATGGACTTTCAAAAAAATATTTTTTTTTTCACTGCCATTAGTGAATATTAACAAGTATGAAAGTAGTTATTTTGTGCATTCTAAAATATTTTAAAATAATTAATATGAAATATTATGACAAAGTGTTCCTTTCTAGAACTGAAGTTTTCATTTTAACTGTCTTTCATTCATATTAATATTTTTAAGGATCCTTGCAGAAACCTGTGTGTTTCTGAGCGAACACAGTCCTTCAGGAGAGGCCCTACAGTGAGGAGTCGAGGTTATTCATGCTCAAAACACGGCACGTATGTGCTGGAGCGTGTGAATGATTCATTAGACTTCCATTGGCAGAGATCTTGGGAACGGACACTCCCTTGGACTCGACCTCGTCGTACGAGACTAAACGCAACATTAGCAATGCAGTCTAGAGCTGTCCTTGGGTCGTCCTCGAGGAGCGTCCCTCAGTTCACACTGGACAGATGTTATGAACTTATATTAAATTATGCAGCTGCAACATTTGGCTAGTTGGGCTTTAACTGCGTTAAACAGCATGAGCAGATTATTTGTGACACAGAGCTGGCTACAGGAGAGTGATGTTTTAGAGACAGCTCAACTATATACTTCAACTTAACGTCGTTAAAAACAACGGCGTTTCAGAGGCGTTCAAAGCCTTCAGACCTCAAGAGCTTTCCAGGGATGAAAATTCACTGTTAAGAATCATTAGAGTCATTAGTTCTGATCACGGTTCACCTCAAACCTGCCTGGTGTCAGAATCTGCTTATTGTCCTTCATGGAAAGCTCAGGGTTGATCTTGACGGCGTCTGTATGCCATTGTTTTCTGGTAAACGGGAGTTTTTGAGGCGACATGCGTTTCCTGCCTGTTCACTTTCGGCTCAAAAGCTTGTTTTCTTTCGGCCTGTCCAGAGAAGACAGGGTGTCACCAGATATGTTTCAATGGCAGGACTGTGAAGAAGACATCACCCGCTGCCCCGTCTTTACAATTCAAGGGCTCATACACACACAATGTTGAATGGTGGATGATTCTTGTCTAGTTTTTTCTACCGGCTCCTGCATTCCTATGTGGCAGGGCCTTCAGAATAATGCTTGAGGGTCAAAGGTCATTTCCTGTGCATTAATAATTGAGGAATTTGACATAAACAAGGAAGGATGGAAGGATTGACCAGGAAGAAAAACACGAGGATAAAATGTAAAACACTCTCATCATTTTGACCGAATGCAATCGCTAAGCCAAAGTTTCAAATCTTTTTGACCAAGTATTAGTCGAGCGTGTGACTTTCTCTCTGAGCCACAACATTCCCAACCTTTTCCCAAAACCACAGCATTGGGTTTTCAAGTAGGACATTTGACAATGATTGAAGAGTTTGCAAATGTTCGATCTGTGGTGGTGAATTTTTCAGCTTTGAAGGTAAGCAGATTTTATAATCGCAGATCATCAGAAGATAAACGAACCAAGCCACTGTCAATCTATGACAGTGACATTAATAGTTAAACGTTATCTGGTCTTTAATGTTCTCAAAACAAAAACAATATTTAAACATCGTTCATGAAATATTTTAGTTGGAAATTTTGAAATTACTTTTGAACGTTCCCATAATGTTTGCAGAATGATCAAATGGATAACATTCGCATAACAAAGAAAAAACATTTAAAAAAACTGGATGTTTTAAAAGTTCTGAGAACATTGTAAAATATTGTTTTTATAACTTAATAGGAACGTTCACAAAACCTTCTTTGAGCATATTTTTGTTGGTTGAGTTACTGATTTGATTTGATGTGCAATAAGGACTGAAACAAACTGCATGAAGATGCTAAAGTACAACATTTACATTTGTGAAACTGAAACTCCTTTGTACGAACGGTCAGATGTTCTGTCTTCCACTGAAGCACAAGATGCTGTTTAGATCACAATCACGGTCATCAGGTTTCACACAAATTACTTTGATTAGAACAAATATATATATTTTAATGTATCTAGTTGTAGCCGAACTGTTGGTCAGTAAGTTGATTAAAAGACCAACAAAAATATTTACTTCAGAGTTTCTTGTCTTTAAAACGTTTTTGAAAGTTTAGTGAGTTTAGTGATTAAAAATAATCAAATCAAATACTCAAATAATCAAATCAAATAATCAAATCAAATAATAAAAATGCTTCATAAAGACATATGGGATTCGTCAAGTAAACGTCTCTCTCGACTAACAGATGCATTTACTCTGGATCACTTCAATTGTTGTCCATTATGATCAGCTCGTCTCAATATTTTCAATGTAAAGTCAGAATATCTTCTGAAAGTTCACAGTGACATGAAAGTGCCAGATGGCTTTGAGAACATGAAAGACATGTGGGCATCGCATGTGTCCGGCTGTACACTCCTACATATGTCCGGCAGATATAAGCATACGATCAACTGAAAGCACGTGAGAGCTGGATCTTTCTCCACAGATGTTCCAGACTCACAGCGCCAACCCATCGGCTCCTCAAACCCAATAACACGACATCAAACGCGTCCAGTCCGAACAGATCTAATGGCACACACAGAGAACATGGCTGTAATGGTTCACACGTGTTTATGTGGAGAAGGTATCGTACGAATGTCCTCCAACGTCACAATGACCAACCAAAACCTCGAAAAGTTTCAAAGAAATGTAGAATTCTGAAAAGAACTTGAATGTGAACTGAAGAACAAGAACCAAAATTCTTCCTAAACACTAACAAACATGGTGGCCTTAATGTGTGCTTCACTCCTTATTTCCCAGGATTCAAACTAGAAGAATGACTGATTTTAAAGATGATTTTGATTTCCAGCGATGTCTGCCACCTCTGTTTCTCCTGTTCTCATACTTGAGGAGTCTAAATGGGTTGCAGATGTTTCTTCAAATAGGTAGAAAACATGAGACGCCTCTCGATCTGCTGGACGGGTTTCACCTCAAGGCAGCGTTTGGAGGAAACTCCACATGTATACTGTGAGAGGCAGAAACTGGCGAAACAACTGGTAAATAAAGGTTCAAAAGGTTAACAGGCAACTTTTGCACGGTCACATTATCTATGTAAGAGCAAGAGTAGCCTAATGTCTTCCGTGTGTGTGAGACGACTGCGTTATTTACTGGAGGAATCCGAGCACATGTTCACAAACACACACTTCAAAGCACTTCCAATCCAGATGTCAGCTTGACTTTCTTCAACACTGATAGAACATGAAAGAATTTGGCTTTAAGTTTCCCCGTATAAACAACATTAACATTTTGCCAGAGGGAAATTGTATAACTTGTTTATTTTTTTGCCAAAGCAAAACATCATGAAAAAGAGACTGGAGGATTCTGACACCACAACACAACAAATGGCAACTGTAAAGACAAATAACAAATGTTTCCAACACCTTCTCTATCTCTTTCATATTCTCTTCATTAACATGATATTTCTCTTACAGTGATCTCTTATATTTTACATGTCAGTTCAGGTTTAAATACAGTATGCATTGCATTTAATATTTACTGGTTTATTTACTAAAATTATTATTAACTTCATTACAACTCTACATAGAGAAAATGTTTCCACATATTGTGTAGAATGTAAGTAATGATCAGAATAAAGAGTTAATAATAATGCAAAACTTGTTTTCTTAATAGTGCAAATTAATTTAAGTAAATTATGTCAAAGATCCCCAGAACAGATCGCAACTAAACACTAAATTAAACTGTTATCCTACGATGCAGCACAATATAGTCACTTTTGCACACAGCGTGTTATTATCCAGCCTAATGCTTGTTTATGAATGATTAATGAAAGTTATTATAAAGTGTTACGCTAACAGCGGTCCTGACAGGATATGACCGAATCAGCAGATCCGAAAAAGTCTAAACTCTCATTCACACGCATATTCAGATCACACTTCTATCAAAAACACATTTATTAAGATGTTGCTTTGACTAGTATATGAAATCTGAAGCTTTATACAATCCAATCGCCCATACCAGCATGCATAATGAATTCATAAGCAGTTATGGGAATATAACGGTACAGTCGAGCATACACAAAGATCGTTATGGACTCAAACAATGATGTAAAATTCATTACCAAATCATAACACCAAGCAGAATTCAATAACTCTGATCCAGCATTAAACGCCTGCTTGAATAACGGTTCAGAATCAACAAGTCCGAACTCGCGATTATGCTGTGAAAATGACGATATTACTTCATTATTAGCGTCTGCGCTTTTACCACGCATCGACAATAAAAACGATGTTTTCAACTGGTAAAATTAGCAGATTATTGACATTAAACAACTAGATGTATAACGGGAGAAGTAAAAGCGGACTTACCCTGAGTATAAACGAAGGCGCAGAAGTTGCCAGAGAGAAGCAAAATGATTATCTCAAAACACACAAACATCTTATTGAAATCCTAAAGTGCATGGTGGAGTCGAACGCAGAGGAGACGCGAGCTCCATGAGAGTGTGTGTGTCCGCGGCGGGTCCGCACGCACAGGCCGCACCGGAGACGCGCTGGAGACGCGCTGGAGACGCGACGCTGGAGATCTGAGCATGTGCGGGGGACTGAGGGCTGGAGGAGGGCTGGGTTAACGGAGGAGCCATGAGAATCACCGCTCTTATACCGTTATGTGCCCGAGGGGTGGGGTGAGTGAGAGAGAGAGAGAGAGAGAGAGAGAGAGAGAGAGAGAGAGAGAGAGAGAGAGAGAGAGAGAGAGAGAGAGCGAGCGCGAGTGTGTGTGTGTGTGTGTGTGTGTGTGTGTGTGTGTGTGTGAGTGAGTGAGAGAGAGAGAGAGAGAGGGGGGCGGACACAAAGATCCGAACTAAACTTCACCACATGAGAGAAACATTTATGTGTTTGCATTTCTTTAACTCTAACTAACTTACGCTGATAACTGAGTTCAGAACACAACTTCTGTTAGGAAGAAAAAATTATATTAGCTTGACAGACTGAATAAAAGCTCAAAATAGGCAAAACTAAAAGACGGATAGATAGATAGATAGATAGATAGATAGATAGATAGATAGATAGATAGATAGATAGATTTGTATTAATTTAGTTAATTTATATACACTATATAGCCGCTTTGGAGAAAACCGTGATGTCATCGTATTGCTGACTACATCCAGGGCCGTTTGAAGGAATTTGGGGGCCCAAGCAAAATGGACATGGAGGCCCCCCCAATAAAAAACATATTATAATATGAAACCATATTCCGTCCGTTCGAAAAAAAGTTGCACTAACTGTTTGTTACAAGCAGCATTTGCCGTCAAGCAGGTAGCTAACATAAACATATTTTTTCTAGCCTACCTGCTGCAAAATTACACTATTTGTAGAAGACAAGTGGAGCTATTTTATCCAGTGTAATTTATCACTTACCACTAGGGGTGTAACAAAATTCATGGTTCGGTTCAATACGATACACTTGTGTTACGGTTTGGTACGTTTTCGAGACAGCAAAAAGAAAGAAATGCCAGAGAAATTTCCTTGATTTATTTATTTTTCTTCTTTTTTAAAATTAAAACTAACATCATAAAATATGATTTTTTTTTTACTTTGAGCAGTTCTGGAGCTATAATTGACTCTTCTTAGGAGCATATAAAACAAAAAAGCTCCTTGGAAAAAATGAAATGTAATATTGTAGTAGTTATAAACAAATGTTTATTTTAGTTCAGATTAACATTTGAGGGCATTGTATTCATAATGTCCGACGTAATGTTACTTGAAGGCATTATAGCCTACTATTCCTGCCAAACTATGTGAATGTTTCTCACTAGATCTTGCAGTGATGTTATTACTTCTGTGGCGAATTCAAATGCTTTCTTTACTGGATCTCTTAGTTATTAGCGCTGTACAGTGTCGCATGATCACGATCGGCTCGCGCTGCATTGGTCCAAACTGATAAACGGTCCGTCAACCACACAATAACGAGCAGTTTCGTTTCGCTTGCATTACGTTTGCCATTTGATGTTGGGCAATGTTGTGGTCGCGCCGGCGTCTCTACATTATGAGCGCGCTTGCCACGCGCAACGCGCCTACATTTGAAATAACGAAACTTTGGTCGGCAGGAAAAATGGTCCAACGAACCGTTCTGTTTGAAAATGCGTACCGAAAACCGAACCGAAAGCCTCGTACCGAACGGTTCAATACGAATACGTGTATCGTTACACCCCTACTTACCACTATATTGTTTTTTCTTTCCTCCTCTTCCTTTCTCTTCATTCTTTTCTGGCTTCCTGAAGCATAATTCCGCTTCATGATGACTGCCGAGTGCCGAGGAGTTTTTGTATTTTGCCGGCAGCAGAGATCACGTGGTTGGCTGGCTGCTGTCAGCGACTACTGAGGGGGGCCCCCTTGAGGGGGATCCCGATAACAGTGTCATTGCACTTTACTGCATTGACTATCAAAGGGGCGCTCACACAGTTTGTCGTTGCATTTTATTCTTAACCAGTCGTTGTCTTGGGGCCCCAGGCCTGCTCGGGGCCCCAAGCAATTGCTTGGTTTGCTTGCCTTGTCGCGACGGGCCTGACTACTATCATGCGTTGTGGGCGTGTCTAGGCTCAGGTCCTCCATCTGATCTGGATACGGCCCGGATCCGGCTGACTACATCATGCGTTGTGGTCGTGTCTAGGCTCAGGTCCACCATCTGATCTGTATACGGCCCGGATCCGGCTGACAACATCATGTGTTGTGGTCGTGTCTAGGCTCAGGTCCACCATCTGATCTGGATACGGCCCGGATCCGGCTGACTACATCATGCGTTGTGGTCGTGTCTAGGCGCAGGTCCTTCATCTGATCTGTATACGGCCCGGATCCGGCTGACAACATCATGTGTTGTGGTCGTGTCTAGGCTCAGGTCCTCCATCTGATCTGGATACGGCCCGGATCCGGCTGACTACATCATGCGTTGTGGTCGTGTCTAGGCTCAGGTCCACCATCTGATCTGTATACGGCCCGGATCCGGCTGACAACATCATGTGTTGTGGTCGTGTCTAGGCTCAGGTCCACCATCTGATCTGGATACGGCCCGGATCCGGCTGACTACATCATGCGTTGTGGTCGTGTCTAGGCTCAGGTCCTTCATCTGATCTGGATACGGCCCGGATCTGGCTGACTACATCATGCGTTGTGGTCGTGTCTAGGCTCAGGTCCACCATCTGATCTGGATACGGCCCGGATCCGGCTGACTACATCATATGTTGTGGTCGTGTCTAGGCTCAGGTCCACCATCTGATCTGGATACGGCCCGGATCCGGCTGACTACATCATGCGTTGTGGGCGTGTCTAGGCGCAGGTCCTCCATCTGATCTGGATACGGCCCGGATCCGGCTGACTACATCATGCGTTGTGGTCGTGTCTAGGCGCAGGTCCACCATCTGATCTGGATACGGCCCGGATCCGGCTGACTACATCATGCGTTGTGGTCGTGTCTAGGCTCAGGTCCACCATCTGATCTGGATACGGCCCGGATCCGGCTGACTACATCATGTGTTGTGGTCGTGTCTAGGCTCAGGTCCACCATCTGATCTGGATACGGCCCGGATCCGGCTGACTACATCATGCGTTGTGGTCGTGTCTAGGCGCAGGTCCTTCATCTGATCTGGATACGGCCCGGATCTGGCTGACTACATCATGCGTTGTGGTCGTGTCTAGGCTCAGGTCCACCATCTGATCTGGATACGGCCCGGATCCGGCTGACTACATCATATGTTGTGGTCGTGTCTAGGCTCAGGTCCACCATCTGATCTGGATACGGCCCGGATCCGGCTGACTACATCATGCGTTGTGGGCGTGTCTAGGCGCAGGTCCACCATCTGATCTGGATACGGCCCGGATCCGGCTGACTACATCATATGTTGTGGTCGTGTCTAGGCTCAGGTCCACCATCTGATCTGGATACGGCCCGGATCCGGCTGACTACATCATGCGTTGTGGGCGTGTCTAGGCGCAGGTCCTCCATCTGATCTGGATACGGCCCGGATCCAGCTGACTACATCATGCGTTGTGGTCGTGTCTAGGCGCAGGTCCACCATCTGATCTGGATACGGCCCGGATCCGGCTGACTACATCATGCGTTGTGGTCGTGTCTAGGCTCAGGTCCACCATCTGATCTGGATACGGCCCGGATCCGGCTTACTACATCATGTGTTGTGGTCGTGTCTAGGCTCAGGTCCACCATCTGATCTGGATACGGCCCGGATCCGGCTGACTACATCATGCGTTGTGGTCGTGTCTAGGCGCAGGTCCTTCATCTGATC
>NC_137146.1:30529435-30541935 GCF_949319135.1 Squalius cephalus
TCAGGGGTCAGACCCATAATTTCCACAACTCCAGCCAGGGGTGTAATATCCCCCGGCCTGTGTCAGGAGGTCCCTCCTGACGGGAATCTCCCACGGGGGGGCCGTCCAGGAGAGTTATCAGATCTGAAAACCAAACTCGGACAGGCCAGCATGGTTCCACCAATAAGATTTGGTCCCCGCCCTAGCGAATTTTCTCTAGAACTCCCGGGAGCAGAGCGATCTGGGGAAATGCGTACAGCTGAATCCTCGGCCAAGGCTGTACCATGGTATCCAGTCCTAGAGGAGCTGGATGAGTGAGGAAAAACAAGAGGGGACAATGTGAGTTCTTTTGTGACGGAAACAGGTCCACGTCCGCCTGCCCGAACTTCCTCCAGGTCGCGGGGTGCAGTCTCTATTGCCCAGGCCTCAGCCCCTGCCTCGACGGGATGTCTGCTCCTATATTTAGATGTCCCGTGATAGAAATTTCTCTCAGCAAGAGAATCCTCCCTTGAGCCCATAGGAGGATCTGATGCACCAGTCTGCACAGAGGGCGCAATCTCAGACCTCCCTGATGGTTATTATACGAGACCATCGACGTATTCTTTCTGTCTTTATTCGTTTATTTCAGGCAATGGCACAAAAAAGTACAAGGTAGACAAAATATAGTTAAATCATATAGTGCAAAAAACCAGAATATACAGTATTCAAATATGATGATCGAATTCTGCCTGAAAGGGAGTGGGAAGAAGACAACTTATTTAATCCCATGTTTTTTCCACAGACCCTGGGTTGAGCGGCCATCCATCACTGCCCCCCTGTCCTGTGCAGGAAGCATCTGTCGACAATATCTTGCACTGACATGGTGTTCCTAACACAGGGCCTTGGGCTAAGAACCAAGCTTTCTTCCACATGACCAAAGAACGAAGGCACCTGTGCATAACCATGATCATGCAAAAAGCTGCCCCTCGGAGAGAACCCCTTGGTTCTGAGCCACCACTGTAGTAGTCTCATGTGCAGCAGGCCAAAAGTTATCATGTTGGACGCTGCCGCCAGGAGCCCTAACAGTCTGTGGACCTGTTTCACAGTGATGTGTTGGCCTACCTTTATTCTGGACACCATGGCCAGAATCGACTCGATACGTGCAGGAGACAACTGTGCCCGCATCGTGACCGAGTCACACACTACTCCTAAATATGTCGTCCATTGAACAGGAGTGAGCATGCTCCTCTTCACGTTGAGCCTCAGCCCCAAGCGCTTCATGTGGTCGAGCAGGACATCTCGATTCTGCCATCTCCTGAGACTGTGCTAGTATTATCCAGTCATCTATGTGGTTGAAAACTCTTATGCCTTGGAGTCTGAGTGGTGCCAGGGCTGCGTCCATACATTTCGTGAAGGTGCGTGGGGATAATGCTAGGTCAAACGGAAGAACATAATATTGGTACGCTTTGCCCCCAAAAGCGAACTGCAGGAACTTCCTGTGTTCTGGTAGGATGGAAATATGGAAATACACATTCCTTTAGATCTTTAGATCAGTCCTCGAACTTGATTTGGCTCACGATAAGAGGGATCGTCAGCATCTTGAACTTGAATCTCCTTAGAGACTGGTTCAGCTGTCGAAGATCTATAATGGGACATAAACCCTCCTTCCTTTTTTAGAACTATAAAGTACCGGCTGTAGAACCCGATGTTTCTCTCTGTGAGATCTATGGCCTCCTTCACCAGAAGAGACTGAACTTCCTGCTCCATGACTTGCACCCGTTCAGAGCCCACCACTGTTTCGAGAATTCCTTTGAAATTCGGTGAGCGGGACCCGAACTGAAGTCTGTACCCTTTGTGAATGGTGCGCACCACCCACTGAGATATATTGGGTAGCACTTCCCAGGCTTGCAGAAAATTTACTAGCGAAACCAACCTCTCAAGGCTGGTGTTCAGTGAATTTTGAAGAGCAGCTTCGGTGTCCTGAAGCGAATTCCTGGCAGGAACTAATCAAATTAATTTTTCTACAGGCCTCTCTATGGAGAACGGCCTCCCCACGACCGCTAGCTTGATGAGCGGAAGTTAAGGATTGTGTTCATCGGAACTCGTTGGGCCCCGAAGCGCTGTGGGCGGCGGGGTAATCAAATCGATTTCTTGAGAGCTCCGCGAAGGAGTGGGTGTAATCTGCTCTACCCCAGGAGGGGCGCACTCAGAGACCAGATCTGACCACCAGGACCTCGTTCCCGAAGCCCGTTTTGTCAGAATAACGGTCCTCAAATCCGTTTTTGAGGAGGCCGTCCCCTTGGTAGTGCGGAGATACAAATCAGTGGCTCTTTTCAGCTCTTTAATATCTTCGGTGTCAATCTTCCCCCCATCTAAATCTCCCAGCAGGTCGGCTTGGTAGGCTTGTAAAATAGCCATGGTGTGGAGGGAAGCACCTGCCTGACCTGCTGCCATGTACGCTTTGCCGACCAAAGAAGATGTTATGCGGCATGGTTTGGAGGGCAATGCCGGGGCTTTTAATTAGAATGCAGCGTCTGGTGACAAACAAGCTGACAATGTCTCCTTTATCTTGCGCATAGGACCATAACCGCTTTGTTTCTGCCCCACTAATGATGCATAATGATGTGCTGTGGGACTAGAAAGCCTGGTTGAATATGGTTTATTCCAGGATCTCAACACCTCTGTATGGAGACCCTGGAAAAATGGTAAGCCAACGGGAGGTTGTGGTGCAGACTGCAGGAAACTCTCATCTAGCTTGCTTTTTGACTGCACTTCCTGCTTCTCGTCCGGCCATTCAATGTTCAACCTGGCCGCGGCACAAGTTATCACCTCCAGTAACTCCTCATACTGTGGTGATTGGGCTGGCGAATCACCCAAATCACCAACTTCGACACTGAGCACATCAACTTCCTCAGAAGAAGATAAGCCCAGCATCAAACCCTCTAGAGCTAGCAGTGAGTACAGGAGCTAGCGGATGAGGGCTGAGAAAGGGCCAAAGCCGTCTCATACCCCTCCCCTAGCTCCATCTGTGATCCCCATGAGTGAAGCCCCCGGGTTGCTGGCTGACAACAGCTGTGATGCCGGCTCCTTTATAGCTTCCGCATTCAGCCGGCACACGTCACGGGATGATGTTGCACCAATCAAGATTGCACATGTGACTTCAGGAGCACTGATGCTGAAGGGATTCTCCAAAGTGTTGTCAAAGGAACGATTCGAGCGCCATCTTCTGTTCCTCTTTTAGATAAAAAGCCAAGTCTAACTCGCTCATTGTAGCGGCCAAAGCCGTTTCAAACAACTGGTGTTCATCCAGAGCCATCTTGCAATGTTTACTAATGACTTCGAAGTCACAGCGCTGTCGTCATCTCGCCTCTGGCCCGCCTATATCAGATAACCCAATGTGATTGGTGCAGCTCGGATACAAGGGCATATTTAATGAGCATCATTACTCGACGCCAGAGTAAACTCACTGAGCAAATTCAACTTGTGCTCTCGGGAGAACTCTGGACGTAGTTCTAGGGTAGTTGTTTACACAAAACACAGTAAGTTATAATTTGTAAACTATAACTGTGGTAACTCCATGTCCATTTTTATATGCAAAACTGTTACCCAATCACAACAGTGAGTGTTTACTTCCAATTCCTGAATGAGACATGCCCATCAAAACAGTGTTTCAAAGAGAGGGCCGAAAACTGGGTAGAAAATAGCTTATTGCTTCTAAATTAGGATGTTTTTAAAAAATCTTGATCACATTATACAATTTTAAGAAAACAAAATTCCTGACCCCTTTAAAGCTGTGACCTCTTAAAGTGACTGTTTATGATTTTTCCCACAACATTCCACTGTGAGGGGAAAAACAGTCATACTGTTGGTAAGTGTGTGTTGGTGTGTGTGTCAGTGCAAACCCTGAAAAACAAGCCCAACTTGTGCCAGCTCCTCTGGACGTCTGTGTTCGTGTTCAGGAGGTGCAAACTTTCCCAATAAACACTGTTTCTGTGAGTGCTTCAAGCTTTCCCACCAATGACGTATCCAGAACATTTGTTCATAAATAGACAACTTTCACATCTGAGTTCAGCACAGGTCATCATATCAAAATAAATAATAATAACACACAAAGATAGAATTTGGAAAAAAAATGTTTTATTCAACAGACAATAAACACTTGATTTGCTTTTTAAAAAATCTATAAAAAAGGTGATTTGATTGTGATCTGAACTTGTTAAAACAGATGCAAGGTCTAAAAACTGTTTCATGACAATAAAAAAATTAATGATAATTAATTTCAACAGTTAAATTACATATTTATCAATGACATTTTTTAATCATGTGCGGTCACTGTATAAATAAAACACTGAAATTAAATTAAATACAAACAGAATAAAAAAACAAATAAATGACATGATAAAAAAGTTTTTTTTTTTTTTGAAAATCAACACCAAAAATACGATTTGAAAAGTACAGTGCATGAAAATGTCATGGAGAGGGCCGATGTCCCCGGTCCAACGCTGGGATTTGGCCAATAAACACGTTACATTCTAGAACGACGGCTTGGGTTGGACTGAACGTTCATGTGTGGCTGGAGTTCATGTCGTCTCTGTCCACACTAACACAGTTTCTGCTGTGAAAGGCTTCAGTATCTCAGTATCTGTAATGGCCTCTTCTGTACTGGTGGCTGGTCTGGAGCTCTCGGAGGGTTCTGTGCTCGTGGCTGGTCTCGATGCACAGGACGATGAACAGGTTGGAGCAGCTTCGGGTCTGCTGGTTCAGTAATCCGCTGTAGAGGAACGAGGCCTGACCCGTGATGGCCATGTCTCCAGCTCTCCAGGACTCACAGTTCAGAGCGTCCAGTCGCTTTCCTCTCTCTGAAGAGCCGTGCCACACCGCCTTCTGAGGCCTGAACACACACACACACACGAGCATAACTCAAGACATGAATGGCTTCAAATATCTCAAAACGCTCTCAGGAACATTTCCTGATCCCAAATAGTTGGACTAGTCCTGTATCACGAGGCTGCTATACAGTAGTGACATTAATGTGTGTATTTGCTTTAAGCTCATGTACAATACTGTTCAAAAGTTTGGGGACAGTAAGGTTTTTAAATAATAATAATACTTTCATTCAGTAAGGAAGCATTAAATTGCTAAAAAGTGACAGTAAAGACATTTTTGTCATGACAACTCTCGGGGTATTTGGCATGGTAATAGATATGCAATGTTAATGTATTCAGTCTTGGCAGAATAGATCTGCTACGCTGCTGCTGTTATTGCTGCTGTTATTACTGCTACTGTTATTGCTGCTGCTGTTATTGCTGCTGCTGCTGTTATTGCTGCTGCTGTTATTACTGCTGCTGTTATTGCTACTGCTGTTATTACTGCTGCTGTTATTGCTACTGCTGTTATTGCTGCTGTTATTACTGCTGCAGTTATTACTGCTGCTTCTGTTATTGCTGCTGCTGTTATTACTGCTGCTGTTATTGCTACTGCTGTTATTACTGCTGCTGTTATTGCTACTGCTGTTATTGCTGCTGTTATTACTGCTGCTGTTATTGCTGCTGCTGTTATTGCTGCTGTTATTGCTGCTGCTGTTATTACTGCTGCTTCTGTTATTGCTGCTGCTGTTATTACTGCTGCTGTTATTGCTACTGCTGTTATTACTGCTGCTGTTATTGCTACTGCTGTTATTGCTGCTGTTATTACTGCTGCTGTTATTGCTGCTGCTGTTATTGCTGCTGCTGTTATTACTGCTGCTTCTGTTATTGCTGCTGCTGTTATTACTGCTGCTGTTATTGCTACTGCTGTTTCTTACTGCTGCTGTTATTGCTACTGCTGTTATTGCTGCTGTTATTGCTGCTGCTCCTGTTATTGCTGCTGTTATTACTGCTGCTGTTATTGCTGCTGCTGTTATTGCTGCTGTTATTGCTGCTGTTGTTATTGTTGCTGCTGTTATTGCTGCTGTTGTTATTGTTGCTGCTGTTATTGCTGCTGTTGTTACTGCTGCTGCTCCTGTTATTGCAGTTGCTGTTATTGCTGCTACTGTTATTGCTGCTGCTGTTATTACTGCTGCTGTTATTGCTGCTACTGTTATTACTGCTGCTGTTATTGCTACTGCTGTTATTGCTGCTGTTATTGCTGCTGCTGTTATTGCTGCTACTGTTATTACTGCTGCTGTTATTGCTGTTGCTGTTATTGCTGCTGCTGTTATTGCTGCTGCTGTTATTGCTGCTGCTGCTATTGTTATTGCAGTTGCTGTTGTTATTGCTGCTGCTGTTATTGCTGCTGCTGTTATTGCTGCTGCTGCTGCTGCTACTGTTATTGCAGTTGCTGTTGTTTTTGCTGCTGCTGTTATTGCTGCTGCTATTACTGCTGCTGTTATTGCTGCTGCTGTTATTACTGCTGCTTCTGTTATTGCTGCTGCTGTTATTACTGCTGCTGTTATTGCTACTGCTGTTTCTTACTGCTGCTGTTATTGCTACTGCTGTTATTGCTGCTGTTATTGCTGCTGCTATTGCTGCTGTTATTACTGCTGCTGTTATTGCTGCTGCTGTTACTGCTGCTGTTATTATTGTTGCTGCTGTTATTGCTGCTGTTGTTATTGTTGCTGCTGTTGCTGCTGTTGCTGCTGCTGTTATTACTGCTGCTGTTATTGCTGCTGCTGTTATTGCTACTGCTGTTATTGCTGCTGTTATTACTGCTGCTGTTATTGCTGCTGTTGTTATTGTTGCTGCTGTTGCTGCTGATATTGCTGCTGTTATTGCTACTGCTGTTATTGCTGCTGTTATTACTGCTGCTGTTATTGCTGCTACTGTTATTACTGCTGCTGTTATTGCTGTTGCTGTTATTGCTGCTGTTATTGCTGCTGCTGCTACTGTTATTGCAGTTGCTGTTGTTGTTATTGCTGCTGCTGTTATTGCTGCTGCTGTTATTGCTGCTGCTGCTGCTATTATTGCAGTTGCTGTTGTTATTGCTGCTGCTGTTATTGCTGCTGCTGTTATTGCTGCTGTTATTGCTGCTGCTGTTATTGCTGCTGCTATTACTGCTGCTGTTATTGCTACTGCTGTTATTGCTGCTGTTATTACTGCTGCTGTTATTGCTGCTGCTGTTATTGCTACTGCTGTTATTGCTGCTGTTATTACTGCTGCTGTTATTGCTGCTGTTGTTATTGTTGCTGCTGTTGCTGCTGATATTGCTGCTGTTATTACTGCTGCTGTTATTGGTGCTGCTACTGTTATTGCATTTGCTGCTGTTATTGCAGTTGCTGCTGTTATTGCTGCTGCTGTTATTGCTGCTGCTGTCATTACTGCTGCTGTTATTGCTGCTGTTATTGCTGCTGCTGCTGTTGCTGCTATTACTGCTGCTGTTATTGCTGCTGCTGTTATTGCTGCTGTTATTGCTGCTGCTGTTATTGCTGCTGCTGTTGTTATTGTTGCTGCTGTTATTGCTGCTGTTGTTATTGTTGTTGCTGTTATTGCTGCTGTTGTTACTGCTGCTGTTATTGCTGCTGCTCCTGTTATTGCAGTTGCTGTTATTGCTGCTACTGTTATTGCTGCTGCTGCTGTTATTACTGCTGCTGTTATTGCTGCTACTGTTATTACTGCTGCTGTTATTGCTACTGCTGTTATTGCTGCTGTTATTACTGCTGCTGTTATTGCTGCTACTGTTATTACTGCTGCTGTTATTGCTGTTGCTGTTATTGCTGCTGTTATTGCTGCTGCTGTTGTTATTGCTGCTGCTGCTGCTACTGTTATTGCAGTTGCTGTTGTTATTGCTGCTGCTGTTATTGCTGCTGCTGTTATTGCAGTTGCTGTTATTGCTGCTGCTGTTATAGCTGCTGCTGTTATTGCTGCTGCTATTACTGCTGCTGTTATTGCTGCTGTTATTGCTGCTGCTGTTATTACTGCTGCTTCTGTTATTGCTGCTGCTGTAATTACTGCTGCTGTTATTGCTACTGCTGTTTCTTACTGCTGCTGTTATTGCTACTGCTGTTATTGCTGCTGTTATTGTTGCTGCTATTGCTGCTGTTATTACTGCTGCTGTTATTGCTGCTGCTGTTACTGCTGCTGTTATTGCTGCTGTTGTTATTGTTGCTGCTGTTATTGCTGCTGTTGTTATTGTTGCTGCTGTTATTGCTGCTGCTGTTATTGCTGCTGTTGTTACTGCTCCTGTTATTGCTGCTGCTCCTGTTATTGCAGTTGCTGTTATTGCTGCTACTGTTATTGCTGCTGCTGCTGCTGCTGCTGTTATTACTGCTGCTGTTATTGCTGCTACTGTTATTACTGCTGCTGTTATTGCTACTGCTGTTATTGCTGCTGTTATTACTGCTGCTGTTATTGCTGCTACTGTTATTACTGCTGCTGTTATTGCTGCTGCTGTTATTGCTGCTGCTGTTATTGCTGCTACTGTTATTGCTGCTGCTGCTGCTGCTGCTATTATTGCAGTTGCTGTTGTTATTGCTGCTGCTGTTATTGCTGCTGCTATTACTGCTGCTGTTATTGCTGCTGCTGTTATTACTGCTGCTGTTATTGCTACTGCTGTTATTGCTACTGCTGTTATTACTGCTGCTGTTATTGCTGCTGCTGTTATTGCTACTGCTGTTATTGCTGCTGTTATTACTGCTGCTGTTATTGCTGCTGTTGTTATTGTTGCTGCTGCTATTATTGCAGTTGCTGTTGTTATTGCTGCTGCTGTTATTGCTGCTGCTATTACTGCTGCTGTTATTGCTGCTGCTGCTGCTGCTGTTATTGCTACTGCTGTTATTGCTGCTGCTGTTATTGCTGCTGCTGTCATTACTGCTGCTGTTATTGCTGCTGCTATTAAAGCTGCTGTTATTGCTGCTGCTGTTATTGCTGCTGCTGCTGTTGCTGCTATTACTGCTGCTGTTATTGCTGCTGCTGCTGTTATTGCTACTGCTGTTATTGCTGCTGCTGCTGCTGTTATTACTGCTGCTGTTATTGCTGCTGCTTTTATTGCTGCTGCTGTTATTGCTGCTGCTATTACTGCTGCTGTTATTGCTGCTGCTGCTGCTGCTGTTATTGCTACTGCTGTTATTGCTGCTGCTGTTATTGCTGCTGCTGTCATTACTGCTGCTGTTATTGCTGCTGCTATTAAAGCTGCTGTTATTGCTGCTGCTGTTATTGCTGCTGCTGCTGTTGCTGCTATTACTGCTGCTGTTATTGCTACTGCTGTTATTGCTGCTGCTGCTGCTGCTGCTGCTGTTATTGCTACTGCTGTTATTGCTGCTGCTGCTGCTGTTATTACTGCTGCTGTTATTGCTGCTGCTTTTATTGCTGCTGCTGTTATTGCTGCTGCTATTACTGCTGCTGTTATTGCTGCTGCTGCTGCTGCTGTTATTGCTACTGCTGTTGTTGCTGCTGCTGTTATTGCTGCTGCTGTCATTACTGCTGCTGTTATTGCTGCTGCTATTAAAGCTGCTGTTATTGCTGCTGCTGTTATTGCTGCTGCTGCTGTTGCTGCTATTACTGCTGCTGTTATTGCTACTGCTGTTATTGCTGCTGCTGCTGCTGCTGTTATTACTGCTGCTGTTATTGCTGCTGCTTTTATTGCTGCTGCTGTTATTACTGCTGCTGTTATTGCTACTGCTGTTATTGCTGCTACTGTTATTGCTGATACTGTTATTGCTGCTGTTATTACTGCTGCTGCTGCTGTTATTACTGCTGCTGCTGTTATTGCTGCTGCTTTTATTGCTGCTGCTGTTATTACTGCTGCTGTTATTACTACTGCTGTTATTGCTGCTACTGTTATTGCTGATACTGTTATTGCTGCTGTTATTACTGCTGCTGTTATTGCTGCTGCTGTTATTGCTGATACTGTTATTGCTACTGCTGTTATTGCTGCTGCTGTTATTGCTGCTACTGTTATTGCTGCTGCTGCTATTATTACTGCTGCTGTTAATTATAGGTACTGATTTAGCTGCTGCTGCTGCTGCTATTACTGCTGCTGTTATTGCTGCTGTTGTTATTGCTGCTGCTGTTATTGCTGCTGCTGTTGATTATATGTACTGCTGTTGATTTTGATGATGCTGCTGTTATTGCTGCTGCAGCTGTTATTGCTGCTGCTTGTATTGCTGCTGATTTTATTGCTGTTGCTGTTATTGCTGCTACTGTTGATTATAGGTACTGCTGTTGATTTTTCTGATGCTGCTGTTATTACTGCTGCTGCTGTTATTGCTGCTGCTTTTATTGCTGCTGCTGTTATTGCTGCTGATGTTATTACTGCTGCTGTTATTGCTGCTGCTGTTATTGCTCCTACTGTTATTGCTACTGCTGTTATTGCTGCTGCTGTTGATTATAGGTACTGCTGTTGATTTTGCTGATGCTGCTGTTATTACTGCTGCTGCTGTTATTGCTGCTGCTTTTATTGCTGCTACTGTTATTGCTACTGCTGTTATTGCTACTGCTGTTAGTGCTGCTGCTGCTGCTGCTGTTATTACTGCTGCTGTTATTGCTGCTGCTGTAATTGCTGCTGCTGTTATTGCTACTGCTGTTATTGCTGCTGCTGTTATTGCTGCTACTGTTATTGCTACTGCTGTTATTGCTGCTGCTGTTATTGCTGCTGCTGTTATTGCTACTGCTGTTATTGCTGCTGCTGTTATTGCTACTGCTGTTATTGCTGCTGCTGTTATTGCTGCTGCTGTTATTGCTACTGCTGTTATTGCTGCTGCTGTTATTGCTGCTGCTGTTATTGTTGCTGCTGTTATTGCTGCTACTGTTATTGCTACTGCTGTTATTGCTGCTGCTGTTATTGCTGCTGCTGTTATTGCTGCTGCTGCTGCTGTTATTACTGCTGCTGTTATTGCTGCTACTGTTATTGCTGCTACTGTTATTGCTGCTGCTGTTATTGTTGCTGCTGTTATTGCTGCTACTGTTATTGCTACTGCTGTTATTGCTGCTGCTGTTATTGCTGCTGCTGTTATTGCTGCTGCTGCTGTTATTGCTGCTGCTGTTATTGCTGCTACTGTTATTGCTACTGCTGTTATTGCTGCTGCTATTATTGCTGCTACTGTTATTGCTACTGCTGTTATTGCTGCTGCTATTATTGCTGCTGCTGTTATTGCTGCTGCTGTTACTGCTACTGCTGTTATTGCTGCTGCTATTATTGCTACTGCTGTTATTGCTGCTGCTGTTATTGGCAAGGCAAGGCAAGGCAAGGCAAGTTTATTTATATAGCACATTTCATACACAATGGCAATTCAAAGTGCTTTACATAGAAGAAATTAAAATAATAAAAGAAATAAGAATAATTAAAACAGTTTAGAAAAATAGAATAAAATACAGTACAAACATTCGGACGAACAGTGGCACAGTGCTCATTCAGTAAATGCATAGCTAAACAGATGTGTTTTGAGTCTGGATTTGAAAGTGACTACAGTAGGAGCACGTCTGATCTCCTCTGGAAGCTGGTTCCAGCTGCGGCTGGCATAATAGCTAAAAGCGGACTCGCCATGCTTAGAGTGAACCCTTGGTATTTCTAGCTGATATGATCCTAATGATCTGAGTGATCTGTTGGGTTTATATTCTGTGAGCATATCTGCAATGTATTGAGGTCCTAGGCCATTAAATGATTTATATACCAGTAATAATACTTTAAAATCAATCCTAAATTTAACTGGGAGCCAGTGTAAAGACCTGAGGACTGGTGTGATATGTTCATATTTTCTGGTTCTGCTCAGAATCCTGGCGGCAGCGTTCTGTATGAGCTGCAACTGTCTTATGGTCTTTTTGGGAAGGCCAGTGAGGAGTCCATTACAATAATCCACCCTGCTGGTGATGAAAGCATGAACAAGTTTCTCTAAGTCTTGTCTGGAAACAAAGCATCTAATTCTTGCAATATTTTTCAGATGATAGTATGCTGATTTAGTTATTGCTTTGACATGACTACTGAAACTAAGGTCTGACTCTAGTGACACACCGAGATTCCTGACTTGATTTTTAGTTGTTTGACCCCTAGAGTGAAGGTATTGCTGCTGCTGTTATTGCTGCTGCTGCTGTTATTGCTGCTGCTGTTATTGCTGCTACTGTTATTGCTACTGCTGTTATTGCTGCTGCTATTATTGCTGCTACTGTTATTGCTACTGCTGTTATTGCTGCTGCTATTATTGCTGCTGCTGTTATTGCTGCTACTGTTACTGCTACTGCTGTTATTGCTGCTGCTATTATTGCTGCTACTGTTATTGCTGCTACTGTTATTGCTGCTACTATTATTGCTGCTACTATTATTGCTGCTGTTGTTGCTGCTGCTATTATTACTGCTGCTGTTGATTATAGGTACTGCTGTTGATTTAGCTGCTGATGCTGATCAGTTGTGCCCTATAGAGAATCAGCCCGTGCTATCTAGAGTTTCATGACAGAACTTTGTATTTATAATTTTGTAAAAGATTCTATTTCAAATAAATGCTGTTGTTTTGAACTTTCTATTCATCAAAGAATGGCTGATGGAAGAGCAGAAAGTTATTAAACCTGTTAGGATAACCTTAATTCAATATTGTGATGAAGCTTCAGCAATTATCGTGATATGGAAATCTGATACGT
>NC_137146.1:30554435-30576935 GCF_949319135.1 Squalius cephalus
ACACCTGTGGCTGAACCTGTCGGGCATTGGGGAGAAGGACAGGGCCCACAGTCAGAGGACATGGCAGTTCAAAATTGAGATGTTGTTCTGCACCATCTGAGGTGCTCGGAGTTGAGACTCAATGTCAAGAAAAGTTCACTAATTCCTCTGCAGAGATCGACATTCCTGGGGGTAGTGTGGGACTCAGTTACGATGCGGGCACAGCTGTCTCCTGCTCGTATAAACACCATCTTGACTACAGTCACCAGTATCACGTTAGGCCAGGCCAGCACTGTCAGACATTTTCAAAAAGTTCTGGGTCTTCTGGCAGCAGCGTCCAACGTAATACCTTTTGCATGAGGGCCCTGCAGTGGTGGCTCAGGAACAGGGTTTTCCAGTGAACCAGAGAACACATTTCGCACGATCAAAGAAACAGGCTGGGGAGCGGTCATGGAGGGCTGCTACACCAAGGGTCCATGGAAGGACCATCATCGGTTGTGGTACATCAATTGCCTGTAGATGTTGGCAGTATTTCTGGCTCTCAGACATTTCCTTCTGGACCTCAGAGGCCATCATGTTCTAGTGCGAACAGACAATACGTCAGTGTTCTCAAATATAAATCGAAAGGGGACAAAGCTCCCCTGGGACTGGATGCCATGGTGCAGGCGTGGCCAAGGCAACGTCTGTACGCGTTTCCCCAATCGCTCTGCTCCCAGGGGTTCTAGAGAGGGTCAGGCGGCACGGGGTCAGTTTGCTCCTAGTAGCCCCATACTGGCCGGCCTGAGCATGGTTTTCAGACATCATAGCTCTTCTAGCAGGCCCTCCGTGGCAAATCCCAATCAGGAGGGGCCTTCTTTATCAGGCCGGGGGCACAATATATCACCCTCGGCCGGAGCTGTGGAAGCTTTGGGTCTGACCCCTGAGGGGGACCAACTCGTAAATGCTGGTATCTCAACCAAGGGTGTTGAGACCATCCTAAACTCTAGAGCCCCCTCCACGAGGAAACTGTATGCATTAAAATGGAATGTATTTACTTGATGGTGCAGAGAACATCAGTTGGACCCAGTTAACTGCCCAGTGGCTTCAGTGCTGGAGTTCCTCCAAAATCACTTCTCTGACGTGCTCTCCCCGTCCACGCTTAAGGTCTATGTGGTGGCTGTAGCTGCCTTCCACACGCCTCTAAGGGTGGGCACTATGGGGAGACACCCACTTATAGTACATTTTCTTCATGGAGCTAGGAGGATGAGGCGTGTCGTCCAGACCAGGGTCCTCACGTGGGACCTGGCAGTGATTCTTGAAGGGTTATCCCTGGCACCCTTCGAAACCTTTGGACGCGGTGTCCGAGAAATGTAATCCTGAAGGTAGCCTTTCTGCTAGCTTTTACATCCCTAAAGAGAGTCGGGGACCTGCAGGCGCTATCTGTTGCTCTCTTTTGCCTCGAGTTCGCTCCTGGGCCATTCTCCACCCTAGACCCGGTTATGTGCCTAAGGTGCCTTCAAATGTGGCACGGTCTATAATCTTGCAGGCATTTCATCCTCCACTGAATGTATCGGCTGATCAAGCTAAGCTACATCTATTATGCCCGGTCCGAGCTCTGGAGGCCTACGTACACAGGTCCTCGGACTGGAGGAAGTCGGCCAGCTGCTTGTGTGTTTTGGGTCACCTAAGAAGGGTTCCCCTGCTTCTTAACCTATTAGCAGATGGATAGTAAAGGCTATTTCTTCAGCGTACGAGGCCCGCGGTTTGCCTTCGCCTCTCCTGATAAGAGCCCACTCAACTAGAGGAGTGGCATCCTCTATAGCCCTGCTAACAGGGGTCTCCCTCCAAGAGGTCTGTGATGCCGCCGTTTTCTCGTCTTGAGGGTGCCAGATTGCTTTTGTGTGGCGCAGTGGGCATTCCGTTCCCCAATGTGTCGATTATCGCGAGCCTTGAAAGGGAACGTCCCGGGTTACGACAGTAATTCTTTGCCGTTACGCTGCGCCCCTCGGCCACACTTCCTGCGCTCCTGAGAACGACTTGCTTCGACCTATCAGAAGCTGATGCTGTTGTAATCCGGCGTCCTTTTATAGCTTCCACATCACCATCACATGCGACATCAAGAGTGACGTGATGACGCAACACCAATCGAGATTGGACTAGTTCCATACAGGCTTCAGAGACGTCACGCTGAAGGTGTTCCCCAATCTGTCAATTCTTCTCAGGGAACGAGGGTTTCAGACGTAACCCGAAGAAAGCGTTATTTGTGGATAATTTTATGAATACATAAAACATGAAAAAAATTGTACTGTTTATCACACTAGTGTGCTTTAATGTTTAACCAGTAAATTTGTTTTGAATTTTGTAAGTGTGTGTGTGTGTGCGTGTGTGTGTGTGTGTGTGTGTGTGTACAAAATGGCACAAAGTCACACTTATGGTGTTCCTGTTGTGGTCCCGCTGTTTGTGTGCGGATGCACGTATCCACACATGCATACTGTAGGTCCAAGGCCTTTATTTCTGCAAGCCCACATGTCCACATGGGAACTTCATGATGAACACACTCCTGAACACTAATTGTTTCTCAGATTTTCGACACCCCCATTCATTTTCAATGGGCGGTCATTTTTGACCAATATAAGCTCAGATCAATGAGGCCTAAGATCAATCAGTTTCAAAAATAAATACAAAACCTGTCCTAATTTAAAGAAAACAAGTTGATAAAAAGATTGAATTCAATATTTACTAATAAGGTAACAAATTAAGAGATTTATAAACTATATTTTGTAGACCGGTCATTTTGACCAAGAACATCACGGGCCCTATTTTAACGGTCTGAAACATAAGTATCAAGCGCGAAACGCAAGTAACTTTGTGGGCGGGTCTCGGGCGCTGTTGCTATTATACCGGCGGGATAAATGACTCTTGCGCCTGACACAAATCTAAAATGTGTTGGTCTGAAGTCGCTTCATTACTCATAGGTGTGGTTTGGGCGTAACGTGAAATAAACCAATCAGAGCGTCATCTCACATTCCCTTTAAGAGCAGGCGCGCTTGTTCCATGGCGGATTGCTATTATAACGGCGGATTTGCCAGGAGCGGTTCACAGCCGAGGAGACCGACGTTCTCGTCAGGGCCATAAAACACAGAGAAGTGACATTGGGGATGGAGAAACACACCCAGATTAGCTTCGGATAAACAGGTGTATGATAATTTGGGTAAATGTGTAAGCTAGATTTATGCCTATTTCTCACATCTTCATGGACACAACAATGATTTCCCTCATGTGATAATATTTTTCCTTGTAATAATGTATGATTTTCTAAAAATGAAAACTGCTGCATCTGTGTAGATGAGAGAAGCAAAGTGTATGAGCGTTGTACACACGCTACATTGATTATGGCCAAGCATGCGCCCTTAAAATAGCATATGAACGCGTCACTGACTTTAGACGAGGTTTCTCCTGGTCAGTGGCGGAATTGTTTTCTAAACCTGCAAAATAGCACCAGGGAACGTTTGCGCCGGAACACGCCTCATCTTTTCGCTGAACCGCCCCCAGGAGCGCAAGTTCATTCCCTAATTTACCGACGTGCGTCTGTGGAGGGAAAAGTCCGCTGTGTGCGGGGTGAGAAATAGGAATGATACATGCATCGGTGTACAAAGTCAATTGCGCTGGGTGCGAGATAGGGCCCCACAAGTGTTACAATGTGGGGGGAAAACCCACAAATTTTTAAAAAATTTTGTCCAATGTAATAACATTAACTAGCATTTTCGAGTAAGGGAAAATCCGCTCCGGGTCAAAATGACCCGAACACAACACGAGGGTACAGCCAGGAAAACCGACTGAAGACGCTTCATGTCTGTGTTGTTGTGATGTAAAGTTTGCACAGCTGCCCTTGAATGATGAATATCTTTTATTTCTTAGATAAAAACACAAACTTCTTGCTTGTAGAGTACGGCGAAGCCCTTTATAAATGCTTGATGCTTTAAAGAATGTCAAGGGCACCAATCTGGATCTCATACAGTTTTGAGTAAAGACATGAGTAAAAGAGCTCAATAATACGCTTTGATGAACCTGTATCTGATCAAAGATGATTTTCAGAGCATTTCAGCTCAGTAAAAACACACGGCACATGGATGTACTCACAGGTAAACCGACAGACTCTCCTTTCTCTCCCTTCCGGCCGTTGACCCCTGGACGACCCTGAGGACACACACAACACCAGTTCATCATTCCAGCTTACAGAAATTAATTCCTTTATTTATCGCAAAATTTAGCTTTGATCAGGAATAAATTACACTTTACTATTATATTGAGTTTTTCAGGTAACTTACCGGACGTCCTGGAAATCCAAATTCCCCCTTTGGTCCAGTGGGTCCAATGAGGCCCTGGATCAGATTAATAACACACAGATCAGAGATCAGATCAGATCAGACAGAACTCTCTGTGTGTGTCTGTTCTCGGGACTCGACTTATTATAAAACACAATCAGCAAAAGCACTTAAAAAGAAAAAATATGTGAATTGTAAAATGTCAGGGGAGTCAGACCGACTCCAGTCTACAGTCTATTTAAACTCTTAATCCGTCTATTAAAACTCTTAATGTAGTTTGTATATTGTGCTTTCTATCAAGAGCAAGCAATCTATGATGACTTCTAAATTCATGTCAATGTGAAGTGATACGTAAGTAGTTGCGGAAAAGTGTCAAAACGACCCATTTTATAGTGTCTTTGTTGCAGTGTGCTGAGTAGCTCCGCCCACACTGTAATCTCATTGGTCCATTTCAGATAGGTGTATTTTAAATATCAAGTATGATCTGATTGGCTGTGATTTTGTCGCTTCTTGTGGTATTTTAGTTTTCAGTGTGGACAGAAAAAAAGACTTGTTACACTGAGAGATTTCAGTTAATAACCGAATAACAAACTCAAGACATCAGGTGGAGCCGATGTGATGGAGGAGTAGCAGAAACACTGATGTACAATACTGTGTTTGCATTATAATTGATGGGATTCACTGAACACGCTCCCTCCAAACTTTCATCTGGAGACTTCATAATGAAATATATGTGTGAAAAATAGGAATAAATCCCAGTGACGACGTCTTCCTCTCACCTTTTCCCCAGGCGGTCCCGGAACGCCACGGTCTCCCTGAGAATTACAGTAAAAAGCAAGGAAATCAAATAAACACTTTACAACCATGACTAATCTATCTTGGAAGTCTCGGGTTAAAGTTCACGGCTCTGATCTGGAGTATGCAGTGATTAGAGGATTGTGAAAGTAGTGAGTGACCTTCAGTCCTGTGGGTCCCTGTGGCCCCGAGACTCCCGACACGAACCCCGACTCTCCTTTCTGACCCTGGAACAGCAATCAGTGCAACATACATATTCATTAGCACACATTATTAATAACACACTCACATCCCTATTCATCAACTGCAGGAACTTCTCATGATAATGTGTGAAATCAGAATATCATACACGCAAACCTCTGCAGCCATTTTAATCACACACACACACACACACACACACACACACACACACACACACACACACACACACACTGGTAGTCTGGTCTGGTCTCTCACCTTTGACCCCTGCACCCCCGGGGCCCCGCTGTCCCCCTTCGGCCCTCTCGGCCCCTGGGGAATCAAAACAGAACTCATTTCTTCATGTTGTCATCACTGCTGTAACCAGATCAAAGAGCAAAACCCACAAATATCCAAACGATCCGAATGCCAAAGCTCAACTATAATCACGTTTATTAACTTAAAAATATACTTAATTTCAGATGCTTAAACACATAATTGCAGTAATTGTTGTAGTTAAATGTTCAATCACACATCGAGTGTGTTTGTGTGTGTTATTATCTCCAACCACACGTGTGAAAGCTGTAATGACTCTGTGTCTCGTGGCGTAACATCTCCAGATCTGTGCGCTGAGACTCCGAGACTCGGGCGTAACTGATGATCTTCTGCTAGAGCCTGTCAGTGCCGCTGGAGTCCATGAAGCAAAGCTAATGTGTCGTAATTGTTTAAATGCAGTTTCACAGGCAGCTGGACGCAGAACTCAACGACTCACTGTAAATAATGCCATTACTCTGCAGTGTTGGCTCTCTTCAGCGGCGTGTGTTCCTGCACCGTCCTCTCTGACATAATGAGAGATATTTCATATCTTTCATTCCACCATACAAAGAGGGAAAATTACTTTACTTTTGTTACATGTCTCTTCTGGATTTCATAATGGATTTATTTTTTTAGTTTAAAAGTGAATCTTCATAATAATTGCTTCTTTAATAATATTAATAATACTACAAAATAATATTCAGGGACGTCAAAGAAAGTCAGAGAACATTTCTAAGCGGCATGCACTGAATTCAGTCACTGATAGATATACTCATATTATGTGTGCGGTTTCTGATTCGCTGTTGTCTGATTAACTGTTGTTTTTCGATTCATAGTTTCCTTTTTTGATTCAATTGATTTGTTTTCTTTTCTGATTCGCTGTTGTCTTTTCTGATTTATAATAATAATTAATCATTCGTTACATTTATATAGCGCTTTTTTTGAGACCTCAAAGCGCTTTACATAGAAGGGGGGAATCTCCTCATCCACCACCAATGTGCAGCTCCACTTGGATGATGCGACGGCAGCCATATTGCGCCAGAACGCCCACCACACACCAGCTCACTGGTGGAGAGGAGACAGTGATGAAGCCAATCAGTATATGGGGATGATTAGGAGGCCATGATGGACAGGGGCCAAGGGGCAAATTTGGCCAGGATGCCGGGGTTACACCCCTACTCTTTTCCGAAGGACATCCTGGGATTTTTAAAGACCACAGAGAGTCAGGACCTCGGTTTAACGCCTCATCCGAAGGACGGTGCTCTTTTGGCAGTATAGTGTCCCCGTCACTACACTGGGGCATTAGGACCCACACAGACCACAGGATGAGCGCCCCCTACTGGCCTCACTAACACCTCTTCCAGCAGCAACCTGGTTTTTCCCAGGAGGTCTCCCATCCAGGTACTGACCAGGCTCAGCCCTGCTTAGCTTCAGTGGGCAACCAGTCTTGGGCTACAGGGTGATATGGCTATGGCTATGATTTGTGATTTTCATTTGCACTTCAGGGTCACTGTATAAATATGATTAAACAAGAAGATGTTTGTGTTTTGAAGGGTGCTCGAGCTTTACGGACGCCGAGACGTGAGACGAGGGAGTTGTGGAAAGCTTCTTACCGATGGACCTTGTGCTTCCAGAACCCCGGAGAGGTTGAAGACTCCTTCAGTGTCGTTGAGCATTAGCTGAGGGTGAGAAAGAGTTCAGTGTATTAACACCCAGCCCTGTCAGAGGACTGTGACCTTTAGATAAGCGCAGGCATTAAAGTGCTCGCCTCATGCAGGCTGATGGCGGGTCCTGGGGGCCCGGGAGGCCCTGGAGGGCCAGGCAAGCTCACTCCGTCCCGGCCGCTCTCTCCCTGAAACACACACCTCCACCATTAGCATCAGACGCAGAGGCTCTGAGAGAGATACGGCTCAAAGGAGAATTAGCTACAAACCTTCTGACCCGGATCACCTTTCGCTCCCCTTTCCCCCTGGAACATTTAAAACATTTCTAGATGTTTTTATTTTTATTTTTTATAAATATAAATATTTTTATATTTTATATATAAGTTGATGGGAAAAGAATGAATAGATTGCACAAATTTCTATAGCGTATTTTGTTTTGTAAGTTTACTTGTAGCCCAGGGTGTCCAGGCGACCCGGGCTGTCCATCGGCTCCTCCGGCACCCGGCTCCCCCTAGTGGAGTGGAGGAGACATGATCACGCAACGTTACAAGCTTAAAATGTTAAATCACATGTTAAATGAATGTCTGTGTGGTACTAACACGTATCAGAAGTCTTATAATATTTATATAATATATAAAAAAATTATATATAATGTAGTTCTCCTGCGCAGAACTTCTATGAATTTGTGATGCTAAATTAATGGTGTATCATGGGAACAATTTATTAAGCGGAATCTTATCACTGATCAATTCCTGAATCCAACGTCTGCAGCTTTGTGTGTGATGCAATATAAAGCCATTATAAAGTGTGTTCTACTCTGAGTTACACTCAGAAGAAGGGGTTCAAAGCCGGCGATGCCTTGATTCCACTGACCCTCACACATGTGTTGAAGAACACTGGAGGATAATGGGGAACACATGGCTGGGAACAGCAGGCTCCCTTTGGAAAGCGGGAATGGAAACAGTTGTGGAAGTGTGTGTGTGTGAACGTGATGATGTTTTTGTGTGTGAGGAGAACAGACCTTCACTGAAACACCCGGAGGGCCGTCGGCTCCGTCTTTCCCCTAAAAGTGTATAGTTGTGTTCATTTAATCAGAGTTGGAGGAACAAATCCAAGGTTTGCACATCTGACTCTAATGAAGGGTTATAAGACAGATATGCATTCCCTAAATGTATAAGAACCCTGGGAATGATGGGTAATATCACATGGCAGATGCCATAACACAGTTTTCAAGAGTATTGACCGATCATGATTAGTTTTAGTGCAGATCTGCATCAGTAACTCTACCTGTGGTCCGGGCGGTCCGGGGATCCCGGGAAGACCCTGAGGGAGAGAACAGGCATGAGAATGAGCTGTTGTTCGGCTCAAACACACAGAAAACACTCTGAGAGTGTAAATGCACGTACGGGTGGTCCTCTGGGCAGCACAGGTCTGAAGCCACTGTTTCCATCCAGGCCTGAGCCCTCCAGATCCTGAATAAAACCAGCAGAAGTATAACCAAAAAACACTGTTTTATGACCAGAATATGAACCAATATGACCAAAAAACAGTTTTCAAACGCCTCAGCTCTAGGACTAAATGCACAGAAATTCTCGTTCAACTGCAACGTTCATGTGTTTTCAGTTCTTCACACAAAATCTAATATCTGACACAAGGAACATATGTGAACAAGTTCTACTTCTTTAACAAAACATCTAGCACTCACATGTAAACAAAGAATAAATAAATAAGTAATAACTTAATAAATAAATAAAAGAAAAAAAGATAAATAATTTAAAAAAGAATAAAAAATAAATAAATATAAATAAATGAAATAAAATAATAAATAACAAAGAATACATTAATGAATTAATAACTAAAATAATGAATGATTCATAAACAATAAAAGGATAAATACATAAAAGAATGAAAAATAAATAAGTTAAAAATAAATAATAAATAATGAAGTTAAAAAATATGTAAAATAAAGAAAAAAATAAGTAAAAACATAAATAAGTTTAAAAAAACAAAGAAATAAATGAGTAAAATAAATAAACAAACAAACAAATAAACAAATACATGCATGCATATTCTTAACCCTTCCCTTGATTAAGCAGCTAAATGTACAGACTCAGAAGGGCTGAAGGTCAGAGAAACACACCATCATGTCGAAGCTGAAGGGTTTTCCCGCTGGTCCGGGGGGGCCGGGGGGGCCGGGGGGGCCCTCAGCTCCCTCAGGCCCTCGCTGTCCCGGGACCCCTGGATCTCCCTGAGGGACACACACACACACACACACAGCAGCTCTGACGTTACTTTATGAAATCTCAGACTCAATCTCAGTGGCAAAATATCTTCCCCAACACTGTGATCACGATCATCTAAAGGAAATTACCTTCGGTCCGATGATTCCAGGTAAACCTGCTTCACCCTGCCAAAAAACACAAGACGTGTTCACAACCCCGTCTAGAAAACAGCTTCCTCCACAGTTGGGAACGGCACATGACGACATTTTTAGTTTAAACAGAAATGATCAGTGGAAGGTCATAATCGGACCACTTAAATTTTTATGCATAATAATCATAAAACTACATTTTCAAAGATACCCAGAGAGAATTACAGAAAATACAGAATTAAATAATGACTAAAATCAACAGACAGTGGTAAAGACAAATGCAAAAAAACGTAGGTTATAACCTTGCCATATTTACTACAGTATAAAAAACATCTTACCGTTTGCCCTTTTTCTCCGTCTTTCCCAGGTTCACCGTCTCGTCCATTAGCACCCTAAAGCGACAGAAATCAGCACATCAGGACCCCAAACACACACACACACACACACTAAGAACAGATCTAACAGCAATCTGAAGAGTGTTTTCACACTTCTCTAATCCCACTGTGATTTCTTCACTCAGGCTGAACACTGTCATGATGATATGCCATTTCAGGGTTAACACAAGCTGTGGCTTTAAGCAGGAGACGGGAGTTAGTTGAAGTGTAAGGTTAGGCCGCGTTTCAAAAGGCAGTTTCCCCCATCATAACAGAAGCGTTCATGTTCCACGATTCGAGCTGAGCAGATCAAGATCATATGCAGAAGAAATGAATATTAGTCCATCACGCTCCTGCGGGCTTGCTGTGATTCACAGCTTTACGGGCCAGTGTTCATCTGAAAACTTTATTGGATTAATACGCTATCTGATTTTCACCCAAGACAAAACATTTGGGAACAATTACATCAATCTGGAGGTCTGGATAACTGTGTAATGTCATGTTTCACAGAACTGTAATAACCCTGGAATAGCAATGCCAAAGCATCTGAAGGCCTTTCATTAAGTGATCAGTAAATCAACAGTATCTGTGTTCAAGAGCACTGTGATTTCATGATCTAAATGCTCTGATTTCATTCAAAATAATGTAATCTTCTCAAAATTACATTTCCATTATATATAGCATAGTAACACCCTGGCAACCATCCATCCAAAAACTCCTACGGTTACCCGTGTAACTATGGTTCCCTGAGAAGGGATGCAGGAAGCATGGCATGACGCGGCGTCTCGCTCCCTTCTCAGGGAAGCATTGTTTCATGGGTAACCTGAGATGTTCCCTTTCGAGGGACCTCGCACTGCGTCACTGACGACACTCTGGGGAACGATATGCCAACTTCGCCATTCTGACGAAAAAGTCTGTCCTAGCGTGAAGAAATAAGGCACAGCTCAGGACATGAGTGCTTGTGACCCCGGGGTGGCCAGAAGGTCCAGGCTATAGAATCTAACAAAGGTGTGTGGTGAGGACCATCCTGACGCATCCCATTCATCTTGGACCTCTCGTTCCGCCGACACTTGAGGAGGATGGAAGGCCTGAAGGACCACCGGCCGGGCCACATTAGTGGGTACCTAAGGTACATAACTCGGTCTTGGGTAAAGAATAGCCTTCACTCCTCCTGGAGCAACCGACAAGGCCTGTAATTCTCCTACTCTCTTCAGAGACGACATTGCCAGCAAAAATTTCATTTTTGAGGCTAGACACTTATCTAATGCCGTGTCCAAAGGCTAGAAGGTTAACCTTTCTAACACCATGGTTAGATCCCATGCAGGTCTCCTAACCTGAGCCAGAGGCCTCATCCTCAGAGTACCACGGAGGAAACATGTAATAAGATGATGCCTTCCCAGCGAACTGCCATCCAGGGGGACATGGAAGTCAGTCACCACCATCACATTCACCTCAAGTGTAGAGGGGGAAAGGCTGGCAGAAAAACGACCCTGCAGAAACTCCAGCATTGGAGACACTGGGCAGTTAACTGGATCCAATTAGTGCTCTCTACACTATGAAATGAATACCCTCCACTTCAAAGAATAAAGTTTCCTTGTGGAGGGAGCTCTAGAATTTAGGATGGTCTCCACTAGCTCAGTCGAGAGACCGGCGTTCAGTAACTGATCCCTCTCAGGGGCCAGACCCACAATTTCGACATCTCCAGCCGGGGGTGTAATATCGAGCCTCGGCCTGTGTTAGGAGGTCCCTCCTGACGGGAATCTCCCACGGGGGGGCGTCCAGGAGGGCTAATAGGTCTGAAAACCAAACTAGTTCCAGCCAGCATGGGTCTACCAATAGGAGTTGATCCCCGCCCTGGCGAACTCTATCTAGAATTCCCGGGAGCAGAGCGATCGGGGGAAGTGCATACAGCCGAACCCTCCTTTAGATCTATCGTGACAAACCAGTCCTCATACTTGATTTGGCGCATGATAAGAGGGATCATCAGCATCTTGAACACGTGTCATGGGATGACGTTGCACCAATTCAAATTTGGACTAAATTGCACAAGTGCTTCAGGAACGCTGACGCTGAAGGGATTCCCCAAAGTGTCCTCAGTGATGCAGCGCGAGTTCCCTCGAAAGGAAATTACTTTTTCCTGATCTAGATAATGAAGTCCAGAGCTTTGCTAAAAACTATAGCATGTAAAAGTTGGATAAAAGCCCCTTATACAGTCAGAACTAGTTTTCTGCATCATGACAAACGCATTTTCACATGACACTTCCTCACATAAACATTTCATTGTGAGGTGATTCTCTGTTCAGAAGGGTGAGTGTGATGAAAGCAAAAGCGTTTGGGTGTGTGTTGAGATTTATGTGTGTATGGAACATGATGGGAGGAAATAACTGCCTTTCTGGCCCATGGTTTGAGTTTACCATCTGGGACCGAGAGCTCTACCTCGGCTGAGACCGGCTCAAATTCAGACCCAAACTCAGATCCAGACCCAAACTCAGATCCAGGCCCAAACTCAGATCCAGACCCAAAGTCAGATCCAGGCCCAAATTTAGATCCAGACCCAAAGTCAGATATAGACCCAAACTCAGATCCAGACCCAAACTCAGATCCAGGCCCAAATTTAGATCCAGACCCAAACTCAGATCCAGACCCAAAATCAGATCCAGAGCCAAACTCAGATCCAGACCCCAACTCAGATCCAGACCCAAACTCAGATCCAGACCCAAAGTCAGATCCAGGCCCAAATTTAGATCCAGACCCAAACTCAGATCCAGGCCCAAACTCAGATCCAGACCCAAACTCAGATCCAGACCCAAAGTCAGATCCAGGCCCAAATTTAGATCCAGACCCAAAGTCAGATATAGACCCAAACTCAGATCCAGGCCCAAATTTAGATCCAGACCCAAAGTCAGATCCAGGCCCAAATTTAGATCCAGACCCAAAGTCAGATATAGACCCAAACTCAGATCCAGACCCAAACTCAGATCCAGGCCCAAATTTAGATCCAGACCCAAACTCAGATCCAGACCCAAAATCAGATCCAGAGCCAAACTCAGATCCAGACCCCAACTCAGATCCAGACCCAAACTCAGATCCAGACCCAAAGTCAGATCCAGGCCCAAATTTAGATCCAGACCCAAACTCAGATCCAGGCCCAAACTCAGATCCAGACCCAAACTCAGATCCAGACCCAAAGTCAGATCCAGGCCCAAATTTAGATCCAGACCCAAACTCAGATCCAGACCCAAAGTCAGATCCAGGCCCAAATTTAGATCCAGACCCAAACTCAGATCCAGGCCCAAACTCAGATCCAGGCCCAAATTTAGATCCAGACCCAAAGTCAGATCCAGACCCAAACTCAGATCCAGACCCAAACTCAGATCCAGACCCACTAACCCAGTCCTCAATCACCTGTAACACAGGGCGCACGTGTTGGCCTTGAAATAAAAGATTGAGCTTCATCTAGTGAATCAAGACTTTTAACACATGCTGAGAGAACGACATTTATTTGAAATAGAATCTTTTGTAACATTATAAAAGTCTTTGCTGTCACTTTTGATCAATTCAATGCATCCTTGATGAATAAAAAGTTTTTTCGTTTTTTTACGAAAGTAGTGTATATTCATAAGATACCCTTTACCCTTTTTTATGGCTTCAGACGTCTTAGAATACAAAAATAATGTGTACAGACTACTTTTAGGTGGATTTTTTGTATAATTTTTAGACAGTGTCTGCCTTCATTTTTGCATAGGAGAAATAAAATCAAACTGTTTTTTCGTGAGGTCGTGTGGACGAGTAAATAATAACAGAACATTCATGTTATAGTGAACTTTGGTTTGTTTAAATCCCACTGGTTGTTATTTCTGTGATGCAGCGCACTACAAGATCCTTTACTCACCGGTAGTCCCGGTTTACCCGTCTCCCCATCTTTCCCAGGAGCCCCGGGGGGCCCAACTGGCCCTGGATGAGCTCCGACAGAAGGACCAGGAGGACCAGGAGGACCCGGAGGCCCTGGAGGACCCTGGTGGGAATCCAGCAAAAACAAGGATATTAATCTAATTTGCTGTCTTGCAATTCATATCTAACACATTTATATAATGACTACCTCATGTTTCATTCTGTTCAGTGTTAAATAATTTTATGTCATCATTTTAAGCGTTGACTTATAGCCATTCGTTCCGCATGGAATCCATCTCCTTTGATTATTTCAACCCAGGAATCAAGAGGTCACATCAGCAAAGACAACTTCATTATAACAGGACTATAACTCACCCGTATCACCTCTGTGTCACTGTCCAAGTCCACGTAACTGGAGCCCGAGCCGTCAGTGCCGTCCTGCACAAGAGAAAGCCTCAGTGAGCTTATGCTGTTATAGAGTTATTCAGTGATATACATAATTATATAAAAGTGTACATAATCATGCACATACTGGATATTTAAACGCCCCTGGACGTCCTGGCGGCCCCGGAGGTCCTGGAGGCCCTGTGATGCCCACACCTGGATCGCCCTAGTGAACAAGCAATGAGTGGAAATAGGGGGGAGTTTGCTGTGATTGGTCTAAAATCATCAGGTCAGCAGTCAAAAGTGTTCAACAGAGTTTCAGCAAAACATTCCTTTATTCCTCCCGTTCGTATTTTATATAAGTGTTTTGAGAATGAAATTTCAAATTCAGCTACTCAAGACGATTATTTAAAAAATATGTTGAACGGATGGCTTTAACGCATGAATATTCCATCAATGAACAACCTTATAGCTCGATAAATAAGGCTGTCTTTCAAGATTTATACATTATCCTGGAGAAAATGAATGTAGCTTGTACTTCTGGCACTCATAGGTTTGTTAAGCAAACGTGTGTCGTACCTTGTCACCTTTGGGACCCGGATCTCCACGAAGGCCCGGGAATCCCGGAGGTCCAACCTCTCCCTGCATATGATGGAAAAGGAACAGAACAAAGTTCAAATTCATTCATGTTGGTTTTGTTCAAAGGAAAAACCAGGGCAACAGCCTCAGCCGCTCGCTCAGATCTAACAGAAGGAAAGTGACCTGGACGGAGGTTTAAAAAAAAAACACAGTCTACAGTGTGCAAATTAAGTCAGTATACAATTAAATTTTATGCGCCACTACAATTCAGTATGAAATGATAAAGTGGCACATAAAAGGTTTGACGCTGAAAAGTTCCTCATACACAAAAAACTTCAATCTTTGTGACCCCAAACCTTTGTATGGTAGAGTATATCGATAATAAATGCTTGTTATTCCTTTTCCATTTTTGACATCTAATTGTTTTGTATTTCATAACTCTATGGTAGGTATCTGATCAGAAGATACTTACAGCAGCTCCGTCTTTCCCTGGATGTCCCTGAAAGACAAAAACAGCTTTAATACAGCATTCATCTCCATTCTCCAGTGTGTTCAGCTCACGAAGAATATGAAGCGTTATATGGAATCGGGAAGAAGTGTGTGATTGTGTGTGTGACAGACTGAACATTTGTGGCTTTAAGCACCGGATCTACAAAGCTTCAACATACTGTAATGCCATCAAACTACTCTTTCATGACCAATGCCTGCTAAAGCACAACTATAACAGGTTTGCTACACTACACAGCCCATCTTGGGCAGTAAAGATTTATAGCAGACGTTTGTGTACAAGCCTCGTATCCATCCACTTCAGGGCACTGAGGTGTCAGCGTTCCCCAACGATCATTCGAGGAGGGTCGTAGAGCAGTCAGTTCGGTTGTTCTCTGCCAGTTCGCCGTTACAGGGCACCGAAGTGGCTGTTCGACCAATACCAGAGGCCAGACTCGAGAGACTGGTCCCCTTAGTAGATTTTCTGGCAGCGTGGAAGCTACTGCCAAATATATCTTGTTGGCTCTTGCTTACTATAGAAATGGGTTACAGAATTCAGTTTGGTTCTCGTCCGCCCAGATTTCTGGGGGTCCTCCCTACGGTGGACCCCGAGCAGGCACTGGTTATGGAGCCTCTACGAAAGAGGGCTATAGAAAGGGTTCCTTCTCCTAGCAGGGAGTCAGGGTTTTACAGCCGTTACTTCATTGTTCAAAAGAACGATGGAGGGTTGCGTCCTATTCTAGACTTGCGCCAACTTAACCACAACTAAACCGCAGAAACTCAAGTTTGTGTTCTTCCCTATGGCTTAGGTTTATCACCCCGCACTTTCACGTTATGCGTGGATGCAGCTCTGGCTCTACTGAGACTCCAGGGCATTCGCGTGTTGAAAAATATTTCGACGACTGGTTGATTTTTGCTCAATCCGAGCAGATAGCTGTTCGGCATCGAGATGTCGTTCTGTTTCACATAAGAAAGTTGGGGTTGAGGCTCAACTTGGGACAATAGGTCACTCCTGGATGGAATCTCCATTGGAGAGCTGTCTAGAAGAGACACTAGGTCTGAGAATCAAACTCAGGCTGGCCAGTACGGGGCTACTAATAAAAGACGGGCCCCTTCCCGGGGCTCAGAACCCAGGGGTTTTCTCCGAGGGGAAATCCGTTTCGCATGATCACGGTCACGCGGTTTCCTCGCCCAAGGCCCAGTGCTGGAGGCCTTTTGTCATCGCGTAACGCTAACGACGGATACTTCCCTCACAGGTTGGGGGGCGATCATGAGTGGTCGCTCTGCAAAAGGTCTGTGGCAAGACCATTTACTTTCTTGGCACATAAATCGGTTAGAAATGATGGTGGTGTTTCGAGCTCTCTAACACTTCCTTCCAGACCTGAGGGGCCATCATGTGCTTGTCCGCACGGACCACACATCGGTGGTCTCTTACATCATCCATCGGGGGGTCTGAGGTCACATCACCTATGCGAACTGGCTCATCAGATCCTCCTATGGGCCCAAGGGGAATTACTGTCTCTCAGGGCAGTATATATCCCGGGGCATCAAAACCAGGGAGCAGATATCCTGTCGAGACAGGGGCTGAGGCCCGGGGAATGGAGACTTCACCCCGAGGCGGTGGATCTCCTATGGGAGAAATTCGGTCAAGCATAAGTCGACCTATTTGCATCTTCAGAGACAACTCACTGTCCCATGTGGTTCTCCCTCACGCATCCAGCTCCCCTGGGGGAGGCTATACCTGTACGCCTTTCCTCCGATATCTCTGCTCCCTCTGCAGGGTTTTCTGTTAGAACGGTGTGTGTTAGCGGCCCCTAAGTTAATAACTAATGATCTTTGCAACAGAAGAAAATCAATCAAAACTAACTTTAGCTGGACAATAACTTTATTCTAGAGCTGCTATAAAGCCAAATCAATCTCTGTTACTTTAATTTCCTATTATCTCTGTAAAGCTGCTTTAAAACAATCTATATTGTTAAAAGCGCTATATAAATGAAGGCGACTTGACTTGACTCTCAGGAGTTCTGGAGAGACCTGGTGTCCCTTCTAGACAGCTCTCTGATGGAGATTCCGATCAGGAGGGACCTATTGTCCCAAGCAGGGGGCATGATTCATCACCCTCGCCCCGGAGTTGTGGAAACTGAGGGCCCGGCCCGAGGGGGCCCAGCTCATAGAATCGGGTCTCTCGACCGAGGTCGCTGAGATCATACTCCAGTCCAGAGCTCCCTCCACGAGAAGACTGTATGCACTGAAGTGGAGACTGTTCTCTTCTTGGTGTGTAGAACGCCACTGAATCCAGTTAACTGCCCTGTTGGTTCAGTACTTCAGTTCAGTACTGCGGGATTATCCCCTTCCACCTTAAAGGTGTATGTGGCGGCTATATCTGCTTACCACACTCCTCTGGGTGGTGCATCACTGGGGAGAGATCCTCTCATTACTCGTTTTCTTCATGGCACTCTGAGGCTGAGCCCTGCACTGCACACTAGAGCACTGGCTTGGGATTTGGCCTTTGTACTTGAAGGCCTGGCTTTGGCTCCCTTCGAGCCTATTGAAGAGGGTTCAGAAGAGTTCCTTACACTTAAAAATGTATTTCTCCTTGCTATTTCTTCCATCAAGAGAATTGGAGACTTGCAAGCCTTGTCAGTTGCTCCTTCGTGCCTGGAATTTGCACCTGGTTTGAGGCCTTTCTAAGCCTTCCTTCACCCTAGGCCGGGTTATGTTCCTAATGTCTCTACTAATGTTGCGGGTCCCATTATGCTACAGGCCTTCTGTCCTCAACCTTTCTTATCATCAGATCAGGAGAAACTTAATCTGCTATGCCCTGTTAGGGTTTTCTTAGTGTGCGCAATACTTTCACACAGACATGCATTGGTTATTATGCCGTTGTGGGTATAGTGTTTCCACAGCTTCTCGTCGCAGCGTCTCATTCCCTCTTCAGGGAACCAGGGTTACATACGTAACCTGAGATGTTTTACATTGTAATAATATTTCACTGTATTTACTGTATTTTTGATCAAATAAATGCAGTTTTGGTGATCAGAAGAGACTCTTTCAGAAACAAATCTTACCGACCCCAAACTTTTGAATGATATTGTAGATATAAGTAATAATTTTGTTCTCAAGTAAAGTTAGTTAAGATGAACGCTGTATTTTCCAGGGTCACTCACCGTCTGTCCGTCGGCTCCTGGAGCTCCTGCCGGCCCCTGAGGGCCCCGGGGCCCCGGTTCTCCCGATCCCACAGGTGATCCAGGCGCTCCGGGTTCTCCGGGTGGACCTCGGTCTCCTTTCTCTCCTTTCTGCATGGTGATGACCTGTGAAACACTCAGCGGTTATTATCAGAGAGAAAGAGTGGAAGACAAGAGAATAACATAATAAATATCACTCACATTTCTGTCCTGAGAGGCTCCCTCCGATCTGATGGGCTCTGAAAACACAAACAGATATCTTGAAAAAATAAAATATAATAAATACAGCTGTGATTTTGCAGTAGTAGTATATAAAAAATCTGCATAAACAAATCAAATGATCTGCAGCCTCTGTGAATGCTTGTGATGTAAACTAAAATATGGTCTGGTGAATAACACATAATTGCTCAAATATGAATGGGTGAAAAATTAGATAAGGCTGTTGTGGATTAAAAAAATACATGAAAGAAACGGAACACTGAAAATGAGATGAAAATGTCTTGAAAAGCTTGAACGTTCACCTTTGGGAGTGTTAATAATCATGTGGTCTCCAGAGCTTTCTGCCCAGTCTTCATCATCCGTGTGTGTGTGGAGCGAGGGAGGATCAGTAGGTGGCGCTCTCACCGGCTCAACCTTAAACAACAGCAAACACAGTCTCATAATCACAGCAGTGAACCAGTCCATCACACACACAGTTAAAGACCCTGTGGAATCAAGAACTTGTGGCTTTTAAAGATAATTAGTAGCATATCTAAATTATATCATAAAAAGTAATACAATAAATAAATTAAAATAAACAATTTCTCCTCTGAAGGATATCATGTGAGTTTTGACTTTCAATAAAAAGTTCTTATGAATTGGAATGTTTTTAGCAACAGTCGTCCAGTGGTTCTGCTGAACGTACACTAATACAGCTTTCTGCTGTGATCAGACAGGGTCAACCAATGCCTAATAATCACTCAGCAATGCATTAGATGAGATTTCCCTTTCCCCACAGCTTCTGTGATAGTGTTTGGTTGAATCTGTCTCCCCCTGTTGGTCAGTGTGTGTGTGTGTGTGTGTGTGTGTGTGTGTGTGTGTGTGTGTGTGTGTGTGTGTGTGTGTGTGTGTGTGTGTGTCTGTGTGTGTGTGTGTGTGTGTGTGTGTGTGTGTGTGTGTGTGTGTGTGAGAGAGAGAGTGAGTGAGTGAGTGAGTGAGTGTGTTTGTGTGTGTGAGTGATGCCAGCAGAACTGCAATAGCTTTGAAGGACGTGGGAAATCAGGCCTGTCCTCTTAAAACATTATACTTTGAAATAAAAGAGAACTGGATTTGACTTCAAGGAAATCCATCAAACGCTGCTGTCACTCACCATGGTATATTCTCTCTCTTCATGCACTTTCTTCACTTCGTCGCCAGTCTCCGTGTCGTCGTAGATCTCATAACCGCTTCCGTAACCTGACGCCTGAAAGAGCATTTTAAAAGGGATTCATTTCAGGTTTCCAAGTCCATGATTAAAGACAGCTTTCCAGCAGTTTAACACACATCCGCAGTGTTCAGCTTCAGCCACAGGGCGGCGCTGTCACTCCACTGTAAACTCACAGCGTGACATCATCACACACTCCCTGACACTTCTACTGCACAGGATAAAGGGGTTTGGGTTTGGAAATGCTTTTGAAGCTTTAGAGAAACACAGTCCAAACCACTTAAATCAAACTATTTAAAGTGTTAGATTAACCCTTCTCTAACATATAATTAATCTGGCATTAAAGATCGGTACAGTAGTTTTGAACAAATCAAATGTCTGTAACCTTGCTATATTTTGATCCACCCCACCATAATAATAATAATTAAAATGAAACGTTTTTCTTTTCTGCTCACCAGCTGCATTTATTTGATCAAAAATACAGTAAAAACAGTGAAATATTATTCCAGTGTAAATCAGCTGTTCTCTATGTGAATATACAGTAAAGTGTAATTTATTCCTGTGAACAAAGCTGAATGTTCAGCATCATTACTCCAGTCTTCAGTGTCACATGATCCTTCAGAAATCACTCTAATATGAGGATCTGATGATCAAGAAACATTTATGATTATTATCAGTGTGGAAAACAGTTGTGCTGCTTCAGATTTCTGTGGAAACCGTCATATATTTTGTTTTTCAGGATTCTATTTGATAGATAGAAAGTTCAAAAGAACAGCATTTATTTGAAATAGAATCTTTTGTAACAATATAAATGTCTTTACTGTCACTTTTGATCATTTTAATATGTCCTTGATGATTTTTTTTTATTTAATCACCCCAAACTTTTCATTATATTTTATAATTCTGGTAAAATCTGTTGAAATGGTATTCAATTCATTGAAGTAAAAAAAAAAAAAAAAAAAAAAAACAGAAAAAAAATATTTCGCTGCATCTCATTTTACATTCAACTCGGTTAAAACAAATGTGACATTCCCTAAAATAGTGACACCCAGGAAGTGATATAATTTAGATGTTCATTTTGTGTTCTGTATTGATATTGATACAATTGGGTTACCCAAGTTATTATAAGAAAGGCCTCATTTTGTGCCACATTCATATATTATATTTGACATATTGATGGAAAGACGACACAAGACTCACGTAAGGCTCGTCCTCCTCACACTGCTCGTTCGGTGCCGTGGGATCGGCCGTCAGAACCAGCTGCTGGATCGAGCCCTGGAGAGAGAGAGAGAGAGAGGTAGAGAGAGAGGGGGGGAGAGAGAGAGAGAGAGAGAGAGAGGTAGAGAGAGAGAGAGAGAGAGAGAGAGAGAGAGAGAGAGAGAGAGAGAGAGAGAGAGGTCATGCACTCATTTCTCCCAGAATTTAATCAGCCTGAAACTGATTATGAAATGAATGTGGAAACTCAGCCACCGCAGCTGTAAATCACAGTACATACACACAGATCCACACAACACAGAAACACAACACCAGAACTCCAGCACTGTTCACAATCACAACAGTAAAAGTTTCATTGATCTGAGCGGCCATCGTCAGTCCTGCTGTAAAAGCTCATGTTTTCTCAAAGATCTAACGAGCTGAAGTCCTGATTAGCAGAGGCGAGGTTGGCAAGCTTCATGTGCTACACATCCAGAGGACAAGCACCTGTTTCCCATCCACTACAGCAGAAAGTGTGGGAAAGAAAGAAAGAAAGAAAGAAAGAAAGAACTTTGGGGAAAACCTGTAAAACTAGTCAAATCTTGATTGGCGTTGAGTCATGACATTACATGTAACGGCGTATGCAGAAGCTATAAAGGGACGCCGGCACACAACAGTGTTAGCTTCTGATAGGTCGAAGCAAGTCGTTCTCAGGCACTCAGGAGGTGTGGCAAAGGGACACAGTGTCTCGTTCCCTTCTCAGGGAATAAGGGATACAGTCGTAACCCGAGACGTTCCCTTTGGAGGGAACATGCGCTGCCTCAAAGACGACACTTTGGGGAACGAAATACCCACTGTGCCACACTGACTAGTGCCTGTCCTGGAGTGAAGTTTGTCAGGCACAACTCAGGACTCAAGAACCTGGCGTGGAGGGCAGATCCAGGCTGTAGTGTCTGATGAAGGTGTGTGGGGGGGGGGGGGCCCAGCCGGCGGCATCACAGACCTTTTAGAGGGAAACTCCTGATAGCAGGGCTTTAGAGGACGCCACTCCTCTAGTTGAGTGGGCTCTTATCAGAAGAGGCGAGGGAAAACTGTGTGCCACATACGCTGAAGAGATAGCCTCCACAATCTCCCAGCTAATTGTCTGCTTTGAGTGACCCAAAACACACCTATGGCTGGTCCGACTTCCTCCAACTAGAGGAGCTCGTACATAGGCACCTTGGGCACGTAGCCTGGCCTACGGTGGAGAATGGCTTTGACCCTCCCAGGAGCAAACAGGGAGAAACAGAGAGAGCCTGAAGGTCCCCAACTCTCTTGAGGGATGCAATAGCCAGCAGGAAAGCCATCTTAAAAGTAAGAAACTTCTCAGACACCTCGTCAATGGGAGGGACCCTGGCCTG
>NC_137146.1:30581935-30721935 GCF_949319135.1 Squalius cephalus
GTAAAACAGTGTCTGTGCGGTTACGCTGAATAACTCGAGCTGTAAAACAGTGTCTGTGTGGTTATGCTGAATAACTCGAGTTGTAAAACAGTGTCTGTGCGGTTACGCTGAATAACTCGAGCTGTAAAACAGTGTCTGTGTGGTTACGCTGAATAACTCAAGCTGTAAAACAGTGTCTGTGCGGTTACGCTGAATAACTCGAGCTGTAAAACAGTGTCTGTGTGGTTATGCTGAATAACTCGAGTTGTAAAACAGTGTCTGTGCGGTTACGCTGAATAACTCGAGCTGTAAAACAGTGTCTGTGTGGTTACGCTGAATAACTCAAGCTGTAAAACAGTGTCTGTGCGGTTACGCTGAATAACTCGAGCTGTAAAACAGTGTCTGTGCGGTTACGCTGAATAACTCGAGCTGTAAAACAGTGTCTGTGTGGTTATGCTGAATAACTCGAGTTGTAAAACAGTGTCTGTGCGGTTACGCTGAATAACTCGAGCTGTAAAACAGTGTCTGTGTGGTTACGCTGAATAACTCAAGCTGTAAAACAGTGTCTGTGCGGTTACGGTGAATAACTCGAGCTGTAAAACAGTGTCTGTGCGGTTATGCTGAATAACTCGAGCTGTAAAACAGTGTCTGTGCGGTTACGCTGAATAACTCGAGCTGTAAAAAAGTGTCTGTGCGGTTACGCTGAATAACTCGAGCTGTAAAAAAGTGTCTGTGCGGTTACGCTGAATAACACGTTCAGCCAAACGTGTGTGTTCAGCCAAACGTGTGTGTTCAGCCAAACGTGTGTGTGTTCAGCCAAACGTGTTTGTGTTCAGCCAAACGTGTGTGTGTGTGTTCAGCCAAACGTGTGTGTGTGTGTGTTCAGCCAAACATGTGTGTGTGTGTTTGTTCAGCCAAACATGTGTGTGTTCAGCCAAACGTGTGTGTGTGTGTGTGTGTGTGTGTGTGTTCAGCCAAACGTGTGTGTGTGTGTGTGTGTGTGTGTGTGTGTGTTCAGCCAAACGTGTGTGTGTTCAGCCAAACGTGTGTGTGTGTGTGTTTAGCCAAACGTGTGTGTGTTCAGCCAAACGTGTGTGTGTGTCTGTTCAGCCAAACGTGTGTGTGTGTGTGTGTTCAGCCAAACGTGTGTGTGTGTTCAGCCAAACGTGTGTGTGTGTGTGTTCAGCCAAACGTGTGTGTGTGTGTTAAGCCAAACGTGTGTGTGTGTGTGTTCATCCAAACATGTGTGTGTGTTCAGCCAAACGTGTGTGTGTTCAGCCAAACGTATGTGTGTGTGTGTGTTCAGCCAAACGTGTGTGTGTTCAGCTAAACGTGTGTGTGTGTTCGTGTGTTCAGCCAAAACGTGTGTCTGTGTGTTTAGCCAAACGTGTGTGTGTTCATCCAAACGTGTGTGTGTTCAGCCAAACTTGTGTGTATTTGTGTGTGTGTGTGTTCAGCCAAAACGTGTGTGTTCAGCCAAACGTGTGTGTGTTCATCCAAACGTGTGTGTGCTCAGCCAAACGTGTGTGTGTGTGTTCAGCCAAACGTTGAGTGTTAAGCCAAATGTAAAACAGTGTCTGTGCGGTTACGCTGAATAACTCGAGCTGTAAAAAAGTGTCTGTGCGGTTACGCTGAATAACTCGAGCTGTAAAAAAGTGTCTGTGCGGTTACGCTGAATAACTCGAGCTGTAAACACTGCTGGACATGTGATGTCAAAACGTAGAATTAAAATGGCTTCTGATATGACTGTCGCCGTTGCATTTCACGTTAAACATAAATCCATGAAACATGATGTCAGGACTGAAACATTTATCAGTGAAATAAAATGTACTGGAAACAAATGCATTGCAATGTGTGTGTGTTCAGCCAAACGTGTGTGTGTGTGTGTGTGTTCAGCCAAACGTGTGTGTATGTGTGTGTGTGTGTGTGTGTGTGTTCAGCCAAACGTGTGTGTGTGTGTTCAGCCAAACGTGTGTGTGTGTGTGTGTGTTCAGCCAAACGTGTGTGTGTGTGTTCAGCCAAACGTGTGTGTGTTCAGCCAAACGTGTGTGTGTTCAGCCAAAAGTGTGTGTGTGTGTGTTCAGCCAAACGTGTGTGTGTGTGTTCAGCCAAACGTGTGTGTGTGTTCAGCCAAACGTGTGTGTGTTCAGCCAAACGTGTGTGTGTGTGTGTTCAGCCAAATGTGTGTGTGTGTGTGTGTTCAGCCAAACGTGTGTGTGTGTGTTCAGCCAAACGTGTGTGTGTGTGTGTGTGTGTGTGTGTGTTCAGCCAAACGTGTGTGTGTGTGTTCAGCCAAACGTGTGTGTGTTCAGCCAAACGTGTGTGTTCAGCCAAAAGTGTGTGTGTGTGTGTTCAGCCAAACGTGTGTGTGTGTTCAGCCAAACGTGTGTGTGTGTGTGTGTTCAGCCAAACGTGTGTGTGTTCAGCCAAACATGTGTGTGTGTGTGTGTGTGTGTGTGTGTGTGTTCAGCCAAATGTGTGTGTGTGTGTGTGTTCAGCCAAACGTGTGTGTGTGTGTTCAGCCAAACGTGTGTGTGTGTGTGTGTGTGTGTGTGTGTGTGTGTGTGTGTGTGTGTGTGTTCAGCCAAACGTGTGTGTGTGTGTGTGTGTTCAGCCAAACGTGTGTGTGTGTGTTCAGCCAAACGTGTGTGTGTGTGTGTGTGTGTGTGTTCAGCCAAACGTGTGTGTGTGTGTGTTCAGCCAAACGTGTGTGTTCAGCCAAACGTGTGTGTGTGTGTGTTAAGCCAAACGTGTGTGTGTTAGCCAAATGTGTGTGTGTTTGTGTTCAGCCAAACGTGTGTGTGTGTGTTCCGCCAAACATGTGTGTGTTCAACCAAACGTGTGTGTGTGTGTGTTCAGCCAAATGTGTGTGTGTTCAGCCAAACGTGTGTGTGTTCAGCCAAACGTGTGTGTGTTCAGCCAAACGTGTGTGTGTGTTCAGCCAAACGTGTGTGTTCAGCCAAACGTGTGTGTTCAGCCAAACGTGTGTGTGTTCAGCCAAACGTGTTTGTGTTCAGCCAAACGTGTGTGTGTGTGTTCAGCCAAACGTGTGTGTGTGTGTGTTCAGCCAAACATGTGTGTGTGTGTTTGTTCAGCCAAACATGTGTGTGTTCAGCCAAACGTGTGTGTGTGTGTGTGTGTGTGTGTGTGTTCAGCCAAACGTGTGTGTGTGTGTGTGTGTGTGTGTGTGTGTGTTCAGCCAAACGTGTGTGTGTTCAGCCAAACGTGTGTGTGTGTGTGTTTAGCCAAACGTGTGTGTGTTCAGCCAAACGTGTGTGTGTGTCTGTTCAGCCAAACGTGTGTGTGTGTGTGTGTTCAGCCAAACGTGTGTGTGTGTTCAGCCAAACGTGTGTGTGTGTGTGTTCAGCCAAACGTGTGTGTGTGTGTTAAGCCAAACGTGTGTGTGTGTGTGTTCATCCAAACATGTGTGTGTGTTCAGCCAAACGTGTGTGTGTTCAGCCAAACGTATGTGTGTGTGTGTGTTCAGCCAAACGTGTGTGTGTTCAGCTAAACGTGTGTGTGTGTTCGTGTGTTCAGCCAAAACGTGTGTCTGTGTGTTTAGCCAAACGTGTGTGTGTTCATCCAAACGTGTGTGTGTTCAGCCAAACTTGTGTGTATTTGTGTGTGTGTGTGTTCAGCCAAAACGTGTGTGTTCAGCCAAACGTGTGTGTGTTCATCCAAACGTGTGTGTGCTCAGCCAAACGTGTGTGTGTGTGTTCAGCCAAACGTTGAGTGTTAAGCCAAATGTGTGTGTGTTCAGCCAAATGTGTGTGTTCTGCCAAACATGTGTGTTCAGCCAAATGTGTGTGTGTTCAGCCAAACGTGTGTGTGTGTGTGTGTGTGTGTGTGTGTGTGTGTTCAGCCAAAACGTGTGTGTGTGTATGTGTGTGTTCATCCAAACGTGTGTGTGTGTTTAGTCAAATGACACAGCACAGCACATGCAGTCTGATTTATAAACTCTAAAGAGTAGGCCAATCCTGTGATGTGTGAGTGTGAGTGTGAGTGTGAGTGTGAGTGTGAGTGTGTGTGTGTGTGTGTGTGTGTGTGTGTGTGTGTGTGTGTGTGTGTGTGTGTGTGTGAGTTTGAGTGTGTGTGTGTGTGTGTGTGTGTGTGTGTGTGTGTGTGTGTGTGTGTGTGTGCGTGTATGTGTGTGTGTGTGTGTGTGTGTGTGTGTGTGTGTGTGTGAGTTTGAGTGTGTGTGTGTTCGTGTGTTCAGCCAAAACGTGTGTCTGTGTGTTCAGCCAAACGTGTGTGTGTTCATCCAAACGTGTGTGTGTTCAGCCAAACTTGTGTGTGTTTGTGTGTGTGTGTGTGTGTTCAGCCAAAACGTGTGTGTGTGTTCAGCCAAACGTGTGTGTGTTCATCCAAACGTGTGTGTGCTCAGCCAAACGTGTGTGTGTGTGTTCAGCCAAACGTTGAGTGTTAAGCCAAATGTGTGTGTGTTCAGCCAAATGTGTGTGTTCTGCCAAACATGTGTGTGTTCAGCCAAATGTGTGTGTGTTCAGCCAAACGTGTGTGTGTGTGTGTGTGTGTGTGTGTGTGTGTGTGTGTTCAGCCAAAACGTGTGTGTGTGTGTATGTATGTGTTCATCCAAACGTGTGTGTGTGTTTAGTCAAATGACACAGCACAGCACATGCAGTCTGATTTATAAACTCTAAAGAGTAGGCCAATCCTGTGATGTGTGAGTGTGAGTATGAGTGTGTGTGTGTGTGTGTGTGTGTGTGTGTGTGTGTGTGTGTGTGTGTGTGTGTGTGTGTGTGTGTGTGTGTGTGTGTGTGTGTGTGTGTGTGTGAGTTTGAGTGTGTGTGTGTGTGTGTGTGAGTTTGAGTGTGTGTGTGTGTGTGTGTGTGTGTGTGTGTGTGTGTGTGTGTGTGTGTGTGTGTGAGTTTGAGTGTGTGAGTGTGTGTGTGTGTGTGTGTGTGTGTGTGTGTGTGTGTGTGTGTGTGTGTGTGTGTGTTCAGCCAAATGTGTGTGTGTGTGTGTGTGTGTGTGTGTGTGTGTGTGTGTGTGTGTGTGTGTGTGTGTGTGTGTGTGTGTGTGTGTGTGTGTGTGTGTTCATGTTTTTCTATCCCGGTGGGGACTTCAACCTGAATGCACACAGACTCATGGGGACTCGTGTCACAGTGGGGACCTAAATAGAGGTCCCCATGGGTAAACAAGCTTATAAATCACACAGAATGAGTTTTTTTGAAAATGTAAAAATGCATAAAGTTTTCCTGTGATGGGCAGGTTTAGGGGTAGGGTTAGTGTAAGGGGATAGAATATACAGTTTGTACAGTATAAAAACCATTAAGTCTATGGAGAGGCCCCACAAAGATAGTAAACCAGACATGTGTGTGTGTGTGTGTGTGTGTGTGTGTGTGTGTGTGTGTGTGTGTGTGTGTGTGTGTGTGTGTGTGTGTGTGTGTGTGTGTGTTCTGTCTCTTGGCATCTACACTGAAGTACAGTGAGACAGCCGTGTGTCTGGCCTCGTTTCCAAACACACTCATCTGGTCAACATTAAAGAATGAAAGGTCGCATTTTGTAACCAATTAGCACAACTGTTATGTTTTATTTAATCTCCCAAGCAAGATTTTTAAATACTGGCATGAAGTCACACTGTAGATGTCTGTCCACACCAGACACAAGACTCTGGGACGCAGTCAAATCAATCAAAACTCACAGCCAATCAGAAGAGCTTATGGGCGGAGTCTCTCTGCAAGCGCACTGCACTCGCAACCAAATCAATCGAAACTCACAGCCAATCAGAAGAGCGTGTGGGCGGAGTCTCTCTGCAAGCGCACTGCACTCGCAACCAAATCAATCGAAACTCACAGCCAATCAGAAGAGCGTGTGGGCGGAGTCTCTCTGCAAGCGCACTGCACTCGTAACCAAATCAATCAAAACTCACAGCCAATCAGAAGAGCGTGTGGGCGGAGTCTCTCTGCAAGCGCACTGCACTCGCAACCAAATCAATCGAAACTCACAGCCAATCAGAAGAGCGTGTGGGCGGAGTCTCTCTGCAAGCGCACTGCACTCGTAACCAAATCAATCAAAACTCACAGCCAATCAGAAGAGCGTGTGGGTGGAGTCTCTCTGCAAGCGCACTGCACTCGCAACCAAATCAATCAAAACTCACAGCCAATCAGAAGAACGTGTGGGCGGAGTCTCTCTGCAAACGCACTGCACTCGCAACCAAATCGATCGTTACTCACAGCCAATCAGAAGAGCGTGTGGGCGGAGTCTCTCTGCAAGCGCACTGCACTCGCAACCAAATCGATCGTTACTCACAGCCAATCAGAAGAGCGTGTGGGCGGAGTATCAGAAGAGCGTGTGGGCGGAGTCTCTCTGCAAGCGCACTGCACTCACAACCAAATCGATCGTTACTCACAGCCAATCAGAAGAGCGTGTGGGCGGAGTCTCTCTGCAAGCGCACTGCACTCGCAACCAAATCGATCGTTACTCACAGCCAATCAGAAGAGCGTGTGGGCGGAGTCTCTCTGCAAGCGCACTGCACTCGCAACAAAATCCTTTCATTTATTTTCAAAATCTGATGTGAATTAACCGAATTCACTGTATGCTTACATTGCATGGAAAAGAGCAGCTTGGACATTGTGCTGAACATCTCAAGGTATGTTTTATGTCAGAAAGAAAATCAGGTTTGGAACGATATGATCAGAGTAACTGAAGAAGTTATATTTTGAATGAACTTTCCTTTAAAAGCATTTTCTTTCTTTTTGAGAGAAGAGAAAAGGGGGAAACATAAATCCATGCACTTTAGGGGTCCAAAAAGGGGGGAAAAAATTTAAATACAAGTCTGTTCTCATGTCTCCAGTGGTGTAGGACTGCCACGTTGTCGGTCTTGTGGCGAGGCTGATGTTGTCCAATGTTGTTCAGAATGTGAACGAGCCACAAATCAATGTCTTGGCATCTCCGCCTGACGGTTATATGACACATCTGTGTCGTGACGTTTGTGGAGCCGCTCATGTTAATATACGCACTTTAATTGCTTTAGAGACGATGCATGTCTTTTGTTGTTTCCCTTTATGAAAAAAAAACAACAACCGTGCACAACCATGGTCATCACAACATTCCTGTAATAAACTGTGATTAATGTGCTATGCAACTTTACTGTGGTTTATGGTATTCTACGCTGTGAGGAAGTTCAGTTTAAAGGTAAAAGACACAAGTCAGTCGACACTACAGGATCATGAAGAAGCACATGTTAGTTAGTGATGCTAAACACACAAACGTGGTCATAAAACACCTCTCCCAAACCTCGTAACAGCCTAACCAGGGCATTAAATGCATTTAACATTTAAGCATGTTTTATCCAAGCAATAGGAAGCAAAAATATGTGTTGCAAAAATATCTCATTTAATAATGATCCATAATATTCCCTCTAATCTCACATACCAAATGTGTGTGCACAAACATTAATTAATAATTTAATGTTTAAAAAAAAAAAAACCAACTATTTACTTAAATGCCCCCTTGAGGTGTGAATCCAGCTTTTAATGTAGTTTATGTGTCTATGTGGTGTTTTTAATCTGCTTTAAGACAAAGCATGTGTAAGTTCATAAGTCGACAGCATTGCTGAGTATTTCCTCCTTAAAACTGCAGTGAACCAAAGACAGTCTCAAAAACACGCTTTGAAATCGCTGGTGTTTCTGACGTCACAAACTACCTTGTAACCAATCAGATCAACGTGTGATCGTCAACCAGTGGATCTCTGAGCTGAGCGAGTGAGTGGAGGCGGGGCTCATTTGCATATTCATAGAACCACGCATACTAAATGAGGCGAGGGTGTCGAGTTACATTCACGATATTTTAAGGCATGAAGACTTTCTTTTCAAGGTAAAAACGTTTAAATATGTCATTTTGGTGATGAAAGATGAGTTTTAAGGGATACAGTTATTGACTACAGGGGGACTTTAAGGTGCTGCTGTAGAAGGCGAGGGTTTGGATCAGAACCAGTGTGTAAATACTAAATCAGAAACTCACCACGAAGGGCTCCATCCGTGTTCCTCCAGCGTTCCCGATGAAGATGCCGGAGCTGGGTTGGAAGGAGAGTGAGTGTTGGCTCCGGTGGAAGGCCACGCGATGGTGTTCCTCACAGTCCATGTAGAGCTTCACCTCCTCCCCCTGCACCGCCAGTGTGAACCTGGCCCAGCGGCCCGTGAGCTCCGCCATCTTGAAGGAGGCGGCCTCGCGCGTGTGTGTGTCTCCGGGCTCGCTGTAGTACAGGAGCACCCGCTGAGACCCGTCCTCCACCGGCGCCAGCGCCACGCCCAGGTGCACCAGCTTCTGCAGGGCGTCAGTGATGGCGAACAGCACTCCTCCTCGACGGCTGCTGGGTTTGGCCGTGACGATGATGGCGAAGTCACGGTAGAACGGGTCGGGGATGAAGGAGCGCGTGAGGCGGCCCACGTTAGCGTCCGGCCCGAAGCTGTACGCGGGGAATCCCTCGAAGCCGGTGATGAAGGAGACCGACGGGGGCAAGGGCACGCCGATGAGCTCCGTCAGGTCCAGCTGCCCGCCAGAGCCACTCTCTACACACACACACACACACACACACACACACACACACACAGAGCAGCAGTTAATACTGGGATAGGGCCACAGGAGCCAGAGAGTGTCAGTGAATATGTTGAGCTAAATCTGCATGCTGTCTCACGTAACATCGCATTTGCAATGTGCAACATACTAACATTTGACTACTGAAAAACATCATCAAAAACAATAAAAAATTATTCCAATGTTTTCTACAGTCAAACCAAAAGTTATTCAGACACATTTCTCACAGTTTATCAGTTTATTTGCTATAGTTTAGAAAATGGTAATAAAATATGAGCAGAACTCAGTTGATATTTGACTGGTTTTGTCCGTCCTTCTGTTAGACTGTCTCACACATGAGTTATGTTGAATATCTGTCAGCTGTTAAATTTAACTACACAATTAGATAATACCAGTTTAGCTCAACCAATCACCAAGCAATGCTTCATTTTGTTCAGTCTCAAAGGTCGCATTAGCAATTAAAGAAAAAACACTTCAGCAATCATTTTTGGTCACACATTTTTATAAATGTTACTGGTAGTCACTGTATGAAGAATATCTGGGTATAATATGTCACAGTTTACTTTATTTTGCTCTCCTCACTTACATAAATGAACTATAGTGTCCTGATCACACTAGTGAAAAAAATATCAACATTTATATCTGGTGTCTGAATCATTTTTGGTTTGACTGTACATGAATATACAGTAAAGTGTAATTTATTCCTGTGATCAAAGCTGAATGTTCAGCATCATTACTCCAGTCTTCAGTGTCACATGATCCTTCAGAAATCACTCTAATATGATGATTTGATGCTCAGGAAACATTTATGATTATTATCAGTGTTGCTTGAGGAATTGGAGAGCAATGCATGTTTTACAAAATACGAGACATTATTATAATCTCCAGCAAATAATTCCTCTCAAAATGAAGGTCTTTATAATCTCTCCCTGCATTTTCCTGTTTATGTGCTGAGCGGCGGCCAACAGTCCTGCAGTTTTATTACACACACACTTCATCTGGGGCTGTAAACTCCCTCCAGGTCCTACATCTTCATTCCCCTCCACTTCAGTCGGCTTCTGTTTTAAGGGAAAATCTCCCTGTTTCCCTTGCAGATGAGAAACCAAAACAGCCCCGAACTACCGTACCAGAGCCTGCACTAATCACAGATCAGCTTCATTCACATCTACCCCCCTCAAGCTGAGCCGTATCAGCCGGCGCTCGAGTCGCAAGTCCTTGCTGAAGACCTGGATCCACACATGGTCTTGATTAGAGTCGAGGAGCGCAAACAATCGCTCGCTCTGTGACGAGACACCATCATCTGGAAGCGGTTAGCGTGGGCTAATAGAACCGCTGTGAAGAACGTGCCTGTACAACTGGGCTTGTGAGGAAACACGACAGCCTGAAGAAAGAGACGCCACTTGCTATCTAAGCACTCACAGCACAACTTAAGGTGGAGCTTATACACTATACATTTCTGCTATACACTAATGCTAAATACTGTACATCATAATACTGAGCCTTCTGTCACAAACGCCAGCTGGAGTTAAGGAATCTCCCATTTCCGGTTCATTAGCCGTTTCCATCCAAAGTTCAGAAACACCAAACCAACATTAGAGACGCTGCGACGCCATTGGTTATCAACTCCAGTTATCCAATCACAGCTGACGCTGAGCAAAGTCACATGAGGTTTGAGGGATATTCAGTAAATGTGTTTCCATTGTAGTTTGTCTTCTTATCGGATCAACACTATTATCCACCTCAATTGAGCGCATGAGTTTTTTATGTGCATTTTTAGAATTTATGCACATCTTGACATTTCCATCCAGTGTTTTTTAAGCGATATCCCAAAATTTGAAAGGCGTCTCACACACACACGCCAAATACGCCCCGCCGCAGAAGTATGATAACGCTCATTCCAGGAAATCCCTATCGGGCATCACACTATCCAGCTGAATAAACAGATGATGATTCAACATGAGTAATAGACACACGACTACGACAATATATGGTACTCTGAGTTCTTCAAGACTATCGGGTATTTTCATGATAAAAAAGTATATTTTTACTTCAATGATAATTGACATAGCCTTTATCACTGTATAGAATACTATGAAATAATATGTAGTGTGCCTTATTGTGTGTCAGAAGCCACATCATCTCACAGAAGGATGTTTTCAAACACTCATCTGACGTTATGAAGGGAGTTTGTTGAACAAGAGGTTACCCTAACCCTAACCCAGGGTCATAAATGCTTCTCATGTTTGGAAAGATGCGACTCAAACTCGCAGTGCTTTCAGAGTGAGCAGCGTTCACTGATCTCAGAGCTGTGCTTCACTGATCTCAGAGCTGTGCTTCACTGATCTCAGAGCTGTGCTTCACTGATCTCAGAGCTGTGCTTCACTGACGAGCTGCACTTAACAAGTAATCGCTGCCTTTGCGATTTCAAAATCGCAATAAGCCAAATCAGTTTAAGTGCGATTTTGTGTTAACTGAGATTAATCGTGCAGCCCTAGGTATTGTTAAGACTGTGTTTGTGTTGTCTAAACACAAATTCATGAGTCATCTCAACCAAAGTGCAAATGTTTATCCACAAGATTCACTGCAGCTGTTCTAATTAAAACCAGTAAAGTTGTAAAGTCAGAAAGCTGGCGATGGGACCTAGAGGACGTTCAGCCTCACTGACACCAGTACCCTTCACTGAATCCACTTCTAGAAGAGCAGACGCAGTGTGGACAACATAGAGCCGACATTACATCCTAACATCATCATGTTGGAAAAAATCATGTTCATGTTGGGAAACGCTGAAGTTTAGCAGACTATCAGTGGACTCCACATCTGCAGGGTGGAGCGACGGACGCTTAATGAAACAAGGATTCCCATCTCGACTCCAACACAACTACACAACTACACACACCAGCGAGAAGCACGAGGGGTCAGTCAGTTCAGATGAGAGAGGACTTTACAGGTCAGATATCATGTTCAGTATTATTGTTTAGAAGATCTAGTCCGACTCCAAGAGAACAGAGATACCCTGTGAAGTCACGAAGGAGTCACTGAGGACTGAGATGTATAGTACAGGAGTATACAGGAGAAACACGTGGCAGAGCTTTTATCTGTCAGTCGTTGATTGGATTGTGAAAAGGGAGCGTTGTGTACCGGAACCGAGGCAGATGTGAAAGATTATAAACACTGTAAAAATTATTTTTAGAAGTTGAAAATAAAACAAAGATTACTGGAATATGCTTTACAACTAAATAATTAATTCAATGTGATACTTGACATCTTTTTAACTATTAGTAAAATTTACTAGCAACTTCTAAATCCTAAAAAAAAATTCAAAGTAAAATATATATATATATATATATATATATATATATATATACATACAGTATATATATAAATTATACAGGCACAGATAAATCATTCACAATAAACCCAGTAACATGCCTTTAAGAAAATAAATAGGGTTAATTTAATTTCATGCTAACCTTTTATGAAGAGGAAATTAAAGGCGTTATGACATGCACTTGAAAGGTTATATGAAATTTTGACCTCTTTACATGCATGAATTAACGCATAGCTTTGAGTTTTGAGACTTGCATGCATCACAGCGTAAATGCTTACATGCATGTAAACCAGTAAAAATATTGCTGTGCATGTAAACACACACAATAATGACAGCAATAATCTGTTCATAATTTATTGACTTGCACACATTTGGCCATTCATGAATCAAAGACTATAAATGTTCCCAGTTTCACCAGTCTGTTGTGCAACTAGTGGAAACGCTTAGCAAGTATAAAGACATTTGTGTCTTTATTGCACTTTTATGACTCCAGACCAGATGTGCCTTTAGCCTGAAGATCGCCAGTACAAGGCTTCTGGTGAGAGATGAAGGTTTGAGTTATCGGGCTCTCAGTGGATTGAGGTCGATGTCAGGATGAGTAACAAGGAGCGCATTATGGCTTATTGGGAATGTTTTCTGTGGAATGGACCAAAGGTTGAAGGGCTTGGGCAGATGTGTTGATGAGACCACAGGACTCATTAAAAGAGCCGGACGAGGCTGGGAATAAGCTTTTAGAATTAAAACACTACAAAATGGTAAAAAAAAAACTCTAAATTGAAGTTTACTGATTTGTAAATAATCACAATGGAGCTTTTTTGTCTAATATGACGAACTATTCCAATCACAATCTGTTTTCAAAGAGAATATATTTAAATGCTTTAAATACATAAAAAATAGCCCATTACAAATCAATGTGCATCAAAAATAAATAAAAGAATAGTGCCGTTCCTTTGGTCGCTGGTGCTTTAAAGCACAGTATTCCTGAACTTTACCCAGAAACCACTGCGGCTGTAAAACGGTGAAAGCTCAACATGTGATCCGCTCTCCACAACAACCATTGGCTGTGTAACACATTTAAATGTTAACGGTAAATATTTTTCTGTTTGCGTTCCAATTCTATATGATCCATGAATCCCAGAGAGTAAGATCCACAGAAGCAGCACAAATGAGGAGAAATGAGGAGAAACCCACAGGTATTCATGGAAGTGACCGCTGGAAGTGAACACGATCATGAAACACAGGGTTAGCAAGTCACAGATGCATTACCTAATTAGTAATTGCAAAATTAGTACAGCTTCAGACCAAGCATGATGCTGATGACCGACTCAGGGATTTCTGGATCTGTGTGGATTCAGGACATGAGTAACGGTGTAAAAGAGCGAAGGCAGAATGAAGGGATCTCATCAGTCCAGAATGAGGTTTGACTTTGGCCTGAGTCTATAGAGCCTTCCCATGAGCCTCGAGTGAGCGAGCGAAGGGCGTGCTTTGACCATTCCTGAGGATTGCCACTTGATAAACACCAAATGTATAACAAAAAATACAGAAATTAGTATAACACATGCAATGTGAATAAAAGTCCAATGAGCACCACATCATGTGTTTTCGTCACACTTGGCGAATCGTGCTGTGTTTATAATGAGTTTAGTGGCGCTGACCTTGGCTTCAGGACAGCCAGAGCCGGATCAGCCTTATCACAGTCTCTGAACAATTATCCTCTTCTGCCACTCCCTTCAGCACACCACTCCAGAGTCCAGCGTTTCCCAACCTTTCCCTTCGTCGCCCACTTTAACCCAGACACAAACAGTGGATTTCCTACCGGCCTTTGATTTCAGAGTTCCTCAGGGAATCAGCGAGAGTAAAGCGGTCAAAGATAAAGATTACTTCAACAACTTCAGTTTATTTACTATCAGGAGTGTTACTTTCAATACTCGTCAATAACTGTATATTGAGGAACTGCAAAAACTACTGATCAAAATATTTTCTGCTCACCAAGGCTGTGTTTATTTGATCAGAAATACAGTAAAACAGTGAAATATTATTATAGTGTAAATCATCTGTTTTCTATGTGAATATACAGTAAAGTGTAATGTATTCCTGGGATCAAAGCTGAATGTTCAGCATCATTACTCCAGTCTTCAGTGTCACATGATCCTTCAGAAATCACTCTAATATGATGATTTGATGATCAAGAAACATTTATGATTATTATCAGTGTGTAAAACAGTTGTGCAGCTTCAGATTTCTGTGGAAACCGTCATACATTTTATTTTTCACGATTCTTTGATGAATAGAAAGTTCAACATTTATTTGAAATAGCATCTTTTTGTAACATTATAAATGTCTTTACTGTCACTTTTGATCAGTTTAATGTGACTTTGATGAATAAAAGATTACATTTCTTTCAAAAAATAAGGTCTTACAGACCCCAAACTTTTGAACGGTTTTGTATATGTCATGCTGTACTTAAATCTACTTAAAAACATAAAAAGTTTCATTAACTAAACTATATGTTATATTGCACCTCTATCTGTGGTTTGGCTGGTCAGTATTAAACTAGTTTCACACATTACAGACGCTGTGCTTCAGTGTAAATCTGTGAAATGATCCGATCACACACTGTACACACACTGTACTACTGCAGATCTAAAGACCAAACACACACGCTTTCATTCGACCACCAGTGCAGTAAACGAGCGTGCTGGGGTGTGTGTGTGTGTGTGTGTGTGTGTGTGTGTGTGTGTGTGTGTGTGTGTGTGTGTGTGTGTGTGTGTGTGTGTGTGTGTGTGTGTGTGTGTGTGTGTGGCTTTATCCAGTGCTGAGGTTGAGTTTTCCAGAGAGGACTCAATGAAGCTTTGAGTTTCAGTGAACGTTCAGCAAGTCACATTACTGAGAGCAAACACACTAATCCCTCACGCGCGTTTGATCCGGCCTTCATCATCACTGCGTCGTGAATCGATGTAAGCGCAACATTAATACCAACAGCAGAACTCACGGACACAGAGACCTGATTAATACACTAGCCTTAAATACTTCGTTTTCAAATATTTTATTTCTCAAAGAGACTAATGTCAAAGTAAACGCTAACTATTTGTGTTGTTTGTGAGTTTCACACGGCGTTACACAAACTCTCTGCGCTCCACATCTTCTCTTCTCTGAGGACGAGAGCCGGCCTGGGCTTCTCTAGAACATGAATGAGTCAAATCCGGGAAAATATTGCAGTTTAGCAGTTGCTCCAAAACGACCTTGTGAAATGTCATTCATGACGTCCGCTGTATGGAATAATGACACACACTTTGTGAAATCACTCACTGAATGTCAGACTCAGTTCTGTGCCATTCTGACTAATAAATGTCCTTTAACTGAGGAAAGTCTGAACAGTCTGTCGGGTCACATGACCGTCGGGTGATTATCGACACCAGTGTGTGGATCAGTGACAGGAAGGTCCGTGTGAACACACACACACACACACACACACACACACACACACAGGTGCAGGTCAGTGTGAACACACACACACACACACACACACACACACACACACACACAGGTGCAGGTCCGTGTGAACACACACACACACACACACACACACACACACACACACACACAGGTGCAGGTCCGTGTGAACACACACACACACACACACACACACACACACACAGGTGCAGGTCCGTGTGAACACACACACACACACACACAGGTGCAGGTCCGTGTGAACACACACACACACACACACACACACACACACACACACACACACAGGTGTAGGTCAGTGTGAACACACACACACACACACACACACACACACACAGGTGCAGGTCCGTGTGAACACACACACACACACACACACACACACACACACACACACACACAGGTGCAGGTCAGTGTGAACACACACACACACACACACACACACACACAGGTGCAGGTCAGTGTGAACACACACACACACACACACACACACACAGGTGCAGGTCAATGTGAACACACACACACACACGCACACACACGCACACACACACACACGCACACACAGGTGCAGGTCAGTGTGAACACACACACACACACGCACACACACGCACACACACACACACGCACACACAGGTGCAGGTCAGTGTGAACACACACACACACACACACACTTTGGAACGCTATATTTCTTCACAAACATTTACACCAGCCTCTCACCTGCTTGTTTCATTTGCTTCAGAGTGCAAAGTAGCAGAAAACCCTTTCAAGTGCAATTTACACTGCAAACATTTAATCAGAGAGAGAGAGAGAGAGAGAGAGAGAGAGAGAGACAGAGAGAGAGAGAGAGAGACAGAGAGAGAGAGAGAGAGAGAGAGAGAGAGAGAGAGAGAGAGAGAGAGAGACAGAGAGAGAGAGAGAGAGAGAGAGAGAGAGAGAGAGAGAGAGACAGAGAGAGAGAGTGAGAGAGAGAGAGAGAGAGAGAGAGAGAGAGAGAGAGAGAGAGAGAGAGAGAGAGAGAGAGAGAGAGAGAGAGAGAGAGACAGAGAGAGAGAGAGAGAGACAGAGAGAGAGACTGCACAAAACACACACAGTCATTTATAATATATATATATATGTGTGTGTGTGTGTGTGTGTGTGTGTGTGTGTGTGTACCCCTGACCAAATAAACATCTGTATAAGAGTGTCTGAATAATGGCGTGAGCGTCCCGGAGGAAGCGGGAGACTCAGTGTGTGTTTCGACTGATGATGATGGATCAGGTTTGGCAGAAGATCCTCTGGCGATCCTGCAGTTGTTCTGACCCTCCGCTAAAGCTACGCGTCTCTCGAGTCGGGATCGGTTTCCTCAGAGTTCCTGATTAATTGAGCGCCGGCTGTGTGTGGAGACAGAAGACAACGGGAATAATACAGATGCTGTGTAATGAAAGGAGTGTGTTTACTGTGGCACACGAGACGCTTCAGACACGGGTTATTAACACACATCTGTTCCTCTGTTCATCACGACTCCTCCACATCCACACTGAAATCCTTCACTGGGATCGCTGTATTCCGGAGCCAGAGTCCCTGCTAACATCAGCCGGATCGAGGAGACGGGACAGGCCTGCCAACACCAGGCTCCAGTGAGAATCACTTTACATGAGTCTGAAAGAGTCTCTTCTGCTCAACGCTGCGTTTATTTGATCAGAAATACAGTAGAAACAGTGAAATATTATTATAGTGTAAATCATCTGTTCTCTATGTGAATATACAGTAAAGTGTAATTTATTCCTGTGATCAAAGCTGAATGTTCAGCATCATTACTCCAGTCTTCAGTGTCACATGATCCTTCAGAAATCACTCTAATATGAGGATCAAGAAACATTTATGATTATTATCAGTGTGTAAAACAGTTCTGTAAGGGTTTTATTCACTACACTGACAAATCCCTTCTTTTTTAGCATTGATGATCCCATGAAGAGCCTTTAACATCCATGGAATCTTTCCATTGGGCAAAAGGTCTTTATAGTTTAAAAAGGTTCTTCCGATTATTACAATGTTCAGAGAAAGAAGAACTGAAAGGTTCTTTAGGGAACCAACACTGTTTGTTCCGTGGCATCGCTGTGAGAAGAGTCGATCTGCCTCTCTGTGCTCCGGTGAGTCCCGTGATCTCTCTAACTCAGACTCTGAGGGACGTGTTCGATCTGCCTCTCTGTGCTCCGGTGAGTCCCGTGATCTCTCTAACTCAGACTCTGAGGGACGTGTTCGATCTGCCTCTCTGTGCTCCGGTGAGTCCCGTGATCTCTCTAACTCAGACTCTGAGGGACGTGTTCGATCTGCCTCTCTGTGCTCCGGTGAGTCCCGTGATCTCTCTAACTCAGACTCTGAGGGACGTGTTCGATCTGCCTCTCTGTGCTCCGGTGAGTCCCGTGATCTCTCTAACTCAGACTCTGAGGGACGTGTTCGATCTGCCTCTCTGTGCTCCGGTGAGTCCCGTGATCTCTCTAACTCAGACTCTGAGGGACGTGTTCGATCTGCCTCTCTGTGCTCCGGTGAGTCCCGTGATCTCTCTAACTCAGACTCTGAGGGACGTGTTCGATCTGCCTCTCTGTGCTCCGGTGAGTCCCGTGATCTCTCTAACTCAGACTCTGAGGGACGTGTTCGATCTGCCTCTCTGTGCTCCGGTGAGTCCCGTGATCTCTCTAACTCAGACTCTGAGGGACGTGTTCGCAGACGCTCCCGAGAAGCACATTCTTGTTCCCGATCCAGACGCTGAAGGACCAGGAGCGTCTCCGTCCTGAACGCTCAGTGTTTCAACTAAATCAAGCCTTTCAAACACAATCCTCAGCCTGACGTTCTCCAGATCCGTGTGGCGTCTCCTTTACCGGGAATACTGTCACGCTCCCGAACCCAGGGCTAATAATGGAAGATGAATGCTCTTTCATCTCAGTGTAGATCAGCAGATCTCGGCATTTCAGACACACTCCGGTGCGAACATGCAAAGTCTCGCTAATAATGTGAGCAAACACACTTCTCTTGTCTGGAAGGAGAATATGTGGGATTTTTTTAATAGTTGAGTTTTGCACGTCTTGACCAAGAGACATTGTTGAGATAAGATTAAGGGAAATACAATGATTTTCAAAAACATGAAGTAAAACAAATGGAATTTCTAATGATAATATCAGTCAATAAAGCTACTTTTATTAAACAAATACAGCATTTGTTTCCTTCCAGGTCAGTAGTAGTACACTCAGTTGTGGACAGGGATTCAGAAAGCCAAAGTAACTAAGTTCATTTCTGACTCATCATTTACATTGGCAAAGAAGTCATGGAAACTCCAGGGAAAGTTGGAGATCAGAAAGCGCTCGACTCCTCTCCCTGCACGACTAATGCTCAGACTAACTGATCAATGCTAACATGAAACGCTGTGAGTTAGAGGAACATCGGGATCTCTCTTCATGAGTGAGGCTTTCCAAGAGAACAGGAAGAGGAGAAGAAGAAACTCAAGAGTAATGGAAGGAAAATGGGAACCGACTGAGATCTTATGTAACAGGCGTGACAGTTTTCAGGATAAATCTTGCCTCTTGTGAAAACTCATTCCATAACATACTTGTAAAAATTATACATAGAAAATCAGACAAAAAAAAGAGTATAGTGTGATGCACTGATAAATTCATCAACGCCATCCAAATAATGCTGGATGAAAACTGGCATGAATGGTAATAATGAAAACCCCGCCTCTCTGAGAGCTGCTCTGCTCTGATTGGTCGGAAAGCAAATGCTCATTATCATATCTGAATCTCAGCTCTTGATCTCAGTGATACGAACAGTAACGATGGCGTTGGTTTCACCGTATCAATCTCAGAAAACAGCGTCTTCTCCACACGAACAACACGAACCAAACTCTTCCAGTCTCAGATACACTACAGTGTTTGAGGGCGGAGCTAAGAGACGCTGCTCAGCCAATCAACACCACATTATGCAAATTAGTTACAAACACATTGATTTAGTTAGACAATATAGTAAAGAATTTTAATACCAGCAATTTATCAATTATCGGCCATAGCATGACATAATAATCCTTCTTCCAAAGGTCTTCATGCCAGCTGTGTAATAAACCAGCTGATTATAATCAGAAATGAGAAGACTGCACACACACACACACACACACACACACACACACAAGAACAAGGCTTTTCTTGCTTAAGGAGAAGCAATAACTTAGAGCGCTGCATTTGATTAAATATCTCCAGTCCCGGAGTGTGTTGGGAGTGTTTCCCGAGAGCGTCTCGATTACACACAGCTATCCCATGAGCCTCGTCTCCCACATCACCCAGCCTGAGCTCCTCCACTCCTCCGGGAAGAGCCGTCCGTCTCGCGTCCACAAGCTCCATCCGGAGGTTTCGGGTTCCCACAGAACAGCTAAGAGCTTCACACACACACGCTGGACGCCGGGACATCTCGACGGGACAAGCCTCGACTCATTCAGCTCGAGGGTCATTCAGTAGTTCAGTTTGAAACACTACACTCTAATAGTGTGATGATCTAATTATATGATCTTTCGTGTAATTATTGGTGAATTAACACCTGCTGGTCTTGTCTTATCTAGCCGCATGAATCTGTAGTGTTTAATGATGTCCAACTGAACGTGTGTTTGAACTCCACGTGTGCGTAAATCAGCGAATCCAGCCGGAGAAATCCTAACCTGAGGGTCTACAAATGATCTGGAAAGTGTTTTGACAGGTTTGTGGCAGTCAGACTTCTCTGGTTATATATGACTTATGAGGCGTTGCAGACACTTCAGGAAAAATAGAAACAGGAACTCTCAGAGAACATTTTTCATTAGCTTTTCATCGGGGAAATGTTCTGATGTTTCCAGAAAAAAGCCTGGATCTGCACAGTTCCAGTCTCTTTAAATGAAACACAACTCAGCTTGCGAGTCTTAGCGGGTTAAATCTGGAGGTCAGCTGTGTTATCTCCACACGGCACCTGGTTTCTCAGCTTGACCCGTCCAGAACACCCAGAACACCCATTAAACTAGCTCAGCTGTTCCTTCTCAGGAGGAAGAGATTTGATGCAAGATTTCAATACTTGTAGTAAAAGTATATCAAGCTCACTAATCACAGCAAGCTCAAATCCAGCTGAGCTCAGCAAACGCCATCACACACACCCCACTGTGGTTCTCTTCTCAGATTAGCCCTCGCTCTCTCTAAACACATACATCCCAATTCATCCCCTTATAAATGACTCCGACCTTCCCCGGCCTCTGGCACTGATTCCTTTAATCGTTTCCTTTAATTCTCTTCTTTATCCCGTTTGATAACAACACTACCCTTTCTGAGCTCTGAGGAACAGTGATCGCCTGGATCTCACAGGGAAAAATATAAACGCTCAAGCTTCAAATAGGACATGAAAGAACCATAACAGTATTATAAATGTAATACTTTGTGCAACTGAATCAGTGAATCAGTGAATCGGTGAGTTGAACTCAAGAACTACTGTAGATCAGACTGATTTGTGAACAAATCATTTAGACTGAACTGGATCAACAGATTCTTTGAAAAGATCTGATGCAAAAGAACGATTTGTTCATAAATCAGAGATCAATGGTTAGGAGATCCAGCCGAGTGCTGGCGTAAACACAGCTGCTCTCCTGTAGCGGTTCTCAGTTTAACTAAAGCTCTTCTCTGGGTTTAATATGCCTTTTCGCACATGAAGCGACTAAATAATACTCAGCATATTCGCTTTCAAATGATTTAAACGAAAGAAATCACATTTAGGAAAAGAAAGGACTATAAACAGCCCCGCTGGCACAGTGCCACATGTTCCTTTATTACCCTGCACATCCAAACAGCATCAGCCAATCAAACGGCTCCTAAACTGAACACGTTTAAGCTTATAAAGCGATCACTGATTTCCTCAGACTCACAGAGGCTTTCACTGCAGGAAGAATCTTTGACTGCTCTTTCTCTTAATGTCCTCGAGATGCCTGGGAACTTTCGGGAAGATTGTCTTTGATTTGGCCGCTAGTCTCGACTTCTAAAGAGTTCCTCATGAAAGAGCCAGTGTTACTGGGCCACGACAGCCATCGGGTCTGAACCGGCGCACGAGCGGAGGAGCTCCAGCAGGAGACGTGCGGCTTGGGTTTCAGACTCTCCAAACAATCTACATCACTCGGAACCAATACCTTTTACAACTCTAAACATTAAAGTGGTTTTCGAACTCAAAATACGGCTTTACTTTTCTGAGGTTCTCCACACAGGTTTGAATTACAGCATCTTATCAATAGAATTATTATTATTATTTTATTTAAAATACACCTCTGTTCAAAGTTTTGGGGTCAGAATCATGAAATCAATCATTTTATTCATCAAGGACGCATTCGACTGATCAAAACTGAGAGTAAAAACATTTATAATGTTACAAAATATTTTATTTCAAATAAATGCTGTTCTTTTGAACTTTCTATTCATTCAAGAATCCTGAGAAATAAAATTAATGACGGTTTCCACAGAAATCTGAAGCAGAACAACTGTTTTTCACACTGATAATAATCATAAATGTTTCTTGATCATCAGATCCTCATATTAGAGTGATTTCTGGAGGATCATGTGACTCTGAAGACTGGAGTAATGATGCTGAACATTCAGCTTTGATCACAGGAATAAATTACACCTATATATTCACATAGAAAACAGATGATTTACACTATAATAATATTTCACTGTTTTTACTGTATGTTTGATCAAATCAATGCAGCTTTGAGCAGAAGAGACTCTTTCAGAAACATTAAAAAAATCTTTTGAATGTCCAACAAATCATGTCCTTATAATTCACATCCGTGTCGTCAGCTCGATAGAACGGCTCTCCTCCCGAGAGTGAGTGTGATTTTGCTCCCACAGGAGACTGTGATAAAAACCAAGCTTCGTAAACAATGTCGTTAACATTGCGTGGTGGTGTGTTGCTCACATTAAATCCTGGACAATTATGAAGTGACAGACGTTTCCACTGGGTCACTGACCTCAACAAAAGTCATCTCAGCAATGGTCTTGAACTGGGATCTGATGAACTCAGCGCTGGTTAACTCTGAACCACTGGATGAATCCCTGCGGCGTGGAGTTTATGACGTTGGCTGGTGTACGATTTACCTCATGAATGAAGGATGTGATAATGAGATTTTTCAGCTGCCCTTGCAAGACTTTCCTTCATGTGATGTGAACCAGCTTGGCATCTGGCTGCATGTTTCCTCATCACGCGAGGTGTAGACCTACACAAACACATTAACCGTATCTCAGAGGCCAATAGTGGCTTTCTCCATTAAGCTTTCAACAGCCTAATCATGGCCACGGGAAAGCCGTGATTAGCGGCTCAGTGACCGGTTTGGGTTTAGAGGCAGAAAACTGGAGCTGGTTCAGATAAACGAGCCGTCACTGATGTAGACTGCGGGAAGCCGATCTGCATTATTACAGTGACGTGATGCTGAACCGTATACATGTGCCGAAGCTCGAGTGAGTGTCCGACAGGAGACGGTAAAGACAGCTCTGGGCCAGAATATGAGATTATGCTGATTAGTCAAAGCTACGAGACTTTATAATGACAAATGAGAAGACATTTCCTTAAGTAATGCACTGAAGTGAACGCACTAGATTAACTCTGAACATTCAGGGCAAATTCTCTAAGAATGAACTGTGCTGTATAATTCACTAAAGAAATTATGCAACCCACAATTTATAAGGTGGCGATTTCATATGGATATGTACAATGTGAATCATATGAAAATGTATGATTCTTTGGTAGAAAAGAAGGCATGAAGGTTCACATTCGACAGCAGATGAATGAGACCATATCCACCAATCCGTAAAAACATGATATTGACACGAACTGCCAGGAGATTGTGTAGGTATTTCATAAGACTGACTGACATACACAAAAATATTCCTCTACTAATGTAACATACCATGCCTGTGAACACAGCGTGAGCGATCAGACCTTCTATATTCACCAACAAACACACGTTAAACAGGACATGAGAGAAAGAGCATCTGTTCACACTATCATTAAACATTCCCTGTCACTTCCTTCATGTCACAACTCTATAATGTCGACTCTTGCGTTTAGTCTGTTGCAGTGAAGCTCATTTCCTGAGATTGTTGGCGATATTATAATAATTTTCCCCCAGACCTGCTATTGTCCAGAGCGTTTCCACTGACTCGTAAAGTGCACAACAACAGGTGTGTTTTCCACACGCAGCAACCAACAGAGTTTAAAGTCACCAGGAAATCAACAATTCTTGTTTATTTGTGTGTTTTTTCATGGAATACTGCAGTGTTTATTGTAAATGATTTATGGGTGCACATCATCATAATTGTGTTAATCATGTTGAATCAGAATAAGTTCCTCTTGCAGCATCTCTTCTCTTCTCTGATGACGAGGGCGGGGCAACCTGTCACTCACATGAGATCAGCCAATACCAAACTACAACCATCCAACCAGCCAATCAACTCCCCACAGACACAATCAAGCCCCGCCCACATCTGTTCTTGTTCCAGAAGCGTTTCACTCGATATACGACACAATAGAGGAGAGAAGACCAGCACAACTTCCCTCTCATCACCAGTTTAAGTTCACTGCTAACCAATGGCTAATTTTCCAAAGTCACTGAAACACATTATTCACAGTAAATAAACCAGCGTACTGCAGGCGCACTGGAAAAACAAAAGTCTTTGCAAAAGTCCAAAATCGTACCAATACGAATAAACACTCGCGGCTGTAAAACACCAACAACTTTTATTTATGATCACGCAAATGATCATTTCAGAGGCAGATTGTAGATTAATAAAGACGTATTTTCACTTGGTTTCTTGCACAACACGATGTTCTGACCTTAAAACCTTTTTATGGTGCATGATTTGTAAATTATTTGTAACATCTTGATGTTTGCGTGACATAAGCAGCTCCACATGTGTGTGTGAAACACGCCTGCCGAAGCAGCTCAGGTGATGTGTGTTTATCCCACTTTTGTGAACACTATTAGTCAGGTTTAGTGCAACGCTATTTTCAAACACAATAGAGCATTAACCTTTTAGCAACATTTGAGCTTTTTCATCTCTGAACTGATACATACAACAACCCATAACACACCAGTTTCACTGAGAAAGTGTTGTGAAACATCATATCATTTGTCAGAGATGCTGACACGCTCTCAGAGAGTCTGGGTTTAAAGAAGTGCTCTGTAAGCGTCTGCACTGAATCCTCTCGGTGTCTGAGTCATGATCGTCCAGCCGAGAGAGTCTTTTACTGAACACGACCTTGTAAGGAGGAAAATATGCAAGTCGAAAGAGACAAAATAACGAATGATGCCTTTAATAATCAGATACAAATGCATTGCAAAATACTTTCTATGTACTATCTTCCAAATATAAACTCATCAGACCACAAAAGCATGTATTGACCGATCTATATTTTCCAAGGCCAAAGGGCCGCTCCATCTACTCAACAGCTCTACGTCAAAAGCAAACAAAGGGAATGTGTTTTCTAACGCCGGCGAGATCGAGGCCTGGAACATCCAGTCATGCTTTCCTGTTTTGGTTTGTGTCTCATGGACGATTCGTTCCTGCCCGGATGGCACACATATTCCTCGTCCCAGGGAACATTCCTGATGCCATGACTTAATAGGAAAAGTAGCGCAAACACTCTCCATCATCAACTTTAAAGATCTTTTCATGCTTTATGGAAACATGAGAGCTCCATTACTGTATGTCATAGATCAAGTGTGTCTATATGTGAATGGGGAGGATGGTATATAATATATATGTTTGTTATGAAGTGCACTTGCTATATCTCCACTGTGATGTAAACAACAGCAGCCGATCTGTCCAGAGAGTGTGTGTGTGTGTGTGTGTGTGTGTGTGAGATGGCACAGGCCTCCGGGACGACAGCTTGGATCGCTCAGGGACAGATGATACACAGGCATCATCAAGACTTCTTCACAGTGCATTTCACAGCTAAATACGGTCATCCTGTTAGTTATACACCTGAAACATTCACATTTACTTTAAATACCATAATGAAGTGCATAATTGATTGGAATAAAATGCAAATTGTGTGAGGGTGTACATTACCCTTCAAATTGTGCAAACTGAAATTGCGAATTGAAAATACGGCCAATGGAAAGACGTCAATTTCGCAAAAACTCCCATCTATCGCTAAAAACGTTTTCCCGCTCACATGAGGGGGTTTTCAGGCAAGGAATATTTTGCAAAACTGCAATGAAACGTTTTTTTCCGCATTTACAGGTCAGGTCACCTGACGTACGTAAAAGTCACATGATCATTCTTTAAACATGGCGCGTGTGTTTGGGCAGAATACGAGACAGAGTTCTTCATTAAACTCATAAAACACAAAAGTATCACAGGAATACTGGATTCTAAACCTCCAAGAAATGCCACAATCACGAGCTTGAAGCAGAACTGAGAAACTCCCAGAACTCCTCACACCAGCCGCTCCCAGTATAAGGGTTTTCCATGCCAGTAATGTTGGAAAACACACACACACGTCTACTTCCATTAATAATACTGGCTAGTGCGGCGGCTAGGATATACGTAAACTAAACAAGATTGTTGGAATGATTATCGTGAGAGGAAAAAATTACATTTCAGGTTAATGGAAACGCCCTCATTTCACAAGTTTTTTATCAACATTTAGAAAATATCGCAAAAGTTTTGCGACTATATCTCACAATGAGGAACGAAACGTGCAATGAGAAGCGCTTATAAACTAAAGTTAAGCTTTCCTGCTCAATGGTTTAACATTTGTAAATGAAAAAATGAAGACAGCCATAATTATTAGTATTATTTATATTATTTTTATTTATTTATTTTAATCAATATTTTATTTTAATACTTTTTTTTCTGTGAAATATTACAATAAATAATATTTCTTATCTTCATGTGTCTAGTTCACAGCTGGACGCTGGTCATCATCGATGTGTAAACCGTTGTGATTTCAGGAGTGACTCTATTAAACACATTAAAGGATTTGCTCCCGTGTTTTAGAGCACTTTGCAGTGTGTTTCAACAAGAAGCTTGCCAGCATAATCCTAAATCTGCTCTATAAGCTAAAGAAAATAAAAATACATTAAAATTTGTTTTCATTGACTCTCAAAACATGAGGAAATGTTAGAGTTAAACACCCTTGAACATGAGCAGAAACCCATGCCTCTCTCTCTTCCACACAGAACAAGTGTCTCTCTCTGTCTCTCTCTCTCTCTCTCTCTCTCTCTATATATATATATATCACACACACACACTCTCTCTCTCTCTCAGGTCTCCAGCCACTGAGGAAAGGATGAGACGTCTTCTATCATTCCTGTTTGGTCACTGTCGCACATTTCCTTTGATGGAGTTTCATCCGTCGCCTAATATTTTCCAGAAACTGGAGTCAGACGTGTCAGTGGACGAAGGAAAATCGCCTCAGGCTGTCAGTCCAAACCTTTAATAACACAGTGTTTGTGGGACATCATAATACACTTATGAAACACACAGAAACACACATCTAACTGAACACACACACGCCCAGGCAAACAACACTGCAGAAAATCAAACCCGTAACCTGTGGCGCTCTAGCGGTTAATAAGCAGAACGCACACGTCTGGTGGAGGGACACTGTAGCCGGATCTACTTCTCTGTGTTTGTGTCTATGGCGAGTCACGCAGGAGCTGTGTATAGTCCCGATATAAACACTTATTATAGGTGTACCGCGGTGACTCAGGATAAGACAAAAACACAGTTTGGAAAATTTTGTACATTTTGAACACAAAAAAAGTTACGAACTGCAGCTTTAATAACTTTTAATAACATTTCTGGATACTTTACAGCTAAATAAAGCTTTGTTATTGGCATTGATGGTTCCATAAAGAATCTTTAACATCCCTAGAATCTTTTTATTGCACAAAAGCTTCTTCAGATTATTAAAATGTTCTTCGCACTAAGAAAAACGTGGTTCTTTTAAGAACTGAAAGGAGATTGGGGAAATGAAAATGGTTCTTCAGCCCAAAAAATCCCATTTTGGAAGCTTTATTTTGAAGAGATGAAACCCCTCATCTGGCACTATAGGATTTATTAAGAGTGTGTTGATTAATCAGGCTACACCCATATACCAGCAGAGCCTTACTGTGAGAGGACTTTACCTTACTGTGAGAGGACTTTACCTTACTCTGAGAGGACTTTACCTTACTGTGAGAGGACTTTACCTTACTGTGAGAGGATGAGACGCAAGGAAACCAGGACGCAAAGTTAAAAAGCAGCCCAGCTCTCGGTGGAGATGAAGCCGGATTATTAGGAGGCCATGACATATAAAAGCCAAAGCGTAAATCTGGTCAGGACTCGTAGAGAACTTCAAAAACCCCACAGAATCTGAACCTCAAATCAGCATCTCATCCAAAATGATGTTGCCTTTAACGGTACAGTGGTTTTCCCAGAGGGACTGAAGATCAGGGGAGAGCCTCCAGATCTCAGGGCTGTTTCATGTGGCTCAAGGCTTCAGATGTTTCTAAGACAATTCTTCAACAGTAGGATCATTACAGAAGGTCGGCCTCATTCCTGCGGTTAATACAAGCTGTCAGCATCCACACTCGAGCCGATCCTGAAGTTATGGAGATGAGTAACTGTAATACAAACTAAATAAGAACAGAGGAACCAAAGCTAGAGGAATTCAAAGCCCTGGAGAACACGACTGAAACTCTCTGAGCCGGACTAAAGCTGGGTCAGTGTGATATACAGAGATATGAAGAACACGACTGAAACTCTCTGAGCCGGACTAAAGCTGGGTCAGTGTGATATACAGAGCTCTAGGGGAAATGTGTTTGAGTCCAGGTAGGCTCTACTGGATTACATTTAACTGGCACATTAAAAACCCAAACCATGAACAAGAGAAGTGAAGCAGCCAGTGCCACTCTGACACAGCAGGAGAACAAACACCGTTAGAGAGGAGAAGTTTGAGCATCAAACAAACGTTAGAGTTAGAAAAGCAGCTGTGCTCTCACAATACGCTCACAGAAGGGTCGTTTCCGTGGCAACTGCTCTATTATTGTGTTTACAGCTGGGATGGAAATATTTGTCCCAAATCAGTCCGTCTGCAGGATGATTCGTCTTTATACACTACAGTTCCTGTGAAACCTGAATCACAGAAGACCTCAGGAGTGTAATCTCACTGGCTTACACCGAAAACTAAACGTTTGTCATCTTTTACTCACTTCGTTCCAAACCTGTGTGACTTTCTGTGTTGAAAAGTATTTCAATGACTTTTTGTCCATACAATGAAAGGCGACGGGATCTAAAACAACGTTTGACCCAAATGAAAAAATACTAATCTATCTTTGAGTCCCCCGTTCGATATGAAGGTGATGATAGAATCTTTGATAGAACATTCAGAAGCTTTCTGCCTGCGTTTGGTGTAATGTGTCAATCATCCGCTGATTCAAGCAGAGGAACTGCAGTGTTATTGAAGCCAAGCCATTCCTCAAAACATATTAGGTTGATCATGAACACAAGCCGAGGTCAGGAATGCAGTTCTTTGGCAGCGAGAACGAACAGCTCTGCGTTATTTTACAGATGGAGTACAATCCAGCTTTTGTGGACATGATGTCATCCTTAGGGAAAGATAACTCCACTGCTGGTCATAATGGCAGATTGCTTGTGTTTCGACCCAACAGAGGAACTGTGCCAACTATCCGTCATTCTGAGGGTAATTAGGGTAAAGAATGGGGTTTTTCCTCAATGACCTTCTGTGACCTTGAACTCCTCATTAAACTATGAGCCTCGCCTGCATACAGTAATGGAGTCACTTTAAGGCAAACTATTAAGGAGAACTATATAATATAGCAACTTTCAGCATTAAATTAACAGAAAGACACATGGACATCATAATAAATTATGAAGATGGCCAATCAAATCAAAGAGAGCGGGGCTTAACTATTCCAACAAGACGCTTTAGTTTTAGCAGTGAAAGAGTGCGTCGGACGATGTAATATTGGACAACTGTTTTACAATAGAAACGTTCAGCGACCGAAAGTAATATCCAGTGAAGCAAACTACTCAACATTTTTGTTGATGATCTTAATTGTAGATTTGATTGAAGTTCACATTAACAGAAACATTCCATTGCAAAAACGTTGAAAACACCGTTAAAATAGTTAAAAGTGCTATACAAACCAGATTACCACAGGAACAGAACAGGGCTTCATTTCTGTTACTGCAACTTTCATAAACCCAGGTGAAGTTTGATTCGTTTGCACGAATCGATTCAGTCGAAGGTTGTTTCAAAGAATCGCTTCGAAAAACAGATTCAGCCATTATTTCCCGCCATAACGCATCCCGTGACCATGACGTCAGGTTCACACGCTCGAAACCAGACAAGATTCAGTTCATATAAACAACAATCATTTAGAAACTTAATATAATTAGCCTTTACATTAAACAATAAGCTACTAAAATTATTTTGCATCTCTTGGTTGAATTCTCGTGATTTTTGCACGTAGGCCTAATAAAATGCTGTTACTTATTAAAATCAACTCTGTTTCGTTGGTAGGTCAGATACAGTCAACTCTTAAACACATCTCCAGTACTTTATGTGCAACATTTCTGCTATTAAAGTAACTTAATTTTCGCCCAATCAGTCAAATTTCCCGCTGCTCTTCCTAATCATCTTGTACACACAGAATGTGCCAGAGAACCAGCGTTTGGCTTCCCAAAGGACAGATTCAACAGACACGATTCATTCTCAGCTTCAGGCCGATTCACCTGCGAACCGTTCAGATCTATGGTTCAGATCGGCACTGCGAGCCGGTTCGACACATTCAGTCAAAAGATCCGACTCAAAAGAACGAGTCGTTCACTAATCGGACATGCCCACCACTAATTTCTGCAGCTTATATACATTAGTGTAACACATAAACACGAGTTATTGATGCTGTGCCATACCTGAGTGCAGGGAGAATGCGCGCGCAGGAGGACAGAAGCTGACAGTGATGAAGATGAAGATGATGAAGATGATCCTCCAGCTCCAGACTCTGCTGATCAGAAATAAAGATGAAGATGAGCTGAGGCCAGGTGATTCTCAGAATGAAGTGAATGAAATATGAAGCACATGCACAGGACAGGTCAGTCACCTGAGCACTGAGGCGCGTGCACGAGCCATGACTGTGGTCCAGAGGGTGTTCGTGTCTCGGGTCCCGTTAGAGACTGTGATCTCTCTCTCTCTGTCTCACACACACACACACACACACACTCACTCTCTCCCTCTCTGCTGTGAGACTGATCGAGAGCAGCTCCACGTGAACAAAGGCAGTCTCAGTTCGGACTCTGAAATACGACTCCAGCTCCTCCTCAACTCCACACACTCCACACACACACACACACACACACACACACACAGAGTTAAATCCTCACCTAACAAACATCATCTGTGGTTCCTCGTGCTCGCTCCTCTTCCGATGACTGTGACTGAAATCTATAGTGTGAGTCTGGCACAGCTCTTGTGCTTCATGAGACAGAATAATGGAGTTTATTAGTGTTGTTAACTACCAGAAGCCAAAGCATGAGAGAGAGATAAAATAAAAAAACAGGAGTCCCAAAAGACACAAAAGTGTCTAAATGTTTATGGATATCATTGTATCAATTGATAACATATTAAACCAAGTGTTATTTGCAAACAATGCTGCAAGAGCTTTTCTCAAAACTAACTCAGATTTTGTATTTATTTGTGTCTATTTTAGATGTAAATTCATGCTGTTTTTTGTAGTTAATTGGAAGTTATTAATCTATACAAAATAAATTAATAAATTAAAATAATAAATGGAATAAACTCATGCTGAGTAATAGTAGAGTAAAATGTTAATAGACCTATTATTATTTTGTATAGCTAGTATGTTCCCTACATTATTAATATTATTTTGAATAAAAAAGTAATAACCTTTGTTCAACCTTGGTTTGATATAATACAAAGATAAATATTAACTTTTTAAGAATTAAGAATTTACGAATTTTTAAAAATCAAGAAAGTATGACTTCTTCAAATACGTTTTGGGGTCTTAAAAATTGCATTATAAATTACATTACATAAAATAAAATAGAAGAAACAGTTGAGTGATGACTGAAACTCTTTTATCGAGAGTTAAAGACTCATGTTATTTAAAGGGTTAGTTCCCCAAAAATGAAAATTCTGTCAGTAATTACTCACGCTCATGTTGTTCAACCCCGTAAGTCTCTCGTTCTTCTTCGGAACACAAATTAAGATATTTTTGATGAATCTGAGAGCTGGCTCACTCCTCCATAGGCTGCCAGGTGTTTTCATCTGCCACTATTGGCCAGCATCACACGCATCACACACACATGACCAGCGTCGGCCAATAGTGAGCCTCCGTTCTGACGTACAACCCAGAAGCGCTGCGCTGTTACACTACGTGAACTCACTCAGAGACACACAGAAGAACATGAAGAGTTGAATAAAGTCGTTATTTTGGGGGGTTTGCGCACAAAAAGTATGAAAAACTTAAGGTTGAGCCACTGTAGTCACTTGGACTATTTTAACATTGTCTTTACTAACTTTTCTGGGCCGACAGATATTGATTACCTAGCAGTCTATGGAGGAGTGAGACAGCTCTCAGAGTTCATCAAAAATATCTTAATTTGTGTTCCGAAGAAGAACGAAAGTCTTACGGGGTTGAACAACATGAGGGTTTTCATTTTTGGGTGAACTAACCCTTTAAGAGTGAAGGATTGACAGATGAACATTATGAACACAATCATCTGATTCTTCTGCAAACATCATGTTAGATCATCATAAATCATGATGTCAGATACTCATCATGTTGAGTCATTCATCAAGCCTCTGATGTCACGTCTGCGTGTCCAGCCCGATGAGGGGAAATACTTTTAAACCGGTGGACTTTTAAAGAAGAGAAGTACGACCGCAGATGCTCTGATTTACTGATGCTGTTGCTGGATATAATGGGCATTACCTGCAGTCGTGTAACTCTTCAATCATCAGGACATTAAAGAGCGTACGGCTCCAACAGAGGCGGAGCAATAATTCATAAGATTTTTTTTTTTTTTTTTTTGGTAATATCTGTCAATTTAAAACAAAGTTACTGTGGTAATTCTCAGAGGATCTGCAAGCGAATGACAGGGTTTTCCCAGAATCGGGCGTTTCTTACACCAACTATGGCAACAAACAGCAAACATATTTTTGAGATAAATGAAGCATAGCTTATACATAAATACGTGTTTGTTAAAATATAACTTAATATGAAGCATCAAAAGGTAAGTTGTTAATGTTCTTTTACATGCAAATCAAAAAGGACAGAAACCCAATAAAATATCTATATTAATAATGCACTACATTCCAAATGATCTTAACGTTTAATATCTTCATGGACCGACTGATAGGAGGTTATTCTGTGCACCAGTTCCCCAGTTCTCAGATGTCAGTCAAATGCATCACAAAATCACTCAGTAAATCAGTCAAGGGACGATTTATTTTGCAATACACCAAAACACTTTATTACGAACAGCATTTTATCAGAAACAGCCAGCTGGATGGAGACAGTTTTTTTGTGCACATTTTCACTTTGCTGATAACAGAACTGTGCAAAAAGCTGTATGGAAACATGGCAAATGAGGATGTGTGAGTGAATAACAGCTTTAACTCAAAGCTTTCAAATGACTTCAGAAGAACTGAACTGCCGCACACACACACACTCACAATCCCTAATGTTGTGATTGTATTGAAAAGAGCAGCATGAACATTCTTCTAAATATCTTCTTTTATGGTCCGCAGTCATACAGTTGCGGAAGGATAGTCTTTGAGTCGACTGTGCCTCGGGTTAGTCAGGTTAAAGGAATCTGTCTCAGTGTGAGGGAAGACCTCGATCAAACCACTGACTGGACGTCTCTCGGACTCATTTACCCTCAGCGCTCGTCCTCGTCCATCACCACAGCGAGATAACAGCGAGATAACAGCGAGATGACATTCCTGTCCTGATATAGCGGCATCATGGATCCTGATAATGCTTCCGAAGCTCCGAGAGCATTCCTGTGACAGGCCGAGTGTTTCGTGTGTTTTGAGTGTTCCTGTCTTTCGAGTGGTCATGTGTTCGTGTGTTTCGAGTGTTCCTTGCGTTTCATGTTTCCAGTGTTTCGAGTGTTTCGTGTGTTCCGAGTGTGTTTGTGTGTTTCGAGTGTGTTTGTGTGTTCTGAGTGTTTCTTGCGTTTCGTGTTTCCAGTGTGTTTGTGTGTTTCGAGTGTTTCGTGTGTTTCCTGTGTTCCTGTGTTCCGAGTGTTCCTTGCGTTTCATGTTTCCAGTGTTTTGAGTGTTTCGTGTGTTCCGAGTGTTCCTTGCGTTTCATGTTTCCAGTGTTTCGAGTGTTCCGAGTGTGTTTGTGTGTTCCGAGTGTTCCTTGCGTTTCATGTTTCCAGTGTTTCCAGTGTTTCGTGTGTTCCGAGTGTTCCTTGCGTTTCATGTTTCCAGTGTTTCGAGTGTTCCGAGTGTGTTTGTGTGTTTTTGTGTGTTCCGAGTGTGTTTGTGTGTTCCGAGTGTTCCTTGCGTTTCATGTTTCCAGTGTTTCGAGTGTTCCGAGTGTGTTTGTGTGTTCCGAGTGTGTTTGTGTGTTCCGAGTGTTCCTTGCGTTTCATGTTTCCAGTGTTTCGAGTGTTCCGAGTGTGTTTGTGTGTTCCGAGTGTTCCTTGCGTTTCATGTTTCCAGTGTTTCCAGTGTTTCGTGTGTTCCGAGTGTTCCTTGCGTTTCATGTTTCCAGTGTTTCGAGTGTTCCGAGTGTGTTTGTGTGTTTTTGTGTGTTCCGAGTGTTTCTTGCGTTTCGTGTTTCCAATGTGTTTGTGTGTTTCGAGTGTTTCGTGTGTTTCCTGTGTTCCTGTGTTCCGAGTGTTCCTTGCGTTTCATGTTTCCAGTGTTTTGAGTGTTTCGTGTGTTCCGAGTGTTCCTTGCGTTTCATGTTTCCAGTGTTTCGAGTGTTCCGAGTGTGTTTGTGTGTTCCGAGTGTTCCTTGCGTTTCATGTTTCCAGTGTTTCGAGTGTTCCGAGTGTGTTTGTGTGTTCCGAGTGTTCCTTGCGTTTCATGTTTCCAGTGTTTCCAGTGTTTCGTGTGTTCCGAGTGTTCCTTGCGTTTCATGTTTCCAGTGTTTCGAGTGTTCCGAGTGTGTTTGTGTGTTTTTGTGTGTTCCGAGTGTTTCTTGCGTTTCGTGTTTCCAATGTGTTTGTGTGTTTCGAGTGTTTCGTGTGTTTCCTGTGTTTCGAGTGTTTCGTGTGTTTCGAGTGTTTCGAGTGTTTCGTGTGTTTCGAGAGTTTCGTGTGTTTCGAGTGTTTCGAGTGTTTCGTGTGTTTCGAGAGTTTCGTGTGTTCCGAGTGTTCCTTGCGTTTCATGTTTCCAGTGTTTCGAGTGTTTTGTGTGTTCCGAGTGTGTTTGTGTGTTTTTCGAGTGTGTTTGTGTGTTCTGAGTGTTCCTTGCGTTTCGTGTTTCGAGTGTGTTTGTGTGTTTTTCGAGTGTGTTTGTGTGTTCCGAGTGTTTCTTGCGTTTCGTGTTTCCAGTGTGTTTGTGTGTTTCGAGTGTTTCGTGTGTTTCCTGTGTTTCGAGTGTTTCGTGTGTTTCGAGTGTTTCGAGTGTTTCGTGTGTTTCGAGAGTTTCGTGTGTTTCGAGTGTTTCGAGTGTTTCGTGTGTTTCGAGAGTTTCGTGTGTTCCGAGTGTTCCTTGCGTTTCATGTTTCCAGTGTTTCGAGTGTTTTGTGTGTTCCGAGTGTGTTTGTGTGTTTTTCGAGTGTGTTTGTGTGTTCTGAGTGTTCCTTGCGTTTCGTGTTTCGAGTGTGTTTGTGTGTTTTTCGAGTGTGTTTGTGTGTTCTGAGTGTTCCTTGCGTTTCGTGTTTCGAGTGTGTTTCGTGTGTTCCGAGTGTGTTTGTGTGTTTCGAGTGTGTTTGTGTGTTCTGAGTGTTCCTTGCGTTTCGTGTTTCCAGTGTGTTTGTGTGTTTCGAGTGTTTCGTGTGTTTCGAGTGTTTCGAGTGTTTCGAGTGTTTCGTGTGTTTCGTGTTTCCAGTGTTTCCAGTGTTTCGTGTGTTCCGAGTGTGTTTGTGTGTTTTTCGAGTGTGTTTGTGTGTTCTGAGTGTTCCTTGCGTTTTGTGTTTCGAGTGTGTTTGAGTTTTTAGTGTGTTTCGAGTGTTTCGTGTGTTCCTGTGTTTTGAGTGTTTTGTGTGTTCCGAGTGTTCCTTGAGTTTCATGTTTCAAGTGTTTCGAGTGTGTTCCGATTGTTTCGTGTGTTTGAGTGTTTAGTGTGTTCGAGTGTTTCGAGTGTTTCGTGTGTTCCGAGTGTGTTTGTGTGTTCCGAGTGTTTCGTGTGTTTCGAGTGTTTAGTGTGTTTCTGTGTTTCGTGTGTTCCTGTGTTTCGAGTGTTTCGTGTGTTTTGATTGTTTCGTGTGTTTGAGTGTTTCGTGTGTTTCGTGTGTTCCTGTGTTTTGAGTGTTTCGTGTGTTCCGAGTGTGTTTGTGTGTTTTTCGAGTGTGTTTGTGTGTTCCTGTGTTTCGAGTGTTTTGTGTGTTTCGAGTGTTTAGTGTGTTCCTGTGTTTCGAGTGTTTCGTGTGTTTCGAGTGTTTAGTGTGTTCGAGTGTTTCGTGTGTTTCGTGTGTTCCTGTGTTTTGAGTGTTTTGTGTGTTCCGAGTGTTCCTTGCGTTTCATGTTTCCAGTGTTCCATGCGTTTCGTGTTCCGATTGTTTCGTGTGTTTCGAGTGTTTAGTGTGTTCCTGTGTTTCGAGTGTTTAGTGTGTTCCTGTGTTTCGAGTGTTTCGTGTGTTTCGATTGTTTCGTGTGTTCCTGTGTTTAGTGTGTTCAAGTGATTCGTGTGTTTCGTGTGTTTCGAGTGTTTCGAGTGTTTAGTGTGTTCAAGTGATTCGTGTGTTTCGTGTGTTTCGTGTGTTTCGTGTGTTTCGTGTGTTTCGAGTGTTTCGTGTGTTTGAGTGTTTAGTGTGTTCGAGTGTTTCGTGTGTTTCGTGTGTTTCGAGTGTTTCGTGTGTTCCGAGTGTGTTTGTGTGTTTCGAGTGTTCCTTGCGTTTCATGTTTCCTGTGTTTCGAGTGTTTCGTGTGTGTTTCAAGTGTTTTGTGTGTTCCTGTGTTTCGAGTGTTTCGAGTGTTCCTTGCGTTTCATGTTTCCAGTGTTTCGAGTGTTTAGTGTGTTCCGAGTGTTCCTTGCGTTTCATGTTACAAGTGTTCCATGCGTTTCGTGTTTCGAGTGTTTCGAGTGTGTTTGAGTGTTTAGTGTGTTTCGAGTGTTTAGTGTGTTCCTGTGTTTCGAGTGTTTAGTGTGTGTTTCGTGTGTTTCGTGTGTTTCGAGTGTTTCGTGTGTTTGAGTGTTTAGTGTGTTCGAGTGTTTCGTGTGTTTCGTGTGTTTCAAGTGTTTTCGAGTGTTTAGTGTGTTCCTGTGTTTCGAGTGTTTAGTGTGTTCCTGTGTTTCGTGTGTTTGAGTGTTTAGTGTGTTTGAGTGTTTAGTGTGTTCGAGTGTTTCGTGTGTTTCGAGTGTTTCGAGTGTTTTGTGTGTTCCGAGTGTGTTTGTGTGTTCCGAGTGTTCCTTGCGTTTCATGTTTCCAGTGTTTCGAGTGTTTCGAGTGTTTCGAGTGTTCCTTGCGTTTCATGTTTCTAGTGTTTCGAGTGTTCCAAGTGTGTTTGTGTGTTTTTCGAGTGTGTTTGTGTGTTCTGAGTGTTCCTTGCGTTTCATGTTTCCAGTGTTTCGAGTGTTTCGAGTGTTCCTTGCGTTTCATGTTTCTAGTGTTTCGTGTGTTCCAAGTGTGTTTGTGTGTTTTTCGAGTGTGTTTGTGTGTTCTGAGTGTTCCTTGCGTTTCGTGTTTCGAGTGTTTCGTGTGTGTTCCGATTGTGTCGTGTGTTTCGAGTGTTTAGTGTGTTCCGAGTGTTCCTTGCGTTTCATGTTACAAGTGTTCCATGCGTTTCGTGTTTCGAGTCTGTTTGAGTGTTTAGTGTGTTCCTGTGTTTCATGTTACAAGTGTTCCATGCGTTTCGTGTTTCGAGTGTGTTTGAGTGTTTAGTGTGTTTCGAGTGTTTCGTGTGTTTCGAGTGTTTCGTGTGTTTCGATTGTTTCGTGTGTTTGAGTGTGTTCGAGTGTTTCGTGTGTTTCGAGTGTTTAGTGTGTTCCTGTGTTTCGAGTGTTTAGTGTGTTTCGAGTGTTTCGTGTGTTTGAGTGTTTAGTGTGTTCGAGTGTTTCGTGTGTTTTGTGTGTTCCGAGTGTTCCTTGCGTTTCATGTTTCCAGTGTTACAAGTGTTCCATGCGTTTCATGTTTCCAGTGTTTCGAGTGTGTTTCGAGTGTTTCGTGTGTTCCGAGTGTTCCTTGCGTTTCGTGTTTCCAGTGTTTCGAGTGTTTTGTGTGTTCCGAGTGTGTTTGTGTGTTTTTCGAGTGTGTTTGTGTGTTCTGAGTGTTCCTTGCGTTTCGTGTTTCGAGTGTTTCGTGTGTGTTCCGAGTGTTCCTTGCGTTTCATGTTACAAGTGTTCCATGCGTTTCGTGTTTCGAGTGTGTTTGAGTTTTAGTGTGTTTCGAGTGTTTCGTGTTTTCCTGTGTTTTGAGTGTTTCGTGTGTTCCTTGCGTTTCATGTTTCAAGTGTTCCATGCGTTTCGTGTTTCGTGTGTGTTCCGATTGTTTCGTGTGTTTCGTGTGTTTAGTGTGTTCCTGTGTTTCGAGTGTTTCGTGTGTTCCGAGTGTTCCTTGCGTTTCATGTTACAAGTGTTTCGAGTGTGTTTCGAGTGTTTCGAGTGTTTCGTGTGTTTCGAGTGTTTTGAGTGTTCCATGCGCTTCGTTTTTCGAGTGTTTCGTGTGTGTTTCGAGTGTTTAGTGTGTTTCGTGTGTTTAGTGTGTTCCTGTGTTTCGAGTGTTTCGTGTGTTCCTTGCGTTTCATGTTACAAGTGTTTCGAGTGTGTTTCGAGTGTTTCGAGTGTTTTGTGTGTTTCGTGTGTTTCGAGTGTTTCGAGTGTTTCGTGTGTTTCGTGTGTTTCGAGTGTTTCGAGTGTTTCGTGTGTTTCGAGTGTTTCGAGTGTTCCATGCGCTTCGTTTTTCGAGTGTTTCGTGTGTGTTTCGAGTGTTTCGAGTGTTTCGTGTGTTTCGAGTGTTCCATGCGCTTCGTTTTTCGAGTGTTTCGTGTGTGTTTCGAGTGTTTCGAGTGTTTCGTGTGTTTCGAGTGTTTCGTGTGTTTCGTGTGTTTCGAGTGTTCCATGCGCTTCGTTTTTCGAGTGTTCCTGTGTTTCGAGTGTTTCGTGTGTTCCTTGCGTTTCATGTTACAAGTGTTTCGAGTGTGTTTCGAGTGTTTCGAGTGTTTAGTGTGTTTCGTGTGTTTCGAGTGTTTCGTGTGTTTCGTGTGTTTCGAGTGTTCCATGCGCTTCATTTTTCGAGTGTTTCGTGTGTGTTTCGAGTGTTTCGAGTGTTTCGTGTGTTTCGAGTGTTCCTTGCGCTTCGTTTTTCGAGTGTTTCGTGTGTGTTTCGAGTGTTTAGTGTGTTTCGAGTGTTCGAGTGTTTCGTGTGTGTTTCGAGCGTTTGTGTTTCGAGTGTTTCGAGTGTTTCGAGTGTTTCGAGTGTTTCGAGCGTTTGTGTTTCGAGTGTTTCGAGTGTTTCGAGTGTTCCTTGCGTTTCATGTTTCAAGTGTTCCATGTGTTTCGTGTTTCGAGTGTTTAGTGTTTCGTGTGTTTCGAGTGTTTCGTGTGTTTCGAGTGTTCCTTGCGTTTCGTGTTTCCAGTGTTTCCAGTGTTTTGTGTGTTCCGAGTGTGTTTGTGTGTTTTTCGAGTGTGTTTGTGTGTTCTGAGTGTTCCTTGCGTTTCGTGTTTCGAGTGTTTCGTGTGTGTTCCGAGTGTTCCTTGCGTTTCATGTTACAAGTGTTCCATGCGTTTCGTGTTTCGAGTGTGTTTGAGTGTTTAGTGTGTTTCGAGTGTGTTTGTGTGTTCTGAGTGTTCCTTGCGTTTCGTGTTTCGAGTGTGTTTGAGTGTTTAGTGTGTTTCGAGTGTGTTTGTGTGTTCTGAGTGTTCCTTGCGTTTCGTGTTTCGAGTGTGTTCCGAGTGTTTAGTGTGTTTCGAGTGTTTCGTGTTTTCCTGTGTTTTGAGTGTTTCGTGTGTTCCGAGTGTTCCTTGCGTTTCATGTTACAAGTGTTTCGAGTGTGTTTCGAGTGTTTCGAGTGTTTCGTGTGTTTCGAGTGTTTTGAGTGTTCCATGCGCTTCGTTTTTCGAGTGTTTCGTGTGTGTTTCGAGTGTTTAGTGTGTTTCGTGTGTTTAGTGTGTTCCTGTGTTTCGAGTGTTTCGTGTGTTCCTTGCGTTTCATGTTACAAGTGTTTCGAGTGTGTTTCGAGTGTTTCGAGTGTTTTGTGTGTTTCGTGTGTTTCGAGTGTTCCATGCGCTTCGTTTTTCGAGTGTTTCGTGTGTGTTTCGAGTGTTTCGAGTGTTTCGTGTGTTTCGAGTGTTTCGTGTGTTTCGTGTGTTTCGAGTGTTCCATGCGCTTCGTTTTTCGAGTGTTCCTGTGTTTCGAGTGTTTCGTGTGTTCCTTGCGTTTCATGTTACAAGTGTTCCATGCGTTTCATGTTTCGTGTGTGTTCCGATTGTTTCGAGTGTTTCGTGTGTGTTCCGATTGTTTCGTGTGTTTCGTGTGTTCCTGTGTTTCGAGTGTTTCGTGTGTTCCGAGTGTTCCTTGCGTTTCATGTTACAAGTGTTTCGAGTGTGTTTCGAGTGTTTCGTGTGTTTCGAGTGTTTTGAGTGTTCCATGCGCTTCGTTTTTCGAGTGTTTCGTGTGTGTTTCGTGTGTTTAGTGTGTTCCTGTGTTTCGAGTGTTTCGTGTGTTCCTTGCGTTTCATGTTACAAGTGTTTCGAGTGTGTTTCGAGTGTTTCGAGTGTTTTGTGTGTTTCGTGTGTTTCGAGTGTTCCATGCGCTTCGTTTTTCGAGTGTTTCGTGTGTGTTTCGAGTGTTTCGAGTGTTTCGTGTGTTTCGAGTGTTTCGTGTGTTTCGTGTGTTTCGAGTGTTCCATGCGCTTCGTTTTTCGAGTGTTCCTGTGTTTCGAGTGTTTCGTGTGTTCCTTGCGTTTCATGTTACAAGTGTTTCGAGTGTGTTTCGAGTGTTTCGAGTGTTTAGTGTGTTTCGTGTGTTTCGAGTGTTCCATGCGCTTCGTTTTTCGAGTGTTTCGTGTGTGTTTCGAGTGTTTCGAGTGTTTCGTGTGTTTCGAGTGTTTCGTGTGTTTCGAGTGTTCCTTGCGCTTCGTTTTTCGAGTGTTTCGTGTGTGTTTCGAGTGTTTAGTGTGTTTCGAGTGTTCGAGTGTTTCGTGTGTGTTTCGAGCGTTTGTGTTTCGAGTGTTTCGAGTGTTTCGAGTGTTCCTTGCGTTTCATGTTTCAAGTGTTCCATGTGTTTCGTGTTTCGAGTGTTTCGTGTGTGTTTCGAGTGTTTCGTGTGTGTTTCGAGTGTTCAGTGTGTTTCGAGCGTTTGTGTGTTTCGAGTGTTTAGTGTTTCGAGTGTTTCGTGTGTTTCGAGTGTTTCGTGTGTGTTTCGAGTGTTTCGTGTGTTTCGTGTGTGTTTCGAGTGTTTCGTGTGTTCCTGTGTTTCGAGTGTTTCGTGTGTTCTGAGTGTTCCTTGCATTTCATGTTTCAAGTGTTCCTTGCGTTTCATGTTTCGAGTGTTCCTTGCATTTCGTGTTTCGAGTGTTTCGTGTGTGTTTCGAGCGTTTGTGTGTTTCGAGTGTTTAGTGTTTCGAGTGTTTAGTGTGTTTCGAGTGTTTCGTGTGTGTTTCGAGTGTTTCGTGTGTTCCTGTGTTTCGAGTGTTTCGTGTGTTCTGAGTGTTCCTTGCATTTCATGTTTCAAGTGTTCCTTGCGTTTCATGTTCCGAGTGTTCCTTGCGTTTCATGTTACAAGTGTTTTGTGTGTTTCCAGTGTTTCGAGTGTTTCGAGCGTTTCGAGTGTTTCGTGTGTTTCGAGTGTTTCGTGTATTTCGAGTGTTCCATGCGCTTCGTGTTTCGAGTGTTTCGTGTGTGTTTCGAGTGTTTAGTGTGTTTCGAGCGTTTGTGTGTTTCGAGTGTTTAGTGTGTTTCGTGTGTTTCGAGTGTTTCGAGTGTTTCGTGTGTTCCGAGTGTTTCGAGTGTTCCTATGTTTCGTGTGTTTCGAGTGTTCCATGCGCTTCATGTTTCGTGTGTGTTTCGAGTGTTTAGTGTGTTTCGAGCGTTTGTGTGTTTCGAGTGTTTAGTGTGTTTCAAGTGTTTAGTGTGTTTCGAGTGTTCGAGTGTTTCGTGTGTGTTTCGAGCGTTTGTGTGTTCCTTGCGTTTCATGTTTCAAGTGTTCCATGTGTTTCGTGTTTCGAGTGTTTCGTGTGTTTCGAGTGTTCCTTGCGCTTCGTTTTTCGAGTGTTTCGTGTGTGTTTCGAGTGTTTAGTGTGTTTCGAGTGTTCGAGTGTTTCGTGTGTGTTTCGAGCGTTTGTGTTTCGAGTGTTTCGAGTGTTTCGAGTGTTCCTTGCGTTTCATGTTTCAAGTGTTCCATGTGTTTCGTGTTTCGAGTGTTTCGTGTGTGTTTCGAGTGTTTCGTGTGTGTTTCGAGTGTTCAGTGTGTTTCGAGCGTTTGTGTGTTTCGAGTGTTTAGTGTTTCGAGTGTTTTGTGTGTTTCGAGTGTTTCGTGTGTGTTTCGAGTGTTTCGTGTGTTTCGTGTGTGTTTCGAGTGTTTCGTGTGTTCCTGTGTTTCGAGTGTTTCGTGTGTTCTGAGTGTTCCTTGCATTTCATGTTTCAAGTGTTCCTTGCGTTTCATGTTTCGAGTGTTCCTTGCATTTCGTGTTTCGAGTGTTTCGTGTGTGTTTCGAGTGTTTCGTGTGTGTTTCGAGCGTTTGTGTGTTTCGAGTGTTTAGTGTTTCGAGTGTTTAGTGTGTTTCGAGTGTTTCGTGTGTGTTTCGAGTGTTTCGTGTGTTCCTGTGTTTCGAGTGTTTCGTGTGTTCTGAGTGTTCCTTGCATTTCATGTTTCAAGTGTTCCTTGCGTTTCATGTTCCGAGTGTTCCTTGCGTTTCATGTTACAAGTGTTTTGTGTGTTTCCAGTGTTTAGTGTTTCGAGTGTTTAGTGTGTTTCTAGTGTTTCTAGTGTTTCGTGTGTTCTGAGTGTTCCTTGCATTTCATGTTTCAAGTGTTCCTTGCGTTTCATGTTCCGAGTGTTCCTTGCGTTTCATGTTACAAGTGTTTTGTGTGTTTCCAGTGTTTCGAGTGTTTCGAGCGTTTCGAGTGTTTCGTGTGTTTCGAGTGTTTCGTGTATTTCGAGTGTTCCATGCGCTTCGTGTTTCGAGTGTTTCGTGTGTGTTTCGAGTGTTTAGTGTGTTTCGAGCGTTTGTGTGTTTCGAGTGTTTAGTGTGTTTCGTGTGTTTCGAGTGTTTCGAGTGTTTCGTGTGTTCCGAGTGTTTCGAGTGTTCCTATGTTTCGTGTGTTTCGAGTGTTCCATGCGCTTCATGTTTCGTGTGTGTTTCGAGTGTTTAGTGTGTTTCGAGCGTTTGTGTGTTTCGAGTGTTTAGTGTGTTTCAAGTGTTTAGTGTGTTTCGAGTGTTCGAGTGTTTCGTGTGTGTTTCGAGCGTTTGTGTGTTCCTTGCGTTTCATGTTTCAAGTGTTCCATGTGTTTCGTGTGTTTCGTGTTTCGAGTGTTTCGTGTGTGTTTCGAGTGTTTCGAGTGTTTCGTGTGTTCTGAGTGTTCCTTGCATTTCATGTTTCGAGTGTTCCATGCGTTTCGTGTTTCGTGTGTTCTGAGTGTTCCTTGCATTTCATGTTTCGAGTGTTTCGTGTGTTTCGAGTGTTTCATGTGTTTCGTGTGTTTCGAGTGTTCCATGCGTTTCGTGTTTCGAGTGTTTCGTGTGTGTTTCGAGTGTTTAGTGTGTTTCGAGTGTTTCGAGTGTTTCGTGTGTTCTGAGTGTTCCTTGCATTTCATGTTTCAAGTGTTCCATGCGTTTCATGTTTCGAGTGTTCCATGCGTTTCGTGTTTCGTGTGTTCTGAGTGTTCCTTGCATTTCATGTTTCGAGTGTTCCATGCGTTTCGTGTTTCGAGTGTTCTGAGTGTTCCTTGCATTTCATGTTTCGAGTGTTCCATGCGTTTCGTGTTTCGTGTGTTCTGAGTGTTCCTTGCATTTCATGTTTCAAGTGTTCCATGCGTTTCATGTTTCGAGTGTTCCATGCGTTTCGTGTTTCGTGTGTTCTGAGTGTTCCTTGCATTTCATGTTTCGAGTGTTCCATGCGTTTCGTGTTTCGAGTGTTCTGAGTGTTCCTTGCATTTCATGTTTCGAGTGTTCCATGCGTTTCGTGTTTCGAGTGTTGAGTGTTCCAAATGTTTCAAGGTTTTTTAAGTGTTTCGCATGTTTTGTGTGTTCCTCGTGTTCTAAGTGTTTTCAAGTGTTTCGTGTGTTCCATGCGCTTCGTTTTTCGAGTGTTTCGTGTGTTTCGAGTGTTTCGTGTGTTTCGTGTGTTTCGTGTGTTCCATGCGCTTCGTTTTTCGAGTGTTTCGTGTGTGTTTCGAGTGTTTAGTGTGTTTCGAGCGTTTGTGTGTTTCGAGTGTTCGAGTGTTTCGTGTGTGTTTCGAGCGTTTGTGTTTCGAGTGTTTCGAGTGTTTCATGTTTCGAGTGTTCCTTGCGTTTCATGTTTCAAGTGTTCCATGTGTTTCGTGTTTCGAGTGTTTCGTGTGTGTTTCGAGTGTTTCGTGTGTGTTTCGAGTGTTCAGTGTGTTTCGAGCGTTTGTGTGTTTCGAGTGTTTAGTGTTTCGAGTGTTTAGTGTGTTTCGAGTGTTTCGTGTGTGTTTCGAGTGTTTGTGTGTTTCGAGTGTTTAGTGTTTCGAGTGTTTAGTGTGTTTCGAGTGTTTCGTGTGTGTTTCGAGTGTTTCGTGTGTTCCTGTGTTTCGAGTGTTTCGTGTGTTCTGAGTGTTCCTTGCATTTCATGTTTCAAGTGTTCCATGCGTTTCATGTTTCGAGTGTTCCTTGCGTTTCGTGTTTCGGGTGTTTCATGTGTGTTTCGAGTGTTTCGTGTGTGTTTCGAGTGTTCAGTGTGTTTCGAGCGTTTGTGTGTTTCGAGTGTTTAGTGTTTCGAGTGTTTAGTGTGTTTCGAGTGTTTCGAGTGTTTCGTGTGTTCTGAGTGTTCCTTGCATTTCATGTTTCGAGTGTTCCATGCGTTTCGTGTTTCGTGTGTTCTGAGTGTTCCTTGCATTTCATGTTTCGAGTGTTCCATGCGTTTCGTGTTTCGAGTGTTGAGTGTTCAGAGTGTTTCAAGGTTTTTTAAGTGTTTCGAGTGTTTCGTGTGTTCTGAGTGTTCCTTGCATTTCATGTTTCGAGTGTTCCATGCGTTTCGTGTTTCGTGTGTTCTGAGTGTTCCTTGCATTTCATGTTTCGAGTGTTCCATGCGTTTCGTGTTTCGAGTGTTTCGTGTGTGTTCCGATTGTTCAGTGTGTTTCGAGCGTTTGTGTGTTTCGAGTGTTTAGTGTTTCGAGTGTTTAGTGTGTTTCGAGTGTTTCGTGTGTGTTTCGAGTGTTTGTGTGTTTCGAGTGTTTAGTGTTTCGAGTGTTTAGTGTGTTTCGAGTGTTTCGTGTGTGTTTCGAGTGTTTCGTGTGTTCCTGTGTTTCGAGTGTTTCGTGTGTTCTGAGTGTTCCTTGCATTTCATGTTTCAAGTGTTCCATGCGTTTCATGTTTCGAGTGTTCCTTGCGTTTCGTGTTTCGGGTGTTTCATGTGTGTTTCGAGTGTTTCGTGTGTGTTTCGAGTGTTCAGTGTGTTTCGAGCGTTTGTGTGTTTCGAGTGTTTAGTGTTTCGAGTGTTTAGTGTGTTTCGAGTGTTTCGAGTGTTTCGTGTGTTCTGAGTGTTCCTTGCATTTCATGTTTCGAGTGTTCCATGCGTTTCGTGTTTCGTGTGTTCTGAGTGTTCCTTGCATTTCATGTTTCGAGTGTTCCATGCGTTTCGTGTTTCGAGTGTTGAGTGTTCAGAGTGTTTCAAGGTTTTTTAAGTGTTTCGAGTGTTTCGTGTGTTCTGAGTGTTCCTTGCATTTCATGTTTCGAGTGTTTCGAGTGTTCCATGCGTTTCGTGTTTCGTGTGTTCTGAGTGTTCCTTGCATTTCATGTTTCGAGTGTTCCATGCGTTTCGTGTTTCGTGTGTTCTGAGTGTTCCTTGCATTTCGTTTCAAGTGTTCCATGCGTTTCGTGTTTCGAGTGTTTCGTGTGTGTTCCGATTGTTTCGTGTGTTTCGTGTGTTCCGAGTGTTCCTTGCGTTTCATGTTACAAGTGTTTCGAGTGTGTTTCGAGTGTTTCGAGTGTTTCGTGTGTTTCGAGTGTTTCGAGTGTTTCGTGTGTTTCGAGTGTTTCGTGTGTTTCGAGTGTTTCGAGTGTTTCGAGTGTTTCGTGTGTTTCGAGTGTGTTTCGAGTGTTTCGAGTGTTTCGTGTGTTTCGTGTGTTTCGAGTGTTCCATGTGCTTCGTTTTTCGAGTGTTTCGTGTGTGTTTCGAGTGTTTAGTGTGTTTCGAGCGTTTGTGTGTTTCGAGTGTTTAGTGTGTTTCGAGCGTTTGTGTGTTTCGAGTGTTTAGTGTGTTCCGAGTGTTCCTTGCGTTTCATGTTACAAGTGTTTCGAGTGTGTTTCGAGTGTTTCGAGTGTTTCGTGTGTTTCGAGTGTTTCGAGTGTTTCGAGTGTTTCGAGTGTTTCGTGTGTTTCGTGTGTTTCGAGTGTTTCGAGTGTTTCGTGTGTTTCGTGTGTTTCGAGTGTTTCGATTGTTTCGTGTGTTCCTGTGTTTCGAGTGTTTCGTGTGTTCCGAGTGTTCCTTGCGTTTCATGTTACAAGTGTTTCGAGTGTGTTTCGAGTGTTTCGAGTGTTTCGTGTGTTTCGAGTGTTTCGAGTGTTTCGTGTGTTTCGAGTGTTTCGTGTGTTTCGAGTGTTTCGAGTGTTTCGAGTGTTTCGTGTGTTTCGAGTGTGTTTCGAGTGTTTCGAGTGTTTCGTGTGTTTCGTGTGTTTCGAGTGTTCCATGTGCTTCGTTTTTCGAGTGTTTCGTGTGTGTTTCGAGTGTTTAGTGTGTTTCGAGCGTTTGTGTGTTTCGAGTGTTTAGTGTGTTTCGAGCGTTTGTGTGTTTCGAGTGTTTAGTGTGTTCCGAGTGTTCCTTGCGTTTCATGTTACAAGTGTTTCGAGTGTGTTTCGAGTGTTTCGAGTGTTTCGTGTGTTTCGAGTGTTTCGAGTGTTTCGAGTGTTTCGAGTGTTTCGTGTGTTTCGTGTGTTTCGAGTGTTTCGAGTGTTTCGTGTGTTTCGTGTGTTTCGAGTGTTTCGAGTGTTTCGTGTGTTTCGAGTGTTTCGAGTGTTTCGAGTGTTTCGTGTGTTTCGAGTGTTCCATGCGCTTCGTTTTTCGAGTGTTTCGTGTGTGTTTCGAGTGTTTAGTGTGTTTCGAGCGTTTGTGTGTTTCGAGTGTTCGAGTGTTTCGTGTGTGTTTCGAGCGTTTGTGTTTCGAGTGTTTCGAGTGTTCCTTGCGTTTCATGTTTCAAGTGTTCCATGTGTTTCGTGTTTCGAGTGTTTCGTGTGTGTTTCGAGTGTTTCGTGTGTGTTTCGAGTGTTCAGTGTGTTTCGAGCGTTTGTGTGTTTCGAGTGTTTAGTGTTTCGAGTGTTTAGTGTGTTTCGAGTGTTTCGTGTGTGTTTCGAGTGTTTCGTGTGTTCCTGTGTTTCGAGTGTTTCGTGTGTTCTGAGTGTTCCTTGCATTTCATGTTTCAAGTGTTCCATGCGTTTCATGTTTCGAGTGTTCCTTGCGTTTCGTGTTTCGGGTGTTTCGTGTGTGTTTTTCGAGTGTTTCGTGTGTGTTTCGAGTGTTCAGTGTGTTTCGAGCGTTTGTGTGTTTCGAGTGTTTAGTGTTTCGAGTGTTTAGTGTGTTTCGAGTGTTTCGTGTGTTCCTGTGTTTCGAGTGTTTCGTGTGTTCTGAGTGTTCCTTGCATTTCATGTTTCAAGTGTTCCTTGCGTTTCATGTTTCGAGTGTTCCTTGCGTTTCGTGTTTCGAGTGTTTCGTGTGTGTTTCGAGTGTTCAGTGTGTTTCGAGCGTTTGTGTGTTTCGAGTGTTTAGTGTGTTTCGAGCGTTTGTGTGTTTCGAGTGTTTAGTGTGTTCCGAGTGTTCCTTGCGTTTCATGTTACAAGTGTTTCGAGTGTGTTTCGAGTGTTTCGAGTGTTTCGTGTGTTTCGAGTGTTTCGAGTGTTTCGAGTGTTTCGAGTGTTTCGTGTGTTTCGTGTGTTTCGAGTGTTTCGAGTGTTTCGTGTGTTTCGTGTGTTTCGTGTGTTTCGATTGTTTCGTGTGTTCCTGTGTTTCGAGTGTTTCGTGTGTTCCGAGTGTTCCTTGCGTTTCATGTTACAAGTGTTTCGAGTGTGTTTCGAGTGTTTCGAGTGTTTCGTGTGTTTCGAGTGTTTCGAGTGTTTCGTGTGTTTCGAGTGTTTCGTGTGTTTCGAGTGTTTCGAGTGTTTCGAGTGTTTCGTGTGTTTCGAGTGTTTCGTGTGTTTCGAGTGTTTCGAGTGTTTCGAGTGTTTCGTGTGTTTCGAGTGTGTTTCGAGTGTTTCGAGTGTTTCGTGTGTTTCGTGTGTTTCGAGTGTTCCATGTGCTTCGTTTTTCGAGTGTTTCGTGTGTGTTTCGAGTGTTTAGTGTGTTTCGAGCGTTTGTGTGTTTCGAGTGTTTAGTGTGTTTCGAGCGTTTGTGTGTTTCGAGTGTTTAGTGTGTTCCGAGTGTTCCTTGCGTTTCATGTTACAAGTGTTTCGAGTGTGTTTCGAGTGTTTCGAGTGTTTCGTGTGTTTCGAGTGTTTCGAGTGTTTCGAGTGTTTCGTGTGTTTCGTGTGTTTCGAGTGTTTCGAGTGTTTCGTGTGTTTCGTGTGTTTCGAGTGTTTCGAGTGTTTCGTGTGTTTCGAGTGTTTCGAGTGTTTCGAGTGTTTCGTGTGTTTCGTGTGTTTCGAGTGTTCCATGCGCTTCGTTTTTCGAGTGTTTCGTGTGTGTTTCGAGTGTTTAGTGTGTTTCGAGCGTTTGTGTGTTTCGAGTGTTCGAGTGTTTCGTGTGTGTTTCGAGCGTTTGTGTTTCGAGTGTTTCGAGTGTTCCTTGCGTTTCATGTTTCAAGTGTTCCATGTGTTTCGTGTTTCGAGTGTTTCGTGTGTGTTTCGAGTGTTTCGTGTGTGTTTCGAGTGTTCAGTGTGTTTCGAGCGTTTGTGTGTTTCGAGTGTTTAGTGTTTCGAGTGTTTAGTGTGTTTCGAGTGTTTCGTGTGTGTTTCGAGTGTTTCGTGTGTTCCTGTGTTTCGAGTGTTTCGTGTGTTCTGAGTGTTCCTTGCATTTCATGTTTCAAGTGTTCCATGCGTTTCATGTTTCGAGTGTTCCTTGCGTTTCGTGTTTCGGGTGTTTCGTGTGTGTTTTTCGAGTGTTTCGTGTGTGTTTCGAGTGTTCAGTGTGTTTCGAGCGTTTGTGTGTTTCGAGTGTTTAGTGTTTCGAGTGTTTAGTGTGTTTCGAGTGTTTCGTGTGTTCCTGTGTTTCGAGTGTTTCGTGTGTTCTGAGTGTTCCTTGCATTTCATGTTTCAAGTGTTCCTTGCGTTTCATGTTTCGAGTGTTCCTTGCGTTTCGTGTTTCGAGTGTTTCGTGTGTGTTTCGTGTGTTTCCTGTGTTCCTGTGTTCCGAGTGTTCCTTGCGTTTCATGTTTCCAGTGTTTTGAGTGTTTCGTGTGTTCCGAGTGTTCCTTGCGTTTCATGTTTCCAGTGTTTCGAGTGTTCCGAGTGTGTTTGTGTGTTCCGAGTGTTCCTTGCGTTTCATGTTTCCAGTGTTTCGAGTGTTCCGAGTGTGTTTGTGTGTTCCGAGTGTTCCTTGCGTTTCATGTTTCCAGTGTTTCCAGTGTTTCGTGTGTTCCGAGTGTTCCTTGCGTTTCATGTTTCCAGTGTTTCGAGTGTTCCGAGTGTGTTTGTGTGTTTTTGTGTGTTCCGAGTGTTTCTTGCGTTTCGTGTTTCCAATGTGTTTGTGTGTTTCGAGTGTTTCGTGTGTTTCCTGTGTTCCTGTGTTCCGAGTGTTCCTTGCGTTTCATGTTTCCAGTGTTTTGAGTGTTTCGTGTGTTCCGAGTGTTCCTTGCGTTTCATGTTTCCAGTGTTTCGAGTGTTCCGAGTGTGTTTGTGTGTTCCGAGTGTTCCTTGCGTTTCATGTTTCCAGTGTTTCGAGTGTTCCGAGTGTGTTTGTGTGTTCCGAGTGTTCCTTGCGTTTCATGTTTCCAGTGTTTCCAGTGTTTCGTGTGTTCCGAGTGTTCCTTGCGTTTCATGTTTCCAGTGTTTCGAGTGTTCCGAGTGTGTTTGTGTGTTTTTGTGTGTTCCGAGTGTTTCTTGCGTTTCGTGTTTCCAATGTGTTTGTGTGTTTCGAGTGTGTTTGTGTGTTCTGAGTGTTCCTTGCGTTTCGTGTTTCCAGTGTGTTTGTGTGTTTCGAGTGTTTCGTGTGTTTCCTGTGTTCCTGTGTTCCGAGTGTTCCTTGCGTTTCATGTTTCCAGTGTTTTGAGTGTTTCGTGTGTTCCGAGTGTTCCTTGCGTTTCATGTTTCCAGTGTTTCGAGTGTTCCGAGTGTGTTTGTGTGTTCCGAGTGTTCCTTGCGTTTCATGTTTCCAGTGTTTCGAGTGTTCCGAGTGTGTTTGTGTGTTCCGAGTGTTCCTTGCGTTTCATGTTTCCAGTGTTTCCAGTGTTTCGTGTGTTCCGAGTGTTCCTTGCGTTTCATGTTTCCAGTGTTTCGAGTGTTCCGAGTGTGTTTGTGTGTTTTTGTGTGTTCCGAGTGTTTCTTGCGTTTCGTGTTTCCAATGTGTTTGTGTGTTTCGAGTGTTTCGTGTGTTTCCTGTGTTTCGAGTGTTTCGTGTGTTTCGAGTGTTTCGAGTGTTTCGTGTGTTTCGAGAGTTTCGTGTGTTTCGAGTGTTTCGAGTGTTTCGTGTGTTTCGAGAGTTTCGTGTGTTCCGAGTGTTCCTTGCGTTTCATGTTTCCAGTGTTTCGAGTGTTTTGTGTGTTCCGAGTGTGTTTGTGTGTTTTTCGAGTGTGTTTGTGTGTTCTGAGTGTTCCTTGCGTTTCGTGTTTCGAGTGTGTTTGTGTGTTTTTCGAGTGTGTTTGTGTGTTCCGAGTGTTTCTTGCGTTTCGTGTTTCCAGTGTGTTTGTGTGTTTCGAGTGTTTCGTGTGTTTCCTGTGTTTCGAGTGTTTCGTGTGTTTCGAGTGTTTCGAGTGTTTCGTGTGTTTCGAGAGTTTCGTGTGTTTCGAGTGTTTCGAGTGTTTCGTGTGTTTCGAGAGTTTCGTGTGTTCCGAGTGTTCCTTGCGTTTCATGTTTCCAGTGTTTCGAGTGTTTTGTGTGTTCCGAGTGTGTTTGTGTGTTTTTCGAGTGTGTTTGTGTGTTCTGAGTGTTCCTTGCGTTTCGTGTTTCGAGTGTGTTTGTGTGTTTTTCGAGTGTGTTTGTGTGTTCTGAGTGTTCCTTGCGTTTCGTGTTTCGAGTGTGTTTCGTGTGTTCCGAGTGTGTTTGTGTGTTTCGAGTGTGTTTGTGTGTTCTGAGTGTTCCTTGCGTTTCGTGTTTCCAGTGTGTTTGTGTGTTTCGAGTGTTTCGTGTGTTTCGAGTGTTTCGAGTGTTTCGAGTGTTTCGTGTGTTTCGTGTTTCCAGTGTTTCCAGTGTTTCGTGTGTTCCGAGTGTGTTTGTGTGTTTTTCGAGTGTGTTTGTGTGTTCTGAGTGTTCCTTGCGTTTTGTGTTTCGAGTGTGTTTGAGTTTTTAGTGTGTTTCGAGTGTTTCGTGTGTTCCTGTGTTTTGAGTGTTTTGTGTGTTCCGAGTGTTCCTTGAGTTTCATGTTTCAAGTGTTTCGAGTGTGTTCCGATTGTTTCGTGTGTTTGAGTGTTTAGTGTGTTCGAGTGTTTCGAGTGTTTCGTGTGTTCCGAGTGTGTTTGTGTGTTCCGAGTGTTTCGTGTGTTTCGAGTGTTTAGTGTGTTTCTGTGTTTCGTGTGTTCCTGTGTTTCGAGTGTTTCGTGTGTTTTGATTGTTTCGTGTGTTTGAGTGTTTCGTGTGTTTCGTGTGTTCCTGTGTTTTGAGTGTTTCGTGTGTTCCGAGTGTGTTTGTGTGTTTTTCGAGTGTGTTTGTGTGTTCCTGTGTTTCGAGTGTTTTGTGTGTTTCGAGTGTTTAGTGTGTTCCTGTGTTTCGAGTGTTTCGTGTGTTTCGAGTGTTTAGTGTGTTCGAGTGTTTCGTGTGTTTCGTGTGTTCCTGTGTTTTGAGTGTTTTGTGTGTTCCGAGTGTTCCTTGCGTTTCATGTTTCCAGTGTTCCATGCGTTTCGTGTTCCGATTGTTTCGTGTGTTTCGAGTGTTTAGTGTGTTCCTGTGTTTCGAGTGTTTAGTGTGTTCCTGTGTTTCGAGTGTTTCGTGTGTTTCGATTGTTTCGTGTGTTCCTGTGTTTAGTGTGTTCAAGTGATTCGTGTGTTTCGTGTGTTTCGAGTGTTTCGAGTGTTTAGTGTGTTCAAGTGATTCGTGTGTTTCGTGTGTTTCGTGTGTTTCGTGTGTTTCGTGTGTTTCGAGTGTTTCGTGTGTTTGAGTGTTTAGTGTGTTCGAGTGTTTCGTGTGTTTCGTGTGTTTCGAGTGTTTCGTGTGTTCCGAGTGTGTTTGTGTGTTTCGAGTGTTCCTTGCGTTTCATGTTTCCTGTGTTTCGAGTGTTTCGTGTGTGTTTCAAGTGTTTTGTGTGTTCCTGTGTTTCGAGTGTTTCGAGTGTTCCTTGCGTTTCATGTTTCCAGTGTTTCGAGTGTTTAGTGTGTTCCGAGTGTTCCTTGCGTTTCATGTTACAAGTGTTCCATGCGTTTCGTGTTTCGAGTGTTTCGAGTGTGTTTGAGTGTTTAGTGTGTTTCGAGTGTTTAGTGTGTTCCTGTGTTTCGAGTGTTTAGTGTGTGTTTCGTGTGTTTCGTGTGTTTCGAGTGTTTCGTGTGTTTGAGTGTTTAGTGTGTTCGAGTGTTTCGTGTGTTTCGTGTGTTTCAAGTGTTTTCGAGTGTTTAGTGTGTTCCTGTGTTTCGAGTGTTTAGTGTGTTCCTGTGTTTCGTGTGTTTGAGTGTTTAGTGTGTTTGAGTGTTTAGTGTGTTCGAGTGTTTCGTGTGTTTCGAGTGTTTCGAGTGTTTTGTGTGTTCCGAGTGTGTTTGTGTGTTCCGAGTGTTCCTTGCGTTTCATGTTTCCAGTGTTTCGAGTGTTTCGAGTGTTTCGAGTGTTCCTTGCGTTTCATGTTTCTAGTGTTTCGAGTGTTCCAAGTGTGTTTGTGTGTTTTTCGAGTGTGTTTGTGTGTTCTGAGTGTTCCTTGCGTTTCATGTTTCCAGTGTTTCGAGTGTTTCGAGTGTTCCTTGCGTTTCATGTTTCTAGTGTTTCGTGTGTTCCAAGTGTGTTTGTGTGTTTTTCGAGTGTGTTTGTGTGTTCTGAGTGTTCCTTGCGTTTCGTGTTTCGAGTGTTTCGTGTGTGTTCCGATTGTGTCGTGTGTTTCGAGTGTTTAGTGTGTTCCGAGTGTTCCTTGCGTTTCATGTTACAAGTGTTCCATGCGTTTCGTGTTTCGAGTCTGTTTGAGTGTTTAGTGTGTTCCTGTGTTTCATGTTACAAGTGTTCCATGCGTTTCGTGTTTCGAGTGTGTTTGAGTGTTTAGTGTGTTTCGAGTGTTTCGTGTGTTTCGAGTGTTTCGTGTGTTTCGATTGTTTCGTGTGTTTGAGTGTGTTCGAGTGTTTCGTGTGTTTCGTGTGTTTCGAGTGTTTAGTGTGTTCCTGTGTTTCGAGTGTTTAGTGTGTTTCGAGTGTTTCGTGTGTTTGAGTGTTTAGTGTGTTCGAGTGTTTCGTGTGTTTTGTGTGTTCCGAGTGTTCCTTGCGTTTCATGTTTCCAGTGTTACAAGTGTTCCATGCGTTTCATGTTTCCAGTGTTTCGAGTGTGTTTCGAGTGTTTCGTGTGTTCCGAGTGTTCCTTGCGTTTCGTGTTTCCAGTGTTTCGAGTGTTTTGTGTGTTCCGAGTGTGTTTGTGTGTTTTTCGAGTGTGTTTGTGTGTTCTGAGTGTTCCTTGCGTTTCGTGTTTCGAGTGTTTCGTGTGTGTTCCGAGTGTTCCTTGCGTTTCATGTTACAAGTGTTCCATGCGTTTCGTGTTTCGAGTGTGTTTGAGTTTTAGTGTGTTTCGAGTGTTTCGTGTTTTCCTGTGTTTTGAGTGTTTCGTGTGTTCCTTGCGTTTCATGTTTCAAGTGTTCCATGCGTTTCGTGTTTCGTGTGTGTTCCGATTGTTTCGTGTGTTTCGTGTGTTTAGTGTGTTCCTGTGTTTCGAGTGTTTCGTGTGTTCCGAGTGTTCCTTGCGTTTCATGTTACAAGTGTTTCGAGTGTGTTTCGAGTGTTTCGAGTGTTTCGTGTGTTTCGAGTGTTTTGAGTGTTCCATGCGCTTCGTTTTTCGAGTGTTTCGTGTGTGTTTCGAGTGTTTAGTGTGTTTCGTGTGTTTAGTGTGTTCCTGTGTTTCGAGTGTTTCGTGTGTTCCTTGCGTTTCATGTTACAAGTGTTTCGAGTGTGTTTCGAGTGTTTCGAGTGTTTTGTGTGTTTCGTGTGTTTCGAGTGTTTCGAGTGTTTCGTGTGTTTCGTGTGTTTCGAGTGTTTCGAGTGTTTCGTGTGTTTCGAGTGTTTCGAGTGTTTCGTGTGTTTCGAGTGTTCCATGCGCTTCGTTTTTCGAGTGTTTCGTGTGTGTTTCGAGTGTTTCGAGTGTTTCGTGTGTTTCGAGTGTTTCGTGTGTTTCGTGTGTTTCGAGTGTTCCATGCGCTTCGTTTTTCGAGTGTTCCTGTGTTTCGAGTGTTTCGTGTGTTCCTTGCGTTTCATGTTACAAGTGTTTCGAGTGTGTTTCGAGTGTTTCGAGTGTTTAGTGTGTTTCGTGTGTTTCGAGTGTTTCGTGTGTTTCGTGTGTTTCGAGTGTTCCATGCGCTTCATTTTTCGAGTGTTTCGTGTGTGTTTCGAGTGTTTCGAGTGTTTCGTGTGTTTCGAGTGTTCCTTGCGCTTCGTTTTTCGAGTGTTTCGTGTGTGTTTCGAGTGTTTAGTGTGTTTCGAGTGTTCGAGTGTTTCGTGTGTGTTTCGAGCGTTTGTGTTTCGAGTGTTTCGAGTGTTTCGAGTGTTTCGAGTGTTTCGAGCGTTTGTGTTTCGAGTGTTTCGAGTGTTTCGAGTGTTCCTTGCGTTTCATGTTTCAAGTGTTCCATGTGTTTCGTGTTTCGAGTGTTTAGTGTTTCGTGTGTTTCGAGTGTTTCGTGTGTTTCGAGTGTTCCTTGCGTTTCGTGTTTCCAGTGTTTCCAGTGTTTTGTGTGTTCCGAGTGTGTTTGTGTGTTTTTCGAGTGTGTTTGTGTGTTCTGAGTGTTCCTTGCGTTTCGTGTTTCGAGTGTTTCGTGTGTGTTCCGAGTGTTCCTTGCGTTTCATGTTACAAGTGTTCCATGCGTTTCGTGTTTCGAGTGTGTTTGAGTGTTTAGTGTGTTTCGAGTGTGTTTGTGTGTTCTGAGTGTTCCTTGCGTTTCGTGTTTCGAGTGTGTTTGAGTGTTTAGTGTGTTTCGAGTGTGTTTGTGTGTTCTGAGTGTTCCTTGCGTTTCGTGTTTCGAGTGTGTTCCGAGTGTTTAGTGTGTTTCGAGTGTTTCGTGTTTTCCTGTGTTTTGAGTGTTTCGTGTGTTCCGAGTGTTCCTTGCGTTTCATGTTACAAGTGTTTCGAGTGTGTTTCGAGTGTTTCGAGTGTTTCGTGTGTTTCGAGTGTTTTGAGTGTTCCATGCGCTTCGTTTTTCGAGTGTTTCGTGTGTGTTTCGAGTGTTTAGTGTGTTTCGTGTGTTTAGTGTGTTCCTGTGTTTCGAGTGTTTCGTGTGTTCCTTGCGTTTCATGTTACAAGTGTTTCGAGTGTGTTTCGAGTGTTTCGAGTGTTTTGTGTGTTTCGTGTGTTTCGAGTGTTCCATGCGCTTCGTTTTTCGAGTGTTTCGTGTGTGTTTCGAGTGTTTCGAGTGTTTCGTGTGTTTCGAGTGTTTCGTGTGTTTCGTGTGTTTCGAGTGTTCCATGCGCTTCGTTTTTCGAGTGTTCCTGTGTTTCGAGTGTTTCGTGTGTTCCTTGCGTTTCATGTTACAAGTGTTCCATGCGTTTCATGTTTCGTGTGTGTTCCGATTGTTTCGAGTGTTTCGTGTGTGTTCCGATTGTTTCGTGTGTTTCGTGTGTTCCTGTGTTTCGAGTGTTTCGTGTGTTCCGAGTGTTCCTTGCGTTTCATGTTACAAGTGTTTCGAGTGTGTTTCGAGTGTTTCGTGTGTTTCGAGTGTTTTGAGTGTTCCATGCGCTTCGTTTTTCGAGTGTTTCGTGTGTGTTTCGTGTGTTTAGTGTGTTCCTGTGTTTCGAGTGTTTCGTGTGTTCCTTGCGTTTCATGTTACAAGTGTTTCGAGTGTGTTTCGAGTGTTTCGAGTGTTTTGTGTGTTTCGTGTGTTTCGAGTGTTCCATGCGCTTCGTTTTTCGAGTGTTTCGTGTGTGTTTCGAGTGTTTCGAGTGTTTCGTGTGTTTCGAGTGTTTCGTGTGTTTCGTGTGTTTCGAGTGTTCCATGCGCTTCGTTTTTCGAGTGTTCCTGTGTTTCGAGTGTTTCGTGTGTTCCTTGCGTTTCATGTTACAAGTGTTTCGAGTGTGTTTCGAGTGTTTCGAGTGTTTAGTGTGTTTCGTGTGTTTCGAGTGTTCCATGCGCTTCGTTTTTCGAGTGTTTCGTGTGTGTTTCGAGTGTTTCGAGTGTTTCGTGTGTTTCGAGTGTTTCGTGTGTTTCGAGTGTTCCTTGCGCTTCGTTTTTCGAGTGTTTCGTGTGTGTTTCGAGTGTTTAGTGTGTTTCGAGTGTTCGAGTGTTTCGTGTGTGTTTCGAGCGTTTGTGTTTCGAGTGTTTCGAGTGTTTCGAGTGTTCCTTGCGTTTCATGTTTCAAGTGTTCCATGTGTTTCGTGTTTCGAGTGTTTCGTGTGTGTTTCGAGTGTTTCGTGTGTGTTTCGAGTGTTCAGTGTGTTTCGAGCGTTTGTGTGTTTCGAGTGTTTAGTGTTTCGAGTGTTTCGTGTGTTTCGAGTGTTTCGTGTGTGTTTCGAGTGTTTCGTGTGTTTCGTGTGTGTTTCGAGTGTTTCGTGTGTTCCTGTGTTTCGAGTGTTTCGTGTGTTCTGAGTGTTCCTTGCATTTCATGTTTCAAGTGTTCCTTGCGTTTCATGTTTCGAGTGTTCCTTGCATTTCGTGTTTCGAGTGTTTCGTGTGTGTTTCGAGTGTTTCGTGTGTGTTTCGAGCGTTTGTGTGTTTCGAGTGTTTAGTGTTTCGAGTGTTTAGTGTGTTTCGAGTGTTTCGTGTGTGTTTCGAGTGTTTCGTGTGTTCCTGTGTTTCGAGTGTTTCGTGTGTTCTGAGTGTTCCTTGCATTTCATGTTTCAAGTGTTCCTTGCGTTTCATGTTCCGAGTGTTCCTTGCGTTTCATGTTACAAGTGTTTTGTGTGTTTCCAGTGTTTCGAGTGTTTCGAGCGTTTCGAGTGTTTCGTGTGTTTCGAGTGTTTCGTGTATTTCGAGTGTTCCATGCGCTTCGTGTTTCGAGTGTTTCGTGTGTGTTTCGAGTGTTTAGTGTGTTTCGAGCGTTTGTGTGTTTCGAGTGTTTAGTGTGTTTCGTGTGTTTCGAGTGTTTCGAGTGTTTCGTGTGTTCCGAGTGTTTCGAGTGTTCCTATGTTTCGTGTGTTTCGAGTGTTCCATGCGCTTCATGTTTCGTGTGTGTTTCGAGTGTTTAGTGTGTTTCGAGCGTTTGTGTGTTTCGAGTGTTTAGTGTGTTTCAAGTGTTTAGTGTGTTTCGAGTGTTCGAGTGTTTCGTGTGTGTTTCGAGCGTTTGTGTGTTCCTTGCGTTTCATGTTTCAAGTGTTCCATGTGTTTCGTGTTTCGAGTGTTTCGTGTGTTTCGAGTGTTCCTTGCGCTTCGTTTTTCGAGTGTTTCGTGTGTGTTTCGAGTGTTTAGTGTGTTTCGAGTGTTCGAGTGTTTCGTGTGTGTTTCGAGCGTTTGTGTTTCGAGTGTTTCGAGTGTTTCGAGTGTTCCTTGCGTTTCATGTTTCAAGTGTTCCATGTGTTTCGTGTTTCGAGTGTTTCGTGTGTGTTTCGAGTGTTTCGTGTGTGTTTCGAGTGTTCAGTGTGTTTCGAGCGTTTGTGTGTTTCGAGTGTTTAGTGTTTCGAGTGTTTTGTGTGTTTCGAGTGTTTCGTGTGTGTTTCGAGTGTTTCGTGTGTTTCGTGTGTGTTTCGAGTGTTTCGTGTGTTCCTGTGTTTCGAGTGTTTCGTGTGTTCTGAGTGTTCCTTGCATTTCATGTTTCAAGTGTTCCTTGCGTTTCATGTTTCGAGTGTTCCTTGCATTTCGTGTTTCGAGTGTTTCGTGTGTGTTTCGAGTGTTTCGTGTGTGTTTCGAGCGTTTGTGTGTTTCGAGTGTTTAGTGTTTCGAGTGTTTAGTGTGTTTCGAGTGTTTCGTGTGTGTTTCGAGTGTTTCGTGTGTTCCTGTGTTTCGAGTGTTTCGTGTGTTCTGAGTGTTCCTTGCATTTCATGTTTCAAGTGTTCCTTGCGTTTCATGTTCCGAGTGTTCCTTGCGTTTCATGTTACAAGTGTTTTGTGTGTTTCCAGTGTTTAGTGTTTCGAGTGTTTAGTGTGTTTCTAGTGTTTCTAGTGTTTCGTGTGTTCTGAGTGTTCCTTGCATTTCATGTTTCAAGTGTTCCTTGCGTTTCATGTTCCGAGTGTTCCTTGCGTTTCATGTTACAAGTGTTTTGTGTGTTTCCAGTGTTTCGTGTGTTTCGAGTGTTTCGTGTATTTCGAGTGTTCCATGCGCTTCGTGTTTCGAGTGTTTCGTGTGTGTTTCGAGTGTTTAGTGTGTTTCGAGCGTTTGTGTGTTTCGAGTGTTTAGTGTGTTTCGTGTGTTTCGAGTGTTTCGAGTGTTTCGTGTGTTCCGAGTGTTTCGAGTGTTCCTATGTTTCGTGTGTTTCGAGTGTTCCATGCGCTTCATGTTTCGTGTGTGTTTCGAGTGTTTAGTGTGTTTCGAGCGTTTGTGTGTTTCGAGTGTTTAGTGTGTTTCAAGTGTTTAGTGTGTTTCGAGTGTTCGAGTGTTTCGTGTGTGTTTCGAGCGTTTGTGTGTTCCTTGCGTTTCATGTTTCAAGTGTTCCATGTGTTTCGTGTGTTTCGTGTTTCGAGTGTTTCGTGTGTGTTTCGAGTGTTTCGAGTGTTTCGTGTGTTCTGAGTGTTCCTTGCATTTCATGTTTCGAGTGTTCCATGCGTTTCGTGTTTCGTGTGTTCTGAGTGTTCCTTGCATTTCATGTTTCGAGTGTTTCGTGTGTTTCGAGTGTTTCATGTGTTTCGTGTGTTTCGAGTGTTCCATGCGTTTCGTGTTTCGAGTGTTTCGTGTGTGTTTCGAGTGTTTAGTGTGTTTCGAGTGTTTCGAGTGTTTCGTGTGTTCTGAGTGTTCCTTGCATTTCATGTTTCAAGTGTTCCATGCGTTTCATGTTTCGAGTGTTCCATGCGTTTCGTGTTTCGTGTGTTCTGAGTGTTCCTTGCATTTCATGTTTCGAGTGTTCCATGCGTTTCGTGTTTCGAGTGTTCTGAGTGTTCCTTGCATTTCATGTTTCGAGTGTTCCATGCGTTTCGTGTTTCGTGTGTTCTGAGTGTTCCTTGCATTTCATGTTTCAAGTGTTCCATGCGTTTCATGTTTCGAGTGTTCCATGCGTTTCGTGTTTCGTGTGTTCTGAGTGTTCCTTGCATTTCATGTTTCGAGTGTTCCATGCGTTTCGTGTTTCGAGTGTTCTGAGTGTTCCTTGCATTTCATGTTTCGAGTGTTCCATGCGTTTCGTGTTTCGAGTGTTGAGTGTTCCAAATGTTTCAAGGTTTTTTAAGTGTTTCGCATGTTTTGTGTGTTCCTCGTGTTCTAAGTGTTTTCAAGTGTTTCGTGTGTTCCATGCGCTTCGTTTTTCGAGTGTTTCGTGTGTTTCGAGTGTTTCGTGTGTTTCGTGTGTTTCGTGTGTTCCATGCGCTTCGTTTTTCGAGTGTTTCGTGTGTGTTTCGAGTGTTTAGTGTGTTTCGAGCGTTTGTGTGTTTCGAGTGTTCGAGTGTTTCGTGTGTGTTTCGAGCGTTTGTGTTTCGAGTGTTTCGAGTGTTTCATGTTTCGAGTGTTCCTTGCGTTTCATGTTTCAAGTGTTCCATGTGTTTCGTGTTTCGAGTGTTTCGTGTGTGTTTCGAGTGTTTCGTGTGTGTTTCGAGTGTTCAGTGTGTTTCGAGCGTTTGTGTGTTTCGAGTGTTTAGTGTTTCGAGTGTTTAGTGTGTTTCGAGTGTTTCGTGTGTGTTTCGAGTGTTTGTGTGTTTCGAGTGTTTAGTGTTTCGAGTGTTTAGTGTGTTTCGAGTGTTTCGTGTGTGTTTCGAGTGTTTCGTGTGTTCCTGTGTTTCGAGTGTTTCGTGTGTTCTGAGTGTTCCTTGCATTTCATGTTTCAAGTGTTCCATGCGTTTCATGTTTCGAGTGTTCCTTGCGTTTCGTGTTTCGGGTGTTTCATGTGTGTTTCGAGTGTTTCGTGTGTGTTTCGAGTGTTCAGTGTGTTTCGAGCGTTTGTGTGTTTCGAGTGTTTAGTGTTTCGAGTGTTTAGTGTGTTTCGAGTGTTTCGAGTGTTTCGTGTGTTCTGAGTGTTCCTTGCATTTCATGTTTCGAGTGTTCCATGCGTTTCGTGTTTCGTGTGTTCTGAGTGTTCCTTGCATTTCATGTTTCGAGTGTTCCATGCGTTTCGTGTTTCGAGTGTTGAGTGTTCAGAGTGTTTCAAGGTTTTTTAAGTGTTTCGAGTGTTTCGTGTGTTCTGAGTGTTCCTTGCATTTCATGTTTCGAGTGTTCCATGCGTTTCGTGTTTCGTGTGTTCTGAGTGTTCCTTGCATTTCATGTTTCGAGTGTTCCATGCGTTTCGTGTTTCGAGTGTTTCGTGTGTGTTCCGATTGTTCAGTGTGTTTCGAGCGTTTGTGTGTTTCGAGTGTTTAGTGTTTCGAGTGTTTAGTGTGTTTCGAGTGTTTCGTGTGTGTTTCGAGTGTTTGTGTGTTTCGAGTGTTTAGTGTTTCGAGTGTTTAGTGTGTTTCGAGTGTTTCGTGTGTGTTTCGAGTGTTTCGTGTGTTCCTGTGTTTCGAGTGTTTCGTGTGTTCTGAGTGTTCCTTGCATTTCATGTTTCAAGTGTTCCATGCGTTTCATGTTTCGAGTGTTCCTTGCGTTTCGTGTTTCGGGTGTTTCATGTGTGTTTCGAGTGTTTCGTGTGTGTTTCGAGTGTTCAGTGTGTTTCGAGCGTTTGTGTGTTTCGAGTGTTTAGTGTTTCGAGTGTTTAGTGTGTTTCGAGTGTTTCGAGTGTTTCGTGTGTTCTGAGTGTTCCTTGCATTTCATGTTTCGAGTGTTCCATGCGTTTCGTGTTTCGTGTGTTCTGAGTGTTCCTTGCATTTCATGTTTCGAGTGTTCCATGCGTTTCGTGTTTCGAGTGTTGAGTGTTCAGAGTGTTTCAAGGTTTTTTAAGTGTTTCGAGTGTTTCGTGTGTTCTGAGTGTTCCTTGCATTTCATGTTTCGAGTGTTTCGAGTGTTCCATGCGTTTCGTGTTTCGTGTGTTCTGAGTGTTCCTTGCATTTCATGTTTCGAGTGTTCCATGCGTTTCGTGTTTCGTGTGTTCTGAGTGTTCCTTGCATTTCGTTTCAAGTGTTCCATGCGTTTCGTGTTTCGAGTGTTTCGTGTGTGTTCCGATTGTTTCGTGTGTTTCGTGTGTTCCGAGTGTTCCTTGCGTTTCATGTTACAAGTGTTTCGAGTGTGTTTCGAGTGTTTCGAGTGTTTCGTGTGTTTCGAGTGTTTCGAGTGTTTCGTGTGTTTCGAGTGTTTCGTGTGTTTCGAGTGTTTCGAGTGTTTCGAGTGTTTCGTGTGTTTCGAGTGTGTTTCGAGTGTTTCGAGTGTTTCGTGTGTTTCGTGTGTTTCGAGTGTTCCATGTGCTTCGTTTTTCGAGTGTTTCGTGTGTGTTTCGAGTGTTTAGTGTGTTTCGAGCGTTTGTGTGTTTCGAGTGTTTAGTGTGTTTCGAGCGTTTGTGTGTTTCGAGTGTTTAGTGTGTTCCGAGTGTTCCTTGCGTTTCATGTTACAAGTGTTTCGAGTGTGTTTCGAGTGTTTCGAGTGTTTCGTGTGTTTCGAGTGTTTCGAGTGTTTCGAGTGTTTCGAGTGTTTCGTGTGTTTCGTGTGTTTCGAGTGTTTCGAGTGTTTCGTGTGTTTCGTGTGTTTCGAGTGTTTCGATTGTTTCGTGTGTTCCTGTGTTTCGAGTGTTTCGTGTGTTCCGAGTGTTCCTTGCGTTTCATGTTACAAGTGTTTCGAGTGTGTTTCGAGTGTTTCGAGTGTTTCGTGTGTTTCGAGTGTTTCGAGTGTTTCGTGTGTTTCGAGTGTTTCGTGTGTTTCGAGTGTTTCGAGTGTTTCGAGTGTTTCGTGTGTTTCGAGTGTGTTTCGAGTGTTTCGAGTGTTTCGTGTGTTTCGTGTGTTTCGAGTGTTCCATGTGCTTCGTTTTTCGAGTGTTTCGTGTGTGTTTCGAGTGTTTAGTGTGTTTCGAGCGTTTGTGTGTTTCGAGTGTTTAGTGTGTTTCGAGCGTTTGTGTGTTTCGAGTGTTTAGTGTGTTCCGAGTGTTCCTTGCGTTTCATGTTACAAGTGTTTCGAGTGTGTTTCGAGTGTTTCGAGTGTTTCGTGTGTTTCGAGTGTTTCGAGTGTTTCGAGTGTTTCGTGTGTTTCGTGTGTTTCGAGTGTTCCATGTGCTTCGTTTTTCGAGTGTTTCGTGTGTGTTTCGAGTGTTTAGTGTGTTTCGAGCGTTTGTGTGTTTCGAGTGTTTAGTGTGTTTCGAGCGTTTGTGTGTTTCGAGTGTTTAGTGTGTTCCGAGTGTTCCTTGCGTTTCATGTTACAAGTGTTTCGAGTGTGTTTCGAGTGTTTCGAGTGTTTCGTGTGTTTCGAGTGTTTCGAGTGTTTCGAGTGTTTCGAGTGTTTCGTGTGTTTCGTGTGTTTCGAGTGTTTCGAGTGTTTCGTGTGTTTCGTGTGTTTCGAGTGTTTCGAGTGTTTCGTGTGTTTCGAGTGTTTCGAGTGTTTCGAGTGTTTCGTGTGTTTCGTGTGTTTCGAGTGTTCCATGCGCTTCGTTTTTCGAGTGTTTCGTGTGTGTTTCGAGTGTTTAGTGTGTTTCGAGCGTTTGTGTGTTTCGAGTGTTCGAGTGTTTCGTGTGTGTTTCGAGCGTTTGTGTTTCGAGTGTTTCGAGTGTTCCTTGCGTTTCATGTTTCAAGTGTTCCATGTGTTTCGTGTTTCGAGTGTTTCGTGTGTGTTTCGAGTGTTTCGTGTGTGTTTCGAGTGTTCAGTGTGTTTCGAGCGTTTGTGTGTTTCGAGTGTTTAGTGTTTCGAGTGTTTAGTGTGTTTCGAGTGTTTCGTGTGTGTTTCGAGTGTTTCGTGTGTTCCTGTGTTTCGAGTGTTTCGTGTGTTCTGAGTGTTCCTTGCATTTCATGTTTCAAGTGTTCCATGCGTTTCATGTTTCGAGTGTTCCTTGCGTTTCGTGTTTCGGGTGTTTCGTGTGTGTTTTTCGAGTGTTTCGTGTGTGTTTCGAGTGTTCAGTGTGTTTCGAGCGTTTGTGTGTTTCGAGTGTTTAGTGTTTCGAGTGTTTAGTGTGTTTCGAGTGTTTCGTGTGTTCCTGTGTTTCGAGTGTTTCGTGTGTTCTGAGTGTTCCTTGCATTTCATGTTTCAAGTGTTCCTTGCGTTTCATGTTTCGAGTGTTCCTTGCGTTTCGTGTTTCGAGTGTTTCGTGTGTGTTTCGAGTGTTCAGTGTGTTTCGAGCGTTTGTGTGTTTCGAGTGTTTAGTGTGTTTCGAGCGTTTGTGTGTTTCGAGTGTTTAGTGTGTTCCGAGTGTTCCTTGCGTTTCATGTTTCGAGTGTTCCTTGCGTTTCGTGTTTCGAGTGTTTCGTGTGTGTTTCGAGTGTTCAGTGTGTTTCGAGCGTTTGTGTGTTTCGAGTGTTTAGTGTGTTTCGAGCGTTTGTGTGTTTCGAGTGTTTAGTGTGTTCCGAGTGTTCCTTGCGTTTCATGTTACAAGTGTTTCGAGTGTGTTTCGTGTGTTTCGAGTGTTTCGAGTGTTTCGTGTGTTTCGAGTGTTTCGAGTGTTTCGAGTGTTTCGAGTGTTTCGTGTGTTTCGTGTGTTTCGAGTGTTTCGAGTGTTTCGTGTGTTTCGTGTGTTTCGTGTGTTTCGATTGTTTCGTGTGTTCCTGTGTTTCGAGTGTTTCGTGTGTTCCGAGTGTTCCTTGCGTTTCATGTTACAAGTGTTTCGAGTGTGTTTCGAGTGTTTCGAGTGTTTCGTGTGTTTCGAGTGTTTCGAGTGTTTCGTGTGTTTCGAGTGTTTCGTGTGTTTCGAGTGTTTCGAGTGTTTCGAGTGTTTCGTGTGTTTCGAGTGTTTCGTGTGTTTCGAGTGTTTCGAGTGTTTCGAGTGTTTCGTGTGTTTCGAGTGTGTTTCGAGTGTTTCGAGTGTTTCGTGTGTTTCGTGTGTTTCGAGTGTTCCATGTGCTTCGTTTTTCGAGTGTTTCGTGTGTGTTTCGAGTGTTTAGTGTGTTTCGAGCGTTTGTGTGTTTCGAGTGTTTAGTGTGTTTCGAGCGTTTGTGTGTTTCGAGTGTTTAGTGTGTTCCGAGTGTTCCTTGCGTTTCATGTTACAAGTGTTTCGAGTGTGTTTCGAGTGTTTCGAGTGTTTCGTGTGTTTCGAGTGTTTCGAGTGTTTCGAGTGTTTCGAGTGTTTCGTGTGTTTCGTGTGTTTCGAGTGTTTCGAGTGTTTCGTGTGTTTCGTGTGTTTCGAGTGTTTCGAGTGTTTCGTGTGTTTCGAGTGTTTCGAGTGTTTCGAGTGTTTCGTGTGTTTCGTGTGTTTCGAGTGTTCCATGCGCTTCGTTTTTCGAGTGTTTCGTGTGTGTTTCGAGTGTTTAGTGTGTTTCGAGCGTTTGTGTGTTTCGAGTGTTCGAGTGTTTCGTGTGTGTTTCGAGCGTTTGTGTTTCGAGTGTTTCGAGTGTTCCTTGCGTTTCATGTTTCAAGTGTTCCATGTGTTTCGTGTTTCGAGTGTTTCGTGTGTGTTTCGAGTGTTTCGTGTGTGTTTCGAGTGTTCAGTGTGTTTCGAGCGTTTGTGTGTTTCGAGTGTTTAGTGTTTCGAGTGTTTAGTGTGTTTCGAGTGTTTCGTGTGTGTTTCGAGTGTTTCGTGTGTTCCTGTGTTTCGAGTGTTTCGTGTGTTCTGAGTGTTCCTTGCATTTCATGTTTCAAGTGTTCCATGCGTTTCATGTTTCGAGTGTTCCTTGCGTTTCGTGTTTCGGGTGTTTCGTGTGTGTTTTTCGAGTGTTTCGTGTGTGTTTCGAGTGTTCAGTGTGTTTCGAGCGTTTGTGTGTTTCGAGTGTTTAGTGTTTCGAGTGTTTAGTGTGTTTCGAGTGTTTCGTGTGTTCCTGTGTTTCGAGTGTTTCGTGTGTTCTGAGTGTTCCTTGCATTTCATGTTTCAAGTGTTCCTTGCGTTTCATGTTTCGAGTGTTCCTTGCGTTTCGTGTTTCGAGTGTTTCGTGTGTGTTTCGAGTGTTCAGTGTGTTTCGAGCGTTTGTGTGTTTCGAGTGTTTAGTGTTTCGAGTGTTTAGTGTGTTTCGAGTGTTTCGTGTGTGTTTCGAGTGTTTCGTGTGTTCCTGTGTTTCGAGTGTTTCGTGTGTTCTGAGTGTTCCTTGCATTTCATGTTTCAAGTGTTCCTTGCGTTTCATGTTTCGAGTGTTCCTTGCGTTTCGTGTTTCGGGTGTTTCGTGTGTGTTTCGAGTGTTTCGTGTGTGTTTCGAGTGTTCAGTGTGTTTCGAGCGTTTGTGTGTTTCGAGTGTTTAGTGTTTCGAGTGTTTAGTGTGTTTCGAGTGTTTCGTGTGTGTTTCGAGTGTTTCGTGTGTTCCTGTGTTTCGAGTGTTTCGTGTGTTCTGAGTGTTTTGTGTGTTTCGAGTGTTTAGTGTTTCGAGTGTTTAGTGTGTTTCGTGTGTTTCGAGTGTTTCGTGCGTTCCTGTGTTTCGAGTGTTTCGTGTGTTCTGAGTGTTCCTTGCATTTCATGTTTCAAGTGTTCCTTGCGTTTCATGTTTCGAGTGTTCCTTGCGTTTCGTGTTTCGAGTGTTTCGTGTGTGTTTCGAGTGTTTAGTGTGTTTCGAGCGTTTGTGTGTTTCGAGTGTTTAGTGTGTTTCGAGTGTTTAGTGTGTTTAGTGTGTTTCATGTGTTTCGTGTGTTTAGTGTGTTCCTGTGTTTCGAGTGTTTCGTGTGTTTCGAGTGTTTTGTGTGTTTCCAGTGTTTCGAGTGTTTCGAGTGTTTCGTGTGTTTCCAGTGTTTCGTGTGTTTTGAGTGTTTCGTGTGTTTAAAAGAAGATATTTAGAAGAATGTTCATGCTCCACTTTTCAATACAATCACAACATTAGGGACTGTGAGTGTGTGTGAGTGTCTGTGTGCTGCAGTTCAGTTCTTCTGAAGTCATTTGAAAGCTTTGTGTGTTTTGAGTTTTTCGTGTGTTTTGAGTCATGGATGCTGCTTGTCTGTTCCAGGTTAAAGTGTCTGTCTGCCAACTCGGCGCCGATCACCACTTGACTTGAGCTGCAAGTCATCGTATCTGCAACTCAGAACATCTGGGACATTTTGCAATTATTGGCACAGTCTCATGGGTTTGTGACTCAAAAGTAACAAATGCTGTATGTCAAGGCAGCTCCAATGATTTTCTCACTCTTAACACAAATATATATATATATATATAGTTCTGGACCTTGGCTGGAGTCAAAACCCTCAGTTTCTGAAAGTCTTCGAAACTAAATTTCCTTTTAATCATCAAACTATTTTGCTGAGCAAATGTGGCAAGGCCTTCTGGGATTGAGAAAGTAGGTTAACTTTCTGGAGGAACGATCTCCATGGCAATATGGTGTTGTTGTCTGAAAATACTGAGAAGAGGATCATGGGATTGAAGCTCCAGTCCTGAGAATCTGATGCATTCTGTGACTCCACAGATCTTCAGTGGGAAACACATTTTAAAGAGACCATTCGGTTCATTTTTTAGACATTTTTATTTGATGAAAAAAAAAGAATTGTGTAAAGAAAAGAAGTATATATACGGAAATAATATACATTAAAATAATATACTAAAGTCGAATTAAATGTAATGTGTTCAAACACGTAATTGCATGTTATTGCAGTTAAATGAAACTTAAGTACACATCCAAACAAGGCTAATTAATTAAACAGCTGAACCAAACAAACTCATAATGATGGTAACCATGGAAACAAAGGAAGACAGAAAACTAGTGAATACAAACTAAAAGTCCATGAATACTAACCCTAACCCTCGATGTACGGCAGACTTCTGCCCGACAGCCACCGTTACGAGACTGGGGAAGACCGTGAGGGCCGAAGTGCTCGTCTCTTTCACAAGCGTACAAATGAAACTATAATGTCCTTCAAGCTACAAATGAAAGCAACAGCAGCCAATAATACTGACAATACATTGACCAAATCCTAATAAATCATCATTTGACTTCATCCGATGCTTGAATCCCGTGTGTGGCCGTGCAAGTGAGAGGTTTACTTTAGCTCCGGCTGACTCCTGTCGTGTGCTGAGATTAGAGCAGAGGAACTTGATGAGCTCACAGTCTTTGATCGGGCCACACACAGACACACACACACACACACACACACACAGGCTTCACAGGCGTTGTGTTCTCAGCTGCCTCTGATTCAACATTGAGCTTTACATCAGCACTGACAGATCTTCCTCTCAAGGTTTACTGAAGAACTTTATTGATTTACTAATTTAGCTTGAACTATAGAAAGCAAACTTTTGTTTTTGGTACTTAGACAATCAGTATGGAAGAAAAAACAGTAATGTTAAAAACATTATGTGCAAAAAAAGTCACGTCAAGTCACCATTATTTCTAAAGCGCTTTTTACACTACAGATTGTTTCAAAGCAGCTTTACAGTGATAACAGGAAAATAATGCAACAAAGATTGTTTCTGCTGTATAGCAGATCTAGAAGAAAACAGTAGGCGCGTTTCCATTAAAGATTTGCGCAAAACTTTTGCGATTTTTTTCTAAATATCGACCAAAAAATATTGCGAAATGACGGCGTTTCCATTAACCGATGTTATGCGACTAAAACGTCATTTTTTCCTCTCGCGATAAGTCATTCCAAAAATCATGGCAACGTCATGGACGTTGTTAAGTTTATGTATATATCACAGCCACGTACCGCACTAGACGTTATTATTATTATTATTAATAGAAGGAAACGTAGGCGTAGGCAAGGAAAGACCCTTAAACTGTGAGCGGCACATATGAGGAGTTTTTGGGTGTTTCTCCCTCATTTCTGCTTCCAGGTCTTGATTGAGGCATTTCTTTGAGGTCTAGAATCCAGTATTTCTGTCATTCTTTCTTCTCAAGAACTGTCTCGTATTCTGTCCAAACACACCGCGCCTTCTAAGTCAGCTGACCTGTAAATGCGCAAAAACTGTTTCCATTGCCGTTTTGCGAAATATTCCTTTTTTGAATTGCCTGAAAGACCCCCTCATGTGAGCGCAAAAACTTTTTTGCGATAAATGGGAGTTTTTGCGAAATTGACGTGTTTCCATTGAGCGTATTTTCAATTCGCAATTTCAATTTGCGCAATTTGAAGGGTAATGGAAACGCGGCTAGTGTCACAGTGATGGTTCAGTTCCGTTGTAAAGATCATCAATTATTAAATTAGTTAATTTAATCATTAAAGCAATTCTGGAGAAAACAGTGATGTCATTGTCCAACAGTGATGTCATCGTCAGTATACAGTCAGATCAATAATATTGTAGAATATTTACAGATGCTAGACACGTGACTTTCAAATTAAAGATTGGTATCAAAGAGCACACACACACACACACACACACACACACACACACCCAGGTTCCTAACCGACGACGAAGACTTAACAGAGCAGCCATCAAGTGTTAGACAGTATTCTAGGTTATTACGTGAGGAAGTTTTTTGTCCAATAATTAGAATCTCTGTTTTTTCAGAATTTAGAAGTAGGAAATTACGAGTCATACAATTTTTTATATCACCTATACATTCCGTTAATTTTGTGAATTGGTAAGTTTCGTCGGGGCGTGAATAAATCTCAGTACTATGGTACGGTCTAAATCCAGACTGGAAATCCTCGCAGATATCAATTCTTTCTAGAAAGGAAGACAGTTGTGAGGATACCGGCTTTTCCAGTATCTTTGACAGAAAGTGTAGATTCGAGATCGGCCTGTAATTGACTAATTCTGTACGATCAAGTTGCGTTTTTTTCATAGAGGTTTATTCATAGCCAGCTTGAAGGTTTTCGGTACGTACACTAGTGACAAAGATGAATTAATGATATTAAGAAGAGGATCTGTGACCTCTGGGAGCATCTCTTTCAGTAGCTTAGTCGGTATAGGGTCTAACATACATGTTGCCGATTTAAATGATTTAACGAGTTTAGAAAATTCTTCCTCTCCTATAGCAACGAATGAATGTAATTTTTCCTCAGGGAGACTACAATGCACTGCCTGATGCGATACTGTAGAAGGCGGTTGCATAGTTATAATTTTCTCCCTGATATTATCAATCTTGCAAGTAAAATAGTTCATAAAGAAACTTCAGAAGTTGAAGCTTTATTTCTTGTTAATTTAGCCACTGTATCAAATAAATACCATGGGTTGTGTTTGTTTTCTTCTAAGAGAGATGAAAAATAAGCAGATCTAGCAGTTTTTAAGGCCTTTCTCTATGCAATACTGCCGTCTTTCCACGAAATGCGAAAAACCAAAAAACATTTTAGCCAGGTTTCTGTCAAACACAGAACATCTAGGTTATAATCTGTAATCATATCATTAACAATAAGTGCTTTTGAAGAAAGGGATCGAATATTCAGCAACCCGAGCTTTGTCATTTGTTCATCTGTATTATATATATTTTTTAATTGTTGAACATCAATTAAATTTTTACCCATAAAAGACAAACTTTGGTCCAAAAATACATGTATTCACACAGCTAAAAAGGAATATTCTTGCAAGGTTCTCTCAAAATTATGAACAAACATTCTTCCAGTAACATTAATAGAATGTTCATTCAGAGTTATCTGGTGTTCTCAAAACGTTTGAACAAAAACATAATTCATGAATCATTAATGGAAACCTTTTTTTCTGAAATATTTTTTCGGATGTTCATCTACCATTTTTTAAAATGTAACACTTTGTTTCAGAACGTTCAGAGAACATTCAAAAGTAACGTTCCCTTAATGTTTGAAGAATGATACAATGGAATGTTCCCTCTATGTTGGTATAACCAAGATTTTTTTTTAAACATTTAAAAAACATTTTGAACATTCAGAAAACGTTCAGAAATAATGATTTCATAACTTAATGGGAACATTAGCAAAACGTTCTTAGAACATAATTTTGTCAGCTGAGAAGTAATTCCAGTGAAAGTAGTGAACAGCCTTGTTGCCACAGAGACAGATTTGTGTTTGAAGTCAGTTTCTGAATTCTCTTGGCCAATACGTATGAAAGGACTGATTAAACGGCCCAAACAGAGATGATAATAGCTCTTAAGGGTTTTTCCTGAAGAGGTCACAGCAGCAGACGGAGGAGGTGCAACGCTGGAGGTCTGTTGATCCACTCCCTGGGAGAGGACACTTTACGCTTACACACTGCTTTTCACATAGTCACCTCACCTCACACACACACACACACACACACACACACACACACACACACACACACACACACACACACACACACACACACGGCCTAACTGTAATTAGAAACTCTGTTAACTGCTTAATAAATCCCTATTTTCTAAACATTAAAAAGAGAGATATGCACTTTGTCCTTCTGAGGGGGATTTTCACAGTTTTTATGAATTTAACATTTTGCCATATTAAACAGCCTTTTGTAATGTTGCATTAAGTTACTCCACAGAGGAAAGATCCAGCATGTTCTGATCCATGAACAGAGCTGAAAATCATACACTTCTAGACAAACATGTGTATAAACATGGAAACCTTGACTGTTACTGGTTCCATGAAAGCTCAAATAAAGGTCAGATAAGATCTAAGCAAAGAAATAAAAAAATAAATAATAAAAAAAAAAAAGGTAGAGAGTGTCCAAGAGTCCGATTTACTGGCACAGGACTGTGATTTCTCATCTCTGTCAGATCTTATAAGACAGATCCTCTAAAGGCAGCAGTTTATACTGTGTTCTCTGGGCCAAACCCTGCATTTGATACAAGGACATTCACTACCGGTTAAAAGACTTTCAGCTGTTTGCAATGGACAAATCAAACAAAAGTAATTGAAATAGTTCAACATAACAAATGTTTCAATTGGTTTCCCCAAATTCAACTGAAAATGCAACTTTTAATTACTTCTGCAGTTTCATTATTATTCAACCCTGAATAGAATCCCTCACAACAGCACAAATCTGCAACAGGTGTTGTCTCACTAATCAAGGGCCTCATTAGTTGCACCAGGTGTGCTTGAGCTAGAACACATGAAATATCTGAACTGGCTAGGTTTGTTGAGTGTCACGTTTGACTGCAAGTTATAATTAAGTCAAAAGTCAAATGGTCCAAAAAGGTAAGAGAAGATATCATCGCCCTTCACAAACAAGGAACAGGATACAAAAAGATATCGAAGGCACTAAATGTTCCTAGAGACACAGTTGTAAGCATAGTTTGCAAGTTCAAAGTTAAAGGAACAGTGACTACACTCCCTGGATGGGGCAGAAAAAGGCAGCTATCAATGACTGCAACCCTGGAGTGGCTGCAGAAGATCTGCAGCAAGAGTTCACAGGCTCTGAGGTTTCAGCTGCACAGTAAAGCGCATACTAAACGCATGCCAGAACTCCAAGACTACACCACTACTGACCCAAAAGCACAAGAAAAGTGCTCAAAATCATATAAATAAGCCTCAGAAATTGAGATTCTATTTTGTGGAAGGATGAAACAAAACCTTTTCGGCCCTATGGATCAGTCTGGAGGACGAAGAATGAAACATGGTGAAAAGAACACTGTCTACAGTTCAGCGTGTGGAGCTCGTGATGCTCTGCGGCTGATTTATATCCTCTGGCACTGAAAACCTGCAGCGTGTGGAAGGAGAGATGGATTCATTGAAGTATCAGGAAAAAAAACGTCATGCCATCTGTCAGGGTTGAGTGAAGGGAGCAAGGACTCATGTGCAGGAAACTATAATGGGCTTTATTATTAATAAAAATAAAAAAAATACTTCTTGACTTGACTTGAGCAAGGGAACATTCAATGACGATCCAGCACAGGACTGAAAACACAAGGAGAATAAAGAGGAAGCGCAAACAAGGCAGGTAACGAGGGAGGACAGGTGGGGCAAATTAACCAATAATCAGGTAACAAGATGGACAGGGCTAGACAATCCACAGGAGAGCACAGGGCACAAGGAAACCACATGACAAGCCATGTGCTCACAACAAACATGACTAAAACACGAGCACATGGCCAGTAAAACATGTGCTCACAAAACAAGACATGAACACACAGCTAATGAGAACACTCTTAAGCCACGTGTTCACAAAACATGATAACATGAAAGAGACAAAACAGGAGTGTCAGGGCTCTGTCACAAAACCAAGAAATAGACTAGACAGAAGTGACAGAACCCTGACAGCCCTCAGTGAGGGAGCTGGAGCTTGGACCTTCCAACATGACAATGATCCCAAGCATTTCTTCAAATTCCACCAAGGCTTGGTTGCAGAAGAAGTCCTGGAAGATTCTACAGTGGCATCACAGTCACATGACTTGAACCCCATAGAGGGAAGGCCAAGAATATTCCTGAACTGGAGGCCATTGCTCATGAGGAACGGGCTCAGATCCCTCAGAAACAGAAGCTGCTGCCTTGTTAAACATCTCATTTACAGCAGGTCAGAACAGCAAACGGTTGTTCTACTGAGTACTAAACTGAGTGCTTGCCATGAAGGGGTTGAATAGTTTTGAGACTGCAGAAGTTATTAAAAGTTGCATTTTCGTTTGAATAAGGGGAAACCACTTGAAACATTTGTTGTGTTGAGCTATTTCAATTACTTTTGTTCGATTTGCTCATTGCAAAGAGCTGAAAGTCTGTCAATTTTGCTAATAAACCCAATTTGCAATATATATATATATATATATATATATATATATATATATATATATATATATATATATATGTGTGTGTGTGTGTGTGTGTGTGTGTGTGTATCTTGTGTAAGGTTGTGTCAGAGCTAACAGCCCAGCCAACAGGGGAAATGCCAGAACCAACCTGAGTCTGGACCTGAGAGAGTTTTTAAAGACCTGTGGCAGATTACGGCTCATTGACGTAATGGAATCACATGCATGTCATATAAAGGCAGAATGAGTCTGTGTGGAAACATGAGGGAAGAGGGAAAGAGAGGGAAATACCCAACAATGACTAAACTGATTCCTGAACAGAGCAACTCACTGTGTACAGACAAACAAACAAACAACTCACCGCATACAAACAAACAAACAAACAACTCACCGCATACAAACAAACAACTCACCGCATACAGACAAACAATCAAACAAACAACTCACCGCATAGACAAACAACTCACCGCATACAGACAAACAAACAAACAAACAACTCACTGCATACAGACAAACAAACAAACAAACAACTCACCGCATACAGAAAGACAAACAAACAAACAACTCACTGCATACAGACAAACAAACAAACAAACAAACAAACAACTCACCGCATACAGACAGACAGACAAACAAACAAACAACTCACTGCATACAAACAAACAAACAAACAAACAACTCACCGCAGACAGACAGACAAACAAACAAACAACTCACCGCATACAGACAAAGAAACAAACAAAGAAACAAACAACTCACCGCATACAGACAAACAAACAAACAAACAAACAACTCACTGCATACAGACAAACAAACAACTCACCGCATACAGACAAACAAACAATCAAACAAACAACTCACCGCATACAAACAATCAAACAAACAACTCACCGCATACAAACAATCAAACAAACAACTCACCGCATACAGACAAACAAACAACTCACCGCATACATACAAACAAACAAACAACTCACTGCATACAGACAAACAAACAAACAAACAAACAACTCACCGCATACAGACAGACAGACAGACAGACAAACAAACAAACAACTCACTGCATACAAACAAACAAACAAACAAACAACTCACCGCAGACAGACAGACAAACAAACAAACAACTCACCGCATACAGACAAAGAAACAAACAAAGAAACAAACAACTAACCGCATACAGACAAACAAACAAACAAACAAACAACTCACTGCATACAGACAAACAAACAACTCACCGCATACAGACAAACAAACAATCAAACAAATAACTCACCGCATACAAACAATCAAACAAACAACTCACCGCATACAGACAAACAAACAACTCACCGCATACAAACAAACAAACAACTCACCGCATACAGACAGACAAACAAACAAACAACTCACCGCATACAGACAAACAAACAAACAAAGAAACAAACAACTCACCGCATACAGACAAACAAACAAACAAACAAACAAACAACTCACTGCATACAGACAGACAAACAATCAAACAAACAACTCACCGCATACAAACAATCAAACAAACAACTCACCGCATACAGACAAACAAACAACTCACCGCATACAAACAAACAAACAACTCACCGCATACAGACAAACAAACAAACAAACAAACAAACAACTCACCGCATACAAACAATCAAACAAACAACTCACCGCATACAGACAAACAAACAACTCACCGCATACAAACAAACAAACAACTCACCGCATACAGACAAACAAACAAACAACTCACTGCATACAGACAAACAAACAACTCACCGCATACAGACAAACAAACAATCAAACAAACAACTCACCGCATACAAACAATCAAACAAACAACTCACCGCATACAGACAAACAAACAACTCACCGCATACAGACAAACAAACAAACAAACAAACAACTCACTGCATAAAGACAAACAAACAACTCACCGCATACAGACAAACAAACAATCAAACAAACAACTCACCGCATACAGACAGACAAACAACTCACCGCATACAGACAAACAAACAACTCACCGCATACAGACAAACAAACAATCAAACAAACAACTCACCGCATACAAACAATCAAACAAACAACTCACCGCATACAGACAAACAAACAACTCACCGCATACAAACAAACAAACAACTCACCGCATACAGACAAACAAACAAACAAACAAACAACTCACTGCATACAGACAAACAAACAACTCACCGCATACAGACAAACAAACAATCAAACAAACAACTCACCGCATACAAACAATCAAACAAACAACTCACCGCATACAGACAAACAAACAACTCACCGCATACAGACAAACAAACAAACAAACAAACAACTCACTGCATAAAGACAAACAAACAACTCACCGCATACAAACAATCAAACAAACAACTCACCGCATACAGACAAACAAACAACTCACCGCATACAAACAAACAAACAACTCACCGCATACAGACAAACAAACAAACAAACAAACAACTCACTGCATACAGACAAACAAACAACTCACCGCATACAGACAAACAAACAACTCACCACATACAGACAAACAAACAATCAAACAAACAACTCACCGCATACAAACAATCAAACAAACAACTCACCGCATAGACAAACAAACAACTCACCGCATACAAACAAACAAACAACTCACCGCATACAGACAGACAAACAAACAAACAACTCACCGCATACAGACAAACAAACAAACAAAGAAACAAACAACTCACCGCATACAGACAGACAAACAAACAAAAAACTCACCGCATACAGACAAACAAACAAACAAAGAAACAAACAACTCACCGCATACAGACAAACAAACAAACAAACAAACAAACAACTCACTGCATACAGACAAACAAACAACTCACCGCATACAGACAAACAAACAATCAAACAAACAACTAACCGCATACAGACAAACAAACAACTCACCGCATACAGACAAACAAACAACTCACCGCATACAGACAAACAAACAATCAAACAAACAACTCACCGCATACAGACAAACAAACAACTCACCGCATACAGACAAACAAACAACTCACCGCATACAGACAAACAAACAATCAAACAAACAACTCACCGCATACAGACAGACAAACAACTCACCGCATACAGACAAACAAACAACTCACCGCATACAGACAAACAACTCACCGCATACAGACAAACAAACAACTCACCGCATACAGACAAACAAACAACTCATTGCATACAAACAATCAAACAACTCACCGCATACAGACAAACAAACAACTCATTGCATACAAACAATCAAACAAACAACTCACCGCATACAGACAGACAAACAACTCACCGCATACAGACAGACAAACAACTCACCGCATACAGACAAACATACAATCAAACAAACAACTCACCGCATACAGACAAACGAACAACTCACCGCATACAAACAAACGAACAACTCACCGCATACAGACAAACAAACAATCAAACAAACAACTCACCGCATACAAACAATCAAACAACTCACCGCATACAGACAGACAAACAACTCACCGCATACAGACAAACATACAATCAAACAAACAACTCACCGCATACAGACAAACGAACAACTCACCGCATACAAACAAACGAACAACTCACCGCATACAGACAAACATACAATCAAACAAACAACTCACCGCATACAGACAAACAAACAACTCACCGCATACAGACAGACAAACAACTCACCGCATACAGACAGACAAACAACTCACCGCATACAGACAAACAAACAATCAAACAAACAACTCACCGCATACAAACAATCAAACAAACAACTCACCGCATACAGACAAACAAACAACTCACCGCATACAAACAAACAAACAACTCACCGCATACAGACAAACAAACAAACAAACAAACAACTCACTGCATACAGACAAACAAACAACTCACCGCATACAGACAAACAAACAATCAAACAAACAACTCACCGCATACAAACAATCAAACAAACAACTCACCGCATACAGACAAACAAACAACTCACCGCATACAGACAAACAAACAAACAAACAAACAACTCACTGCATAAAGACAAACAAACAACTCACCGCATACAAACAATCAAACAAACAACTCACCGCATACAGACAAACAAACAACTCACTGCATACAAACAAACAAACAACTCACCGCATACAGACAAACAAACAAACAAACAAACAACTCACTGCATACAGACAAACAAACAACTCACCGCATACAGACAAACAAACAACTCACCACATACAGACAAACAAACAATCAAACAAACAACTCACCGCATACAAACAATCAAACAAACAACTCACCGCATAGACAAACAAACAACTCACCGCATACAAACAAACAAACAACTCACCGCATACAGACAGACAAACAAACAAACAACTCACCGCATACAGACAAACAAACAAACAAAGAAACAAACAACTCACCGCATACAGACAGACAAACAAACAAAAAACTCACCGCATACAGACAAACAAACAAACAAAGAAACAAACAACTCACCGCATACAGACAAACAAACAAACAAACAAACAAACAACTCACTGCATACAGACAAACAAACAACTCACCGCATACAGACAAACAAACAATCAAACAAACAACTAACCGCATACAGACAAACAAACAACTCACCGCATACAGACAAACAAACAACTCACCGCATACAGACAAACAAACAATCAAACAAACAACTCACCGCATACAGACAAACAAACAACTCACCGCATCCAGACAAACAAACAACTCACCGCATACAGACAAACAAACAATCAAACAAACAACTCACCGCATACAGACAGACAAACAACTCACCGCATACAGACAAACAAACAACTCACCGCATACAGACAAACAACTCACCGCATACAGACAAACAAACAACTCACCGCATACAGACAAACAAACAACTCATTGCATACAAACAATCAAACAACTCACCGCATACAGACAAACAAACAACTCATTGCATACAAACAATCAAACAAACAACTCACCGCATACAGACAGACAAACAACTCACCGCATACAGACAGACAAACAACTCACCGCATACAGACAAACATACAATCAAACAAACAACTCACCGCATACAGACAAACGAACAACTCACCGCATACAAACAAACGAACAACTCACCGCATACAGACAAACAAACAATCAAACAAACAACTCACCGCATACAAACAATCAAACAACTCACCGCATACAGACAGACAAACAACTCACCGCATACAGACAAACATACAATCAAACAAACAACTCACCGCATACAGACAAACGAACAACTCACCGCATACAAACAAACGAACAACTCACCGCATACAGACAAACATACAATCAAACAAACAACTCACCGCATACAGACAAACAAACAACTCACCGCATACAGACAAACAAACAACTCACCGCATACAGACAGACAAACAACTCACTGCATTCATCATCATATATGTTTTTTCTGAAATGTTTTAGTTAGACGTTTGTCTAACATTTTCAGAACGTTCGTCATTCAGAAAGTAACATTCTCATAATCTTAGCATAATAAAAAAAAATGTTTTTAAACATTCATAAAACAGATGTTTTGAAGGTTCTGAGTGCATTCAGAAATAATATTTCCATAGCTTAATGGGAATGTTAGTAAAATGGTCTTATAAACATATTGTTGTCAGCTGGGAACATTTAACTGGAATATTCAGAACTTCAAAGTTCAATTAAAAAATGTAAGGTTACACTTTATTTTAAGGTGACGTAGTTACATTGTACTTACTCAAATAAGTACTGAGGAATATTAATTACATGTACTTACTGTAGAGTTATGATGAGGGTTGGTTTAGGATTAGTAATTATGCATAATTGACTGTTATTAGTAAGTACATGTAGAAATGTGTAACTACGTCAACCTAAAATAAAGTGTTACCAAAATTAAATATAGAAACTTTTCATTAGCAATCTGTTTATGAGAAGGAGATTTTTATGCATACACAATTTGTGAGATTTAACTATAGGGTAGAAAGTTAAAGCTGTTTAAAGAGCAGAATTACAGTAACAATATTCCACAGCAAAAGCAATATGATGATTCAAGGCATTCTGCATATCATTATACAAACACATATTGGGAAAACTTCCCATAATCCATCTAAACAGAGTAAGACTTGTTTGTGATCACGCCCTGTTTTATTTCCCTCTAAATCTTTTCTAAATGCTTTATATTTCCAAGCTTTTGAAATCATTTTAATGTGTTTCATGCAATACTTTGTCATTTTTCCATGTGCATTTAATGGGATTTTTAGGAACTGGTAACAGTTAATGAATTGCATTCCCCAACTTCACATTATACTTTCATTGCAAAGATGAAATAATGGTGCATGACTTCAGTAAAGGCTGTGAAGATCAGGACACAGGAGAAGATCTTCAGCTCGTTCCCTCAGCGTGTGTTGAAGAGCTGCTCATGTCGTTCCTGCAGGATCAGATGAAGAACACCAGGAGAAACACAATGAAGCCATTCCTTCAGCTCACCAACTCAGACATTAGGAAACACTCTGGCGTTCAGGTTTAAAACGTGTTGTGTGACTTTGTGTTGTGGATCCCGAGTCCCTTGCCTTCGGTGTCAGAGAGTTTGAAAACCTGGTTTTCAGTCCAACGCTAGAAGACATTCAGAAAGAAGAATGAAGAACGAGCAGGATCGTCATCGGTGCTCTCTTCTCTCTTTTCTTTCTCTCTATCTCTCTCTTCTCTCTCTCTTCTCTCTCTTCTTTCTCTCTCGTGTTTTTCCTTAGGATTATTATTATTATTATTAGGGCCCAAGACCTGAAAGGGCAAACAGGAAGTGTGTTATAACTTCTCTCTCTGTCTCTCTCTCTCTCTCTCTCTCTCTCTCTCTCTCTCTCTGTAATATGAAGTCCCTGTGCTTGCCAACAGTCTGACAGTTCAGGGAAATGCCTATAAACATGATTTATTGAGTGTATTAACCTGACATCTCCATCCAGCTGCCCAATAGACCAGCGCTTTCATCGTCACGTTCATCGTTACGGCAAACAGGAAGAGGACATGAGCTGCTCCTTCACTGACCACAGGTGTTCATTACACGTGTCCAGATGCACACACACACACACACACCACACACACACACACACGCACACACGCACACACGCACGCACGCACATCTGGTTCACTATCTTTGCGGGGATTCTCCATAGACTTAATGGTCTTTGTACTGTACAAACTGTATATTCTATCTCCTTACACTAACCCTGCCCCTAAACCTACCCATCACACACACACACACACACACACACACACACACACACACACACACACACACACACACTAACCCTACCCATCACAGAAAACTTTCTGCATTTTTACATTTTCAAAAAAATATAATTTAGTATGTTTATTAACCCATTTATATGTTTATTAACCCAAGAGCGCTGGCTGGTCCCCACAATGGAGGTGATCTCAGGTTTTACTATCCTTGTGGGGACATTTGGTTCCCACAATGTAATATAAACCAAACGCACGCACGCACGCACACACACACACACACGCACACACCACACACACACGCACACGCTCACACGCACACACGCACGCGCACACATGCACACACACACACACGTACACGCACACACACACACAGGCCCTGCTGTATGTGTAGATGGAAACCCGTTCGCCCCTGAAAACCTTCATGTTCATCCAGGGATGGACTTTCATAAATGTATACATTAGCCTCATACATATTTCCTGACAGAAATATACAGTTGTCAACATTTGAAGTGGATAAAAACCTTTCCTTAAAGTTATACATGAATTTTGAACAATACCTGTTCTTCTCTTAGAACTACGTAAATTAACTTTTTTGATCCACTTCAAATGTTGACTACTGTATATTTTTCAATAAACAATGTTTTTACTTTTCAAAAATCCTTTAAAAAGCCTAATTGTCCACTAAAGTGTCTTATTCAATTTGTTATTACTTAAAAATATTTCAAGACATAAATAATTGTTTTAAATATATATTGGTAACACTTTACAATAAGGTTCATTAGTTAACATAAAAGTTCATCTATCCATCATAAAAGTGCATCCGTCCGTCTATCCATCATAAAAGTGCATCCGTCCATCTATCCATCATAAAAGTGCATCTGTCCATCATAAAAAAGCATCTGTCCATCATAAAAGTGCATCCATCCATCATAAAAGTGCATCTGTCCATCATAAAAGTGCATCTGTCCATCATAAAAGTTCATCTATCCATCATAAAAGTGCATCTGTCCATCATAAAAGTGCATCTATCCATCATAAAAGTGCATCTATCCATCATAAAAGTGCATCTGTCCATCATAAAAGTGCATCTATCATCATAAAAGTGCATCTATCCATCATAAAAGTGCATCTATCCATCATAAAAGTGCATCTGTCCGTCATAAAAGTGCATCTATCCATCATAAAAGTGCATCTGTCCATCATAAAAGTGCATCTATCCATCATAAAAGTGCATCTATCCATCATAAAAGTGCACCCATCCATCATAAAAGTGCATCTATCCATCATAAAAGTGCATCTATCCATCATAAAAGTGCATCTGTCCATCATAAAAGTGCATCTATCCATCATAAAAGTGCATCTATCCATCATAAAAGTGCATCTGTCCATCATAAAAGTGCATCTGTCCATCATAAAAGTGCATCTATCCATCATAAAAGTGCATCTGTCCATCATAAAAGTGCATCCATCCATCATAAAAGTGCATCTATCCATCATAAAAGTGCATCTATCCATCATAAAAGTGCATCTATCATAAAAGTGCATCTATCATAAAAGTGCATCTATCCATCATAAAAGTGCACCCATCCATCATAAAAGTGCATCTATCCATCATAAAAGTGCATATATCATCATAAAAGTGCATCTATCCATCATAAAAGTGCATCTGTCCATCATAAAAGTGCATCTGTCCATCATAAAAGTGCATCTATCCATCATAAAAGTGCACCCATCCATCATAAAAGTGCATCTGTCCATCATAAAAGTGCATCTATCATCATAAAAGTGCATCTATCCATCATAAAAGTGCATCTGTCCATCATAAAAGTGCATCTGTCCATCATAAAAGTGCATCTATCCATCATAAAAGTGCACCCATCCATCATAAAAGTGCATCTATCCATCATAAAAGTGCATCTATCCATCATAAAAGTGCATCTGTCCATCATAAAAGTGCATCCATCCATCATAAAAGTGCACCCATCCATCATAAAAGTGCATCTATCCATCATAAAAGTGCATCTATCATCATAAAAGTGCATCTATCCATCATAAAAGTGCATCTGTCCATCATAAAAGTGCATCTATCCATCATAAAAGTGCATCTATCCATCATAAAAGTGCATCTGTCCATCATAAAAGTGCACCCATCCATCATAAAAGTGCATCTATCCATCATAAAAGTGCATCTATCCATCATAAAAGTGCATCTATCCATCATAAAAGTGCATCTATCATCATAAAAGTGCATCTATCCATCATAAAAGTGCATCTATCATCATAAAAGTGCATCTATCCATCATAAAAGTGCATCTATCATCATAAAAGTGCACCCATCCATCATAAAAGTGCATCTATCCATCATAAAAGTGCACCCATCCATCATAAAAGTGCATCTATCCATCATAAAAGTGCATCTATCATCATAAAAGTGCATCTATCCATCATAAAAGTGCATCTATCCATCATAAAAGTGCATCTATCATCATAAAAGTGCACCTACCCATCATAAAAGTGCATCTATCATCATAAAAGTGCATCTAACCATCATAAAAGTGCGTCTGTCCATCATAAAAGTGCATCTGTCCATCATAAAAGTGCATCTATCCATCATAAAAGTGCATCTATCATCATAAAAGTGCATCTGTCATCATAAAAGTGCATCTATCCATCATAAAAGTGCATCTGTCCATCATAAAAGTGCATCTATCCATCATAAAAGTGCATCTATCCATCATAAAAGTGCATCTGTCCATCATAAAAGTGCATCTATCCATCATAAAAGTGCATCTATCCATCATAAAAGTGCATCTGTCCATCATAAAAGTGCATCTATCCATCATAAAAGTGCATCTGTCCATCATAAAAGTGCATCTATCCATCATAAAAGTGCATCTGTCCATCATAAAAGTGCACCCATCCATCATAAATGTGCATCTATCCATCATAAAAGTGCATCTGTCCATCATAAAAGTGCATCTATCCATCATAAAAGTGCATCTGTCCATCATAAAAGTGCATCTATCCATCATAAAAGTGCACCCATCCATCATAAAAGTGCATCTATCCATCATAAAAGTGCATCTATCATCATAAAAGTGCATCTATCCATCATAAAAGTGCATCTATCCATCATAAAAGTGCATCTGTCCATCATAAAAGTGCATCTATCCATCATAAAAGTGCATCTGTCCATCATAAAAGTGCACCCATCCATCATAAATGTGCATCTATCCATCATAAAAGTGCATCTGTCCATCATAAAAGTGCATCTATCCATCATAAAAGTGCATCTGTCCATCATAAAAGTGCATCTATCCATCATAAAAGTGCACCCATCCATCATAAAAGTGCATCTATCCATCATAAAAGTGCATCTATCATCATAAAAGTGCATCTATCCATCATAAAAGTGCATCTGTCCATCATAAAAGTGCATCCATCCATCATAAAAGTGCACCCATCCATCATAAAAGTGCATCTATCCATCATAAAAGTGCATCTATCATCATAAAAGTGCATCTATCATCATAAAAGTGCATCTATCCATCATAAAAGTGCATCTATCATCATAAAAGTGCATCTATCCATCATAAAAGTGCATCTATCATCATAAAAGTGCATCTATCCATCATAAAAGTGCATCTATCCATCATAAAAGTGCATCTGTCCATCATAAAAGTGCATCTATCCATCATAAAAGTGCATCTATCATCATAAAAGTGCATCTATCCATCATAAAAGTGCATCTATCATCATAAAAGTGCATCTATCCATCATAAAAGTGCATCTATCATCATAAAAGTGCACCCATCCATCATAAAAGTGCATCTATCCATCATAAAAGTGCATCTATCATCATAAAAGTGCATCTATCCATCATAAAAGTGCATCTATCCATCATAAAAGTGCATCTATCATCATAAAAGTGCACCTATCCATCATAAAAGTGCATCTATCATCATAAAAGTGCATCTATCCATCATAAAAGTGCATCTGTCCATCATAAAAGTGCATCTGTCCATCATAAAAGTGCATCTATCCATCATAAAAGTGCATCCATCCATCATAAAAGTGCACCCATCCATCATAAAAGTGCATCTATCCATCATAAAAGTGCATCTATCCATCATAAAAGTGCATCTATCCATCATAAAAGTGCATCTGTCCATCATAAAAGTGCATCTATCCATCATAAAAGTGCATCTGTCCATCATAAAAGTGCATCTGTCCATCATAAAAGTGCACCCATCCATCATAAAAGTGCATCTGTCCGTCATAAAAAGATGCATATGAGCTTCAATCTGTTGGTTACACACTGCCATTATAAAGCTTGGAAGAGCCAGGACATTTTTTAATATTACTCAGATTGTGTTCGTCTGGCAGAAGAGTGTCATATACACCGAGGATGAGTTGAGGGAGAGTAAATCATGGGCTAATGTTCACTTTAAAGTGAACTACTCCTTTAATAAATTCTGTAGAAGTATTGTTCATTCTTGGTTCATGTTAACTAATTTAGTAAACTAATGTGAACAAATGAACCTTATTGTAAAGTGTTGTTTCTTAAACAATATATAATCATTTATTATTATTAAAAATCATGTATCGTATCTGGGTTTGGGTGTTTTAGCGTTTAAAACTGTTTTATATTTTATCTACTGAAACGTCTTGTAAAGATATTTTTGCAGTGTTTTTTTTTTTTTTTTTTAGTTCACAATGTTATCAAACGTCTTTTTATTAAAACATATAATTTAACATACAATTCACTTGTACATTCTGAGATTTTTTCCACAACTAATTAAATAAATAAAAAATAAAATAAAAAATGAATAAATAAATAAACAGTAAACTTAAAGTGGTACAACATTAAAACAAGGCAAAGCAAAACAGGACAAATAGCAACAATACAAGAACGATTAAGGGAAAAACAAGTAATAAAAACTCAGTGAGTGTTTTAGCGCAATTTTCTCACCTCATGGGATCACAACACTAAGAGATAGTAAATCTTTTCCTGGATTTTTTTTGTGCGTTCCCGAGATTAGACCTTCCTTAACATAATGCCGAAAACCCGAAGTCTCTAGGTGGTCTGGTTGAGGAGTAGATAGAAGTGCAAGATTGGTGCGCACAGACGCACAGAACAGAAATCATGAGTTAACAAGCGCAATTTTGTCCGGTGGAAAATTGCTCTAAAAAAATAATAAAAAAAATAAAACGGCTGACCACGACCCCCACACTATCCCCTATCTGCCCGTCTAACCCTTTCCCATGTATCACCACCCCATCCACCCTTCCTCGTAGAGACCACCACTCAAAAACCGTTACAATTGTCATATATCGTGTGTTAGGATGCGGACTGTTTGTAGTTTTTAGTTATGATATGAGGGGTTTCCATGTTTTATTGAATAAGTTGAGCCTGTATACCTTATCCTTTCTAAATGAAGTGTGTTAGTTAAATCCTCTAACCACATCTTAGAGGTAGGTACAGTTGTGCTCTTCCATAAAATAAGGATTAATCTCTTTGCTATAATGAAACAATAAGAGAGAAAACACTGCGGCGCCACACTCAAATTCCTGAAGGTCTCCGATATTCCAAGAATGATGAAGAGGGGCTCAGGTTTGATTAAAGTATTTATGACCTCAGACATAATGTTGCATATATCAATCCAGAACAATTGAACCCTTGGGCATAGAGCAAAACTATGGAGAAGTGTTGCAACGGAAGAGTGGCACTTATCACACATAGGTGACACCTCTGGGTATATGTTATGTAGTTTCTCCTTTGAGTAATGAAGCCTATGTATAATTTTAAATTGGACAAGATAATGTCTTGCGTTATCTGCACAATTATGTACATTTTCAAGACTTTCTTTCCATAAATCATCTGGAATAGATTCACCAAGTTCCTCTTCCCACTTACGTTTATAATGTTCAGTCGATGGGGAGCTTATTAATAAGAGATTGTTATAAACGCGGGATATCAGTTTACTTTCATTACGAGACAATTTCAGACAGTCATCTATTTTAGTGTTTAGAAGTGTGTGTCCCTCACAGCCTCATCGTTCCCGACACACACCACTGAAGAGAAGTGTGTGTCCCTCACAGCCTCATCGTACCCGACACACACCACTGAAGAGAAGTGTGTGTCCCTCACAGCCTCATCGTTCCCGACACACACCACTGAAGAGAAGTGTGTGTCCCTCACAGTCTCATCGTTCCCGACACACACCACTGAAGAGAAGTGTGTGTCCCTCACAGCCTCATCGTACCCGACACACACCACTGAAGAGAAGTGTGTGTCCCTCACAGCCTCATCGTTCCCGACACACACCACTGAAGAGAAGTGTGTGTCCCTCACAGTCTCAACGTTCCTCGTCCTCTTCCCTTCCGACACAACAAACACTTCAAAGACACACATTTACACACACTTACACACGTTTAGGCTGATTTGATGCACAAAATGCTTTATGAAGACAATGTTTATGTTTTTCAGAAGACAATGTAAGCTCCATTCGCCTGTGAAGTCACATCATATAGTGTTGCTATGTGGTTGCTAGGGTGTTTCTAGGGTGTTGCTAGGGTGTTTTTGGTTCTACAATGGCCCTAGATTCTACATGACTTCCTTAAATGAAAAGCAATAGGATTTGTTGGCTGTTTTAAATCGTAACGATTGCTTAGAGAAATAGATAAATGTTCTACATTAAAAGTTGATGTAATAAAGACTCCGCAGACTTTGGGGTGAAGCAACACAGAACGCTGTAATCGTACTGAACACCAGCCTCCGAGAACATCAGGCTGATGAAGTGAGCTCAGGGAAAAGTGGCCAAATCTCTTCTTGGGTCGTTTGATTCATCCGTACATTTACGAGTCTCAGAGTTATCTTTGGGGACAGCAAACGATGAGGAATGACTGTGGTCCATGTCAGCTCTTCAGATCAGCAGAGCGGTGTGTGTGTGTGTGTGTGTGTGTGTGTGTGAAGCCTCCTGCAGTTCATCACGAGACTCCCTCGCCGCGTTTCTCCGGCAGTAAAAGCAGAAACCGAGGATAGTGTGGACATGACACCATTGACACACCGAGGAGGGACGTTACACGGTTAAAATTGTGCTTTTCTCTGGATTTAAACCTTGTTGGAAACATTTGGGATGAAGTGTGTACTCAACTGCACATCACACAGAACTCTGGTGGTTCTGGGATATTTCAATGCGAAACTCTCACATATCGAGACTCAAGATTCCCACACACAGATCTGGCCATGAGACGCTGAGGCAGATTTACACATCAACCAACAGAAAGTGACTGTGTTTCTGTGCGTCACACACTGAGACGGGATCTACAGCAGAATATGGACATCTGTGTCTGTGAAATTTAATAGAAATTTGGCGAATATGATCTGAATATCTGTGGATGTTTTAGATGTAAACACACACCATCTGAGTCTATAGACCGACCGGCCCACAACACACACACACACACACACACACACACACACACACACACACACACACACACACACACACACACACACACACACTAGTGATGTCCAGTTTGTGAACGAATCGTTCTTTTGAACCGGTTCTTTTTAGTGAACTGGTAGAACCAGTACACTAAATCGGACTGAATCGTTCGAAACAGTTCGCGTCTGATCCACAAGTTAAGTTACTCACTTTCGGACATGCCTGAGTCCTGACAGTCCCTTCGACTCGAAATTAAACCAATATCCCAGAGTAGGCCTATATGTTACTCCAGTAAATCCAACAGTTCACTGAGCTGAGACATGTTGTGCTGAGAGAAGTGATGAGGACGAGCAGTTGACCCTGAGCATGCGCGCACTACCGAACACACAGGTACAGCGGTTCTCGGATCACCGTACAGAACCGAGAACTGTTTCTTTCGGACGCGTTCGATACGGAGAACCGATGAGCTGATGAGCTGAGCATGCGTGCAATTTTTTCAGAGGGACAAAATGCATGTTTCTTAAGTATTTTGTTGAACATCAATAAGTGTAACGAAATAAAATATGTCAGAAACATGTTTATCACATGGGCTACTGTCTTTTCACTGTATTATTTTAAAGATTGGAAACAATGAATGAATTGTAAAACTAAACATTTATTATTATACTAAAACATTATTTTCAGGAACAGATCATTTAATTTCTAAGTAAGTTGATATACATTTTGACGTTAACTCTTGCCAAGGAATTATATCGAGGACCGTGACGTCGCCCTGGAGCCAGGCCTGGGGTTGGGGCTCGTATGCGAGCGCCTGGTGGCCGGGCCTCCCCCCACGGGGTCCGGCCGGGCTCACCACCTGCAGGAGGGACCGTAAGGGGCCGGTGCTGAGAGGATTGGGCGGCAGTCGAAGGCAGGGAAGCTCGGTCACTCGGGAGGAGCTCAGAGCAGAGCCGCTGCTCCTCCACATCGAGAGGGGTCAGCTGAGGTGGCTCAGGCATCTGATGCCTCCTGGACGCCTTCCCGGGAAGGTGTTCCGGGCGCGTCCCACTGGGAGGAGACCCCGGGGAAGACCTAGGTCACGCTGGAGAGACTATGTCTCCCGGCTGGCCTGGGAACGCCTCGGTGTCCCCCCGGAAGAGCTGGAGGAAGTGTCCAGGGAGAGGGAAGTCTGGGCATCTCTGCTTAGACTGCTGCCCCCGCGACCCGGCCCCGGATAAGCGGAGGAAGATGGATGGATGGACTCTTGCCAAGGTTTTAAGGGTGCAAAGTAAATGTTTATAATGTGTTAATCAAAACATAACGTATTAAACATACTGGAGACATGCATCAACTCTTTAGTTTTGTCGACTGTAGGCTATAGTAAGGTTTCAGCAGTTCTCAGCTCAGCACACACAGGCCTATGCTACGGTTCTCGAGTCAAGAACTGGTTGTTGCAGCAGTTCTCGGATCACCAGTACAGAACCGAGAACTGTTTCTTTCGGACACGTTCGATACGGAGAACCGATGAGCTGGAGAGACTGCGCGTGCGTGATCACACCGTCTCTGAACCGAACTTTCTTTTGGCCAGCTGTTGCTGTGCTGATACATGAGCACGGGGGAACCGAGGACTTGAATGAGGGCCCAAATTCGGCGAAATGTAAGTTTATTTAATTACAAATAAAATAAAAATGATGAAGACCATTTTATTCACTTTAGATCTTTAAGACATGTAAAACATCCGCGTTTGCCCATCGCCTTAGGCCTAATACAGGGTTCATTTTCAAAACATAAATGTAATAAACTTATCCAACATGATTATGACGATGCGTACTATTATTTAACTAAAGTTATGATTACAAAGGCCTTTATTTGAATGTATATTTATCCGCCGGGATGATAGAATTGACGTCATTACGTGATGACGTAAAAGAACTGGTGAACCGGTTTTTTGAAACGAAATGTCCGAATGAACCGGTTCGCGGAAAAGAACCGGACTTCCCATCATTAACACACACACACACACACACACACACACACACATACAGAGACAGACACACACACATACATACAGAGACAGACAGACACACACACACACACACACACAGAGACAGACAGACAGACAGACACACACACACACACAGAGACAGACAGACAGACACACACACACACACACACAAACACACACCCACACGCACACACAGAGACAGACACACACACACACACACACACAGAGACAGACACACACTTGTAGAGCTCAAACATGACAATCTGGGGCTCAGGTCAGGAAGCAGAGACTGGCTAAACCGACCGTCTGCTAGCGGCCTCGCGTCACCAAGGTCAGATAAATCCCATCACATAGAGACTCTTTCACCTAGCTATCATCATATAGAGACTGTGTCTGTTCCCCGAATTTGGAAATCCAAAAAACGTTTAAACCCATCTAAGGTTAAAAATTTAATTGATGTTCAACAAATAAAAAACAGATATAATACAGATGAGCAAATGCTAAAGCTTGGGTTGCTGAATATTCGATCGCTTACTTCAAAAGCACTCGTTGTTAACGATATGATTTCAGATAATAACCTAGATGTGCTGTGTTTGACAGAAACCTGGCTAAAACCAAACGATTACATTACTTTAAATGAGTCCACCCCGCAAGATTACTGTTATAAACATGAGCCTCGTCTGAAGGGCAAAGGGGGTGGTGTTGCTGTAATTTATAGTAATAGTTTCAAAACCACTAAGAAATCAAGTTTCAAATATAATTCTTTTGAAGCATTGGTGCTTAATGTAAAAATATATAGTGTAAACGATAAATCACGTTTGAGATTTGTGCTGGCTACTGTATACAGGCCACCAGGGCACCATACAGACTTTATCAAAGAATTTGCGGACTTTCTATCAGAATTAATATTGACTGCAGATAAAGTACTAATTGTTGGTGATTTTAATATACACATCGATAATGAAAAAGATGCATTGGGATTGGCATTTAAAGACATTGTAAATTCAACTGGAGTTAGACAACACGTGTCAGGACCTACTCATCGTCGTAATCATACTCTAGATCTATTATCACACGGAATAGATGTGGATGCCGTTGAAATTCTGCAGCAGAGCGATGACATCTCAGATCATTATCTAGTCTCGTGTAAACTTCATTTAGCCAAGGCTGCAAAGCCGACTCCATGTTATATATATGTTAGATCTATCACTTCTGCCACTAAAGATTGCTTTATTAATAATCTTCCTAATCAGTTTCATCATCTCAGCATCCCAGATAGCTTAGAAGAACTCGATATTGCAACAGAAACGTTTAACTCTCTCTTTTCCAGCACTTTAGACACAGTTGCTCCGTTGCGCTTAAAGAAGATTAAAGAAAATAATCCAACGCCGTGGTACAACGAGCACACTCGGGCCCTTAAGAGAGCAGCCAGAAAAATGGAGCGCAACTGGAAGAAAACAAAACTAGAGGTATTTCGCATTTCATGGAGAGAGAGCTCAATTACTTACAGAGAGGCTTTAAAAGCTGCTAGATCTGCTTATTTTTAGGGCTGTCAAAAGATTAATCGCGATTAATCGCATCCAAAATAAAAGTTTGTGTTTGCATAATATATGTGTGTGTACTGTGTATAATTATTTTGTATATATAAATACACACACATGCATGTTGTATATATTTAAGAAAAATGTTGATTTTTGTATAATTTATATATGTATGCAAATATTTCTGTGTATTTATATATACAAAATAATTATACACAGTACACACACATATATTATGCAAACACAAACTTTTATTTTGGATGCGATTAATCGCGATTAATCTTTTGATAGCCCTACTTATTTTACAACCCTATTAGAAGAAAATAAACATAATCCTAGGTATTTATTTGAAACGGTGGCTAAACTAACGGAAAAAAAAGCTTCAAACACAGAAGTTTCCAAGCAGCACAGCAGTAATGACTTTATGAACTTCTTCACTTATAAGATTGATAATATCAGGGACAAAATTATAACTATGCAACCGTCTACTACAGTATCGCATCAGGCAGTGCATTGTAGTCTCCCTGAGGAAAAATTTGATTCATTCGTTGCTATAGGAGAGGAAGAATTTACTAAACTCATTAAATCATCTAAATCTACAACATATATGTTAGACCCTATACCGACTAAGCTACTGAAAGAGATGCTTCCAGAGGTCACAGATCCTCTTCTTAATATCATTAATTTGTCTTTGTCTCTAGGATACATACCAAAAACCTTTAAGCTGGCTATGATTAAACCGCTTGTTAAAAAAACGCAACTTGATCCTACAGAATTAGTCAATTACAGGCCGATCTCGAATCTACCTTTTCTGTCAAAGATATTAGAAAAGGCAGTATCCTCACAACTGTGTTCCTTTCTTGAAAGAAATGATATCTGCGAGGATTTCCAGTCAGGATTTAGACCGTACCATAGTACCGAGACAGCTCTCGTTAGAGTCACAAATGATTTGCTCTTATCATCCGATCGTGGTTGTATCTCTCTATTAGTGTTACTCGATCTTAGTGCTGCATTTGACACTATTGACCACAACATTCTTTTAAATAGACTAGAAAACTATGTTGGCATTAGTGGAATTGCACTAGCATGGTTTAAATCATACTTATCTGACCATTATCAGTTTGTAGCAGTAAATGAAGAGATGTCTCATCGATCACAAGTTCAGTATGGCGTACCACAAGGCTCAGTACTAGGACCACTGCTGTTCACTCTGTACATGCTACCCTTAGGAGATATCATTAGGAAACATGGAATTAGCTTTCACTGTTATGCCGACGATACTCAGCTCTATATTTCTTCAAAACCTACCGAAACTTACCAATTCACTAAATTAACGGAATGCATAGCTGATATAAAAAATTGGATGACTCGTAATTTCCTACTTCTAAATTCTGAAAAAACAGAGATTCTAATTATTGGACAAAAAACGTCCTCATGTAATAACCTAGAATACTGTCTAACACTTGATGGCTGCTCTGTTAAGTCTTCGTCGTCGGTTAGGAACCTGGGTGTGTGTGTGTGTGTATGTGTGTGTGAGTGAGTGTGTGTGCTCTTTGATACCAATCTTTCATTTGAAAGTCATGTTTCTAGTATCTGTAAAACCTGTAAAATATATCTAAATCTGTAAAATATATCTAAATTACATCATATGCTCTCATTGACAAATGCGGAACAGTTAGTTCATGCGTTCATGACCTCAAGGCTAGATTATTGGAATGCTCTACTGGGTGGTTGTCCTGCACGCTTAATAAACTACAGCTGGTCCAAAACGCAGCAGCTTGAGTTCTTACCAGAACCAGGAAGTATGACCATATTAGCCCGGTTCTGTCAACACTGCATTGGCTCTCTATTAAACATCGCATCAATTTTAAAATATTGCTGATCACTTACAAAGCACTAAATGGTTTAGCTCCGCAGTGCTTGAGCGAGCTCTTAACGCATTATAGTCCGTCACGTCTATTGCGATCTCAAAACTCCGGCCAGTTGATAATACCTAGAATATCTAAATCAACTGCTGGCGGTAGATCCTTTTCCTATTTAGCACCAAAACTTTGGAACAGTCTTCCTACCATTGTCCGGGAAGCAGACACACTCTGTCAGTTCAAAGCTAGACTAAAGACACATCTCTTTGACCTAGCTTTCACATAATACATTATAGACTTCTATAATTCAATGTTAGGCTGCATAGATTAGGTCAGCCGGAACCGGGAACACTTCCCATAAATCCTGATGTACTCGTTACATCATGAGAAGAATGGCATCTACGCTAATTTTAGTGTCTTTTGTTTATCCCGAGGTTTTCCTGCAGCCTGCCGGATCCGGGCCGTATCCAGATCTGATGAAGGACCTTCGCCTGGACCCGATCCAACGCAGTGCTGAAGTGCCAACTAGTCTCTCCCTATGGAGGATCCCTTTACCACTCTACAGATAAAGCGTCGGCGGGAAACTCAATTCGCGTATCTACCCCGAATTCATAAAATAAAATAAAATTCTGTATCAAAACTATAAGGAAACACCAGTACTTTGTTTAGGCTTGGCTTGTAGGGAATTCCAAACCTGCATATATTCAAACGCACATAACTATTGAACCCATTCTTAATGCGCATGTGAACGCCATCAGCGTTTCTCACAGGTTCGCGTTTAAAGTCTGTGTAGAGAGAATGGTGTTGTCTTAGCGGCCCCTAATTTAATAACAAATGATCGTTGCGACGGAAGCGAATCAATCAAAACTAACTTTAGCTGGAAAATAACTTTATTAAAGAACCGCTATAAAGCCAAAACAATCTTACCGTAAATTATACGTTTATCTCTGTAAAGCTGCTTTGAAACAATCTACATTGTTAAAAGCGCTATATAAATGAAGATGACTTGACTTGTTGGTTATACTAGTGTTCATGTTCTCACATCTGTTTTCACTCAGTCTTAGTCCTGTTTTTTGTTTAGTCTAGTTTTAGTTGTGATCTAGTTTTAGTCGATGAAAATGTCATTTTTTTCCCATTATATTTTAGTAATCAATTATTTTGCTCAAAATTGTAATCTTGATTTCAGGTCATGATGATTATCATTTGAGAAATTTTTTTAGCACAATTCAACAGAATATTGACTTCTTTATTATACGAGATATATGAATGCTTTATTTTATTCATATAGTTTCCGGTTTTACAATACTGCCAATATTGAAAAATAACACTCTCTATCTTATGAAAACTGGGAAAACAAAAGTTTCTCGCAAAAGCTAAAACAGTGAAATTCCCAATAGTAATTCCAATTTACATTAATGTTTATCTATTAAAATAATAGCAAATAAAAGACTATGTGTTGTCACACAGAGTTGTGTAAGAACATGTATTCAGCATCACCACAATCACTAATAATACAGTGGAAATCATGTTTGGATTATTACAGTTCATCACTGAGGGTTTGATGGCAGATTCAGTCTAACTGACTGTCCGACTCTATTCCAGAAGAATATCTCAGTGGAGATCGCATGACTGTGTTCAGATCCTCAGCTTTATTCCCAGTGTACAGAGAGCACGAGCACACGCTTCCCAGACTGGGAAGATTAGGCAAAACACTGGGAAGAAAATCTGTCCTTTAAAGAGTAAAGCTCTGGTTGGGGAATTTAAACTCTTGAGATCTGGCAACCGCATGAAAGCTGAAGCTTGTTTAAAACACTCATATTTTTTCTGCTGTTTTTTGTTGAAGAAAATATTGAGAGAATATATATATATGAGAAAATATACTTTTTTCCTCAACAATATTGCATTTTGATATAGTCACAGTTAGTGTTTAAACTGGTGATGAGAGTGAAGTTGTGCTGGTCTTCTCTCCTCTATTGTGTCGTATATCGAGTGAAACGCTTCTGGAAGAAGAACAGATGTGGGCGGGGCTTGATTGTGTCTGTGGGGAATTGATTGGCTGGTTGGATGGTTGTGGTTTGCTATTGGCTGATCTCATGTGAGTGACAGGTTGCCCCGCCCTCGTCATCAGAGAAGAGAAGAGATGCTGCAAGAGGAACTGATTCTCATTCAATCACAGAACTAATAACAGTTGCAAATGGAAACTATTAAGGGCTTAAGCTTTCTCAGATGGAAAGACTGGAACATGTCTAGACCGTCAAATAGCAACAATTCACTCACATCAATATTCCTCAATTAAATGAATCTGTCTCATATTGTGTGCCTTGTAAACAAAATACAACTTTCAAAGCATGCAAAAGCCTTGTGGGCAAATAGAAGTTTTCATCTGGGCTTCAGCGCTGAACCACAGGGATCTCAGAGAAACCGCTTTATTAGTGATGACAGATTTACTTCAGCTCATGTGATGCTCAATACTGAGAGTTATCAGAACTATAACTGAGAAAACTGTTCATTAGAGAATACGCTGATTCTGTGATGAACCTCTCAAACGTGCGTCGGGAGCAGTGGACACGCTGACTTTATGAAGTATGAAAAATACTTTAGTTTTTTCTTCTTCAATGGACTGGAAAGTAGTAGAAAATAAATTCTGTTTGATGCCAAAAATTTTAATCAATGTTACTTTATATTTCACCATTGCAGATTATTTTCTTGTAATTGTGATTGTCTCTAAATGTGACTATTTCGTAATTTCAACTTTTTTCTTGTAATTTCTACTTTCCATCTCACAGTGTGACTTTATTCCTTGAGAATGTAACATTTCATCTCCGAACGATCTCAAAATGTTACTTTATTTCTTATTCTTAACTTTATCTCATAATGAGCTTTTTTATTTGTAAGTCTTTAGGCAGAGACAGGCTTCCGTAGTTTCAGTCCTGAATTATTATTCATTATTCAGAGAGTTACTGACTCTGTGTGATGAAAGTCTTCAGTTCTCCGTGTCTGAAGAAGATGTGAGGAGCTTCAACTACGCCGGCCAAAAGAGAAGAATGGTTTGTGTAATTTAACGGTAACAAGTCACAACTGGGAGTTCAAACTCACAAATCACTGAGCGATTCAGAGTGGAGGAAATGAAAGCAAGTTGTTTGTTCCTGTTCGTTCCGTTGCGTTAGAAGATGGAGGCCATTAAGATGAAAGCGTTTCAGGATCTGCGTGGATGAATGTGATGATATAATACTGGAACATCCGCTCACATTTGAGGCACAGAACGAGCCTTAAAGTGTGTGTTAGCAGAATGAATATATGCAAAACACAGCAATTACAAACTCACACAGCACACGTCTACAAAAGCTCCTTATTTTCAGGCACTCGAAGGGTTAAAGTGAGCATGAGTGCAGATTAACCCCTCGAGCGCCTCATGCCGGGGCAAACAGAGCCTGTGGAGCGGACGCTCTCTGATCTCCAGTGAAACATCGGGGCAAACGGAGCCTGTGGAGCGGACGCTCTCTGGTCTCCAGTGAAACGCCGGGGCAAACGGAGCCTGTGGAGCGGACGCTCTCTGATCTCCAGTGAAACATCGGGGCAAACGGAGCCTGTGGAGCGGACGCTCTCTGGTCTCCAGTGAAACGCCGGGGCAAACGGAGCCTGTGGAGCGGACGCTCTCTGGTCTCCAGTGAAACGCCGGGGCAAACGGAGCCTGTGGAGCGGACGCTCTCTGGTCTCCAGTGAAACGCCGGGGCAAACGGAGCCTGTGGAGCGGACGCTCTCTGGTCTCCAGTGAAACGCCGGGGCAAACGGAGCCTGTGGAGTGGACGCTCTCGGGTCTCCAGTGAAACGCCGGGGCAAACGGAGCCTGTGGAGTGGACGCTCTCTGATCTCCAGTGAAACATCGGGGCAAACGGAGCCTGTGTTGCGGACGCTCTCTGATCTCCAGTGAAACGCCGGGGCAAACGGAGCCTGTGGAGCGGACGCTCTCGGGTCTCCAGTGAAACATCGGGGCAAACGGAGCCTGTGGAGCGGACGCTCTCTGATCTCCAGTGAAACGCCGGGGCAAACGGAGCCTGTGGAGCGGATGCTCTCTGCTCTCCAGTGAAACGCCGGGGCAAACGGAGCCTGTGTTGCGGACGCTCTCTGATCTCCAGTGAAACGCCGGGGCAAACGGAGCCTGTGGAGTGGACGCTCTCGGGTCTCCAGTGAAACGCCGGGGCAAACGGAGCCTGTGGAGCGGACGCTCTCTGCTCTCCAGTGAAACGCCGGGGCAAACGGAGCCTGTGGAGCGGACGCTCTCTGGTCTCCAGTGAAACGCCGGGGCAAACGGAGCCTGTGGAGCGGACGCTCTCGGGTCTCCAGTGAAACGCCGGGGCAAACGGAGCCTGTGGAGCGGACGCTCTCGGGTCTCCAGTGAAACGCCGGGGCAAACGGAGCCTGTGGAGCGGACGCTCTCTGGTCTCCAGTGAAACGCCGGGGCAAACGGAGCCTGTGGAGCGGACGCTCTCGGGTCTCCAGTGAAACGCCGGGGCAAACGGAGCCTGTGGAGCGGACGCTCTCTGGTCTCCAGTGAAACGCCGGGGCAAACGGAGCCTGTGGAGCGGACGCTCTCGGGTCTCCAGTGAAACGCCGGGGCAAACGGAGCCTGTGGAGCGGACGCTCTCTGATCTCCAGTGAAACGCCGGGGCAAACGGAGCCTGTGGAGCGGACGCTCTCTGGTCTCCAGTGAAACGCCGGGGCAAACGGAGCCTGTGGAGCGGACGCTCTCTGGTCTCCAGTGAAACGCGGGGGCAAATGGAGCCTGTGGAGCGGACGCTCTCTGGTGTCCAGTGAAACTCCGGGGCAAACGGAGCCTGTGGTGTGGACGCTCTCTGGTCTCCAGTGAAACGCCGGGGCAAACGGAGCCTGTGGAGCGGACGCTCTCGGGTCTCCAGTGAAACGTCGGGGCAAACGGAGCCTGTGGAGCGGACGCTCTCGGGTCTCCAGTGAAACGCCGGGGCAAACGGAGCCTGTGGAGCGGACGCTCTCTGGTCTCCAGTGAAACGCCGGGGCAAACGGAGCCTGTGGAGCGGACGCTCTCGGGTCTCCAGTGAAACGCCGGGGCAAACGGAGCCTGTGGAGCGGACGCTCTCTGGTCTCCAGTGAAACGCCGGGGCAAACGGAGCCTGTGGAGCGGACGCTCTCGGGTCTCCAGTGAAACGCCGGGGCAAACGGAGCCTGTGGAGCGGACGCTCTCTGATCTCCAGTGAAACGCCGGGGCAAACGGAGCCTGTGGAGCGGATGCTCTCTGGTCTCCAGTGAAACGCCGGGGCAAACGGAGCCTGTGGAGCGGACGCTCTCGGGTCTCCAGTGAAACGCCGGGGCAAACGGAGCCTGTGGAGCGGACGCTCTCTGGTCTCCAGTGAAACGCCGGGGCAAACGGAGCCTGTGGAGCGGACGCTCTCGGGTCTCCAGTGAAACGCCGGGGCAAACGGAGCCTGTGGAGCGGACGCTCTCTGATCTCCAGTGAAACGCCGGGGCAAACGGAGCCTGTGGAGCGGACGCTCTCTGGTCTCCAGTGAAACGCCGGGGCAAACGGAGCCTGTGGAGCGGACGCTCTCGGGTCTCCAGTGAAACGCCGGGGCAAACGGAGCCTGTGGAGCGGACGCTCTCTGATCTCCAGTGAAACGCCGGGGCAAACGGAGCCTGTGGAGCGGATGCTCTCTGGTCTCCAGTGAAACGCCGGGGCAAACGGAGCCTGTGGAGCGGACGCTCTCGGGTCTCCAGTGAAACGCCGGGGCAAACGGAGCCTGTGGAGCGGGCGCTCTCTGGTCTCCAGTGAAACGCCGGGGCAAACGGAGCCTGTGGAGCGGACGCTCTCTGCTCTCCAGTGAAACGCCGGGGCAAACGGAGCCTGTGGAGCGGACGCTCTCTGCTCTCCAGTGAAACTCCGGGGCAAACGGAGCCTGTGGAGCGGACGCTCTCGGGTCTCCAGTGAAATGCCGGGGCAAACGGAGCCTGTGGAGCGGACGCTCTCGGGTCTCCAGTGAAACTCCGGGGCAAACGGAGCCTGTGGAGCGGACGCTCTCGGGTCTCCAGTGAAACGCCGGGGCAAACGGAGCCTGTGGAGCGGACGCTCTCTGATCTCCAGTGAAACGCCGGGGGAAACGGGGCATTCAGCAGACCGAGGAGAATCGCTCTCAACAGGCGCAAATATGAGTCCTCAAAAGGTCAAAGGTCAACGCCAGATATAGAGATATATGACAGAGGGGTGCACTTCTCTGATTGGAAGAAAACATCCATCAGTCCTGACAGAGATATGCTGTAATTAACGCTGATTAATGAAGAGGTTTATGAACATATGCACTGCAAAAACGCCTTTTAGTCTTGATTTCCAGTAAAACATCTAAATATTCTTTGAACAAAATAAATATAATTTAAACATTTATAAAATAAAAGGATGTTTATAATTAATATTTAATACAATGTTAATTGTTAATGAATAATTATTTCTTGCATTACGCAAAATCCCATTACACAACTTTGTCCATCCACCTATTTTTCTGCGCATTTTGGGATATCCCATAAAAAAACTGGATGGAAACGGCAAGATGCGCATAAATGTAAAAATGCACATAAAAAACTCATGCGCTCAATTGAGGTGGATAATAGTTTTGATCCGATAAAAAGACAAACTACAATGGAAACACATTTACTGAATAAATCCCTCAAACCTCATGTGACTTTGCTCAGCGTCAGCTGTGATTGGATAACTGGAGTTGATAACCAATGGCGTCGCAGCGTCTCAGATGTCGGTTTGGTGTTTCTGAAACGCCGGAGTCGAAGTGTGTGATCAGAATGATTTGGTGTAATCCCTCCAGAAGCGTCTCACACACACGAGTGTGTTCCCGAACACCAGCATCCGAACGCCAGAGAACATGACAGCGTTTACTGTGTTTCGTCTGACGCTCGAGACACACTCGTTTATGATGGAGGGAAAGAGAAAGATTGCAGAAACTTAGTTTATTACTGATATTTTGAGCTAATTTCCTTATTTTGTTCTCTTGAACACATGGGATGGAAACACTGTTTCATTCACAAATGTTTTATGCCATATTCCAGTTTTGCACAGTCTACTGAGGCCTAAATGTTAAGATAATGCTTCCCAGCATTCCTCCCCAGGATGGATTAAACTCCACCAATTGCTCAGGGAATTATCGGTTCAAACTGATTACATTTCAAATGAATCATGAAACTATGGTGCAAAATGTTGTATCGTTCACAGTAAAACGTCCTAATTTTCTTGGTCTTTTCCTCCTCAGTTGCTCTGCCTCCTCCGAACATCCCGTTTGACCAGAGAGTTCAGCACGTGATCGGCCTCGCCGGCACAGAACACGACCGGGACATTCGGAGACGTTCCCAGATCTTCAGCTGGCACTTCATGAGCTTCACCATCACTAACGCTCAGCCTGACTGTTGAGAAAACACTGGGCCGCAGAGAGCAAACGCAATACTTCTCTCTCATGTGTTTCTGTCTTTCATGCACAGCCCATATTGCACATGAAGGCTAGTTTAGATGCTACTGGGTCAAAGGTCAGGAAACAATCCTCATGTGCACTGAATGCTGGATGGAAAAGAAGAGATTAACTTTAAGAATGATGTTCCGACAAACCGTTCATCTTGAAATTGGCACCATTTCTTCCTCTTATTAAACCAAACTCTGAAACACAGCAAACGGATTGTGCGTCATGTGTGGAACTGACAGATGTGTGGCGCTGAAGATCAGGAGCACACGTCGACGTCGCTGTTTACTCGTTTCTGACAGCGGTAACTGTACAAATGCAAACGGTCTGCGAGGAACGAAAGCCAGTTTCAATCTCAGGCAAAATAAAAAAAAAGCTCATTCTGAGATGCATTTTTTTTGCAAGAAACTACACTGCCATTCAAACGTGTTTTAGTGACATTTCACAATATCACTGTATCTACTGGAGACTTCTTTCAAAAACATTACAAATGTAATAATTACAAACATTTGAACGCTACAGTGTATGAGATCATATTGCAAGGCATCAATCACACTGTGAGATATAAAAAAAAAAATACAGTAACTATGATGAGTCACATGACTGAACCCAACCAATGAGAAGAGGCTGAAAATATTACTGAAATAACTGATGTTTTCTATCAAAGTCGAACATGTGTGATGATGGTAAAACATGGAGTGATTCAGTTCAACAATCAAGGCCCTGTCAGACAGCTCTACCGCTAACCGTCTGTCATGAACCTGTTCTCTGAGGAGAAAGATACGAGTCGTCCGATGTTTGAGGTTAGTCAGCATGAGGAATCATGGAGTCTGCGATCAGTGTGTGTGTTGTGTGTGTCTTCATGAGGAATCATGGAGTCTGCGATCAGTGTGTGTGTTGTGTGTGTCTTCATGAGGAATCATGGAGTCTGCGATCAGTGTGTGTGTTGTGTGTGTCTTCATGAGGAATCATGGAGTCTGCGATCAGTGTGTGTGTTGTGTGTGTCTTCATGAGGAATCATGGAGTCTGCAATCAGTGTGTGTGTTGTGTGTGTCTTCATGAGGAATCATGGAGTCTGCGATCAGTGTGTGTGTTGTGTGTGTCTGCATGAGGAATCATGGAGTCTGCAATCAGTGTGTGTGTTGTGTGTGTCTTCATGAGGAATCATGGAGTCTGCGATCAGTGTGTGTGTTGTGTGTGTCTTCATGAGGAATCATGGAGTCTGCAATCAGTGTGTGTGTTGTGTGTGTCTTCATGAGGAATCATGGAGTCTGCGATCAGTGTGTGTGTTGTGTGTGTCTGCATGAGGAATCATGGAGTCTGCGATCAGTGTGTGTGTCTGCATGAGGAATCATGGAGTCTGCAATCAGTGTGTGTGTGTGTTGTGTGTGTCTTCATGAGGAATCATGGAGTCTGCAATCAGTGTGTGTGTGTTATGTGTGTCTGCGTCAGAGACCAAAGAAATCCCCAATGCAGCTTTTAAAAAGTAATTTCCTTCCTGCAATAGAAGTGTAATATTGGGTCAAAACACCAATTCTCGCCATCATGGCAATTCAGGATAAACACAGTATTTCTATTCTCAAATGTTTACTATCGGGAACAAGCAGAAGCGGTGAGTCTGTGAAGGCTCTGAGTCGAAGGAAGCAGAAGAAGAGGATGGAAGTGAGAAGCTGAAGGTCAGTCAGAAAGAGTGTCAATGGAAGATTTGCTGGAATATCCTGAATCAATGAATCTTTCTTCTTGCTCTCCATTATTTTGCTTTTAACTCATGCACAAATACTGAACATTTTGTCCCTGAATCAGCGAGTTTTATCTGTAAAAATACACTGTTTTAATTAATAACGGGGCAGCTCGCAGAATAAACATGTGGATGTGAACTCATGATATTATGGTGAGTGAACGATTTTACAATCTTACCTGCTAAAAATAAAACGGTCCACTAAAACATACACAACAATCGGCCTTTATACAATGTTACAGCAATATTAATGCTTAAGTCTTGAGAGAGAGGTCGTTTTCACTAGAAAACATGACAGAGGCACAAAATGGCGGTTTCAACCATAGACAGTAAAAGAAATGGACACAGCGACCCCACTGGATTCAACGGAGAAAAGTGAAGTCCACTAGAAGTTCTTCTTCCTGATGGCGGCGCGACTGCGCAGACTCACACTGAGCTCGACGGCGTAGATGTGACGTGAGCAACCCGTCTGTCTTCTAGTAGCTGTGCCGAGAGAAATCTGAGTCATTCCCTTCCGAATCTCACAGAGACGGAGAGTGTGAGTACGAGCTGTCCATGAGCTCGGAGCAGGAGACACTTTTGCTAAGTATTCTGATTAATTATTTTGTCATTGTGCCTCCACGTCCCCCCGATCGCCCGCGAGCTTCTCCTCCTGTCCATACGGTAATCTCTCTACTGTGCGACAGAGAGTCGCAAGTTATGACACAATCGTTAGCCTATTACAAAAACTGCTTCTACGGGGCCATAACGCAAGATACAAGGTAATGGAGCCTTTTATACATTTTCGTGTTTCTTTAGAAATAAATAATGGACAAATGGAGTCTTCAAACGCCTCAGATGTAAAGTTATTCACTGTCAGAGTGACGCCAAAATGAATGGGAGTCAATGGAATGCTAACAGCAGGGGATGGTCCGCTAATCAGTGGCGGCGCCCGGGGAAGCTTCAGTGTTTTCCGAAACATTGGCCCCCTGGTTTCAACGTGTGTATGAAGAGAGAGCGAGTCCGCGGAGTGATACCAGAGACATTAAAGTAGCGCCGGTCTGAGTTTCGCGGGCGGAAAACTGTCCATTATCCATTACCATTAGAATAGAGATGTAAGAACAGCGCTGCCGTGGACGACCTCGATTATTAGGAAATATTTGTCCACTAGAGGTCGCCATTGACCAATCAGAATCGAGTATTGCAGAGCGCGATGTAATGAAAACTATATTAAACTTGCGTTGCGGTTTTAAATCGATAAATTCGTCTATGTACTATGCAGTGAATATGGTTTACTGCCAAAGCAAATGTTTCATTGCATTGTGTGTCTAACACCATTTAATGAACAGAAAACAGATCTATTGAATCAGTTCCACTGCCTCGGGAAAGTCTGCTTCCTCAGTAATCTGACTCATTCCCACAGGGAGTGAGCGCTGGATCTCACGCAGATCTGAGCTCTGAATGAGTCAGAATAACAGAGGAATGACAGGGGTCTTCCAGCACCTGCAGAAACTGAAGGGATTGAGGAAAGACAGAATCTGAGCACTTTAATCAAGTCAGAGAAAGACGGATGATGTCAGCAAAATGCTCAGCTGATGAACCACACCAAATTACTTCTGATGCTAATGTAAGACAGCATGAAACGATGCACAATTAAATCAACATTTCTTAGGCATTATAGATGACACGTGGCACTTTGGATTTGTTCTTCTAAATCTCAAAATGATTGCTTGTTATATGAGTAACTTTGGGGGATTCAGGGAATGAATGATCACAAAACCGAAGGAGCTGCAGAGGCTGTAATATGAAGATCTGTCGCCCTCATGTGGACACGCAGTGTAATGCAGACACAATATAATGCATCAAACATGACCTATGACTCTCTGTCCACCTTATTTTAACCTAAGAGTGAATTTTTTAAATTGAATGTGCAAAGCTTCAGTGTCCGCCATTTACATTTAATTAACTGCACATAGCCCGTCGTTATGCTGCAAACTGGTATTCATCATATTTTAATTTATCGTAATTATTATCAGGTTTTGTTCCCTCGCAAAACTAGTGACGGTTTAACGGGGAACAAGAACGAGATAATGCAAAAGATTTGCAAGCAAATGCAAAGCATTACAATAAAAAAATCCATTCTGTCAAATAAGGTGGATAAAGAGACTAGATTTCAAAAATACAACTGCATGAGGAGACAACAATTATTTTAATCTTCTGGTTTGCAGTGAATCTAAGCACTGGACCGGAAAATGAAATGGGCAAATTCTTCATGTTCACAAAACACTGCAAACAAAAAACAGATGTGGATTCCCTTTTATTCTTAAAATTTTATGTACAAGTGCAACTGATTTATTTTTTTATTAATGTACATTCAATATAGAAAGTTTATGTACGCATATTACATTTAACATTTCATAATTGCACTAGTCGTTCACATACATTTGTAATCAAGAGTCAGTACAATTTGTTCTTTGTCCTTTTAGAAGCTGATTTTCAGTTGGTCTTTATCATAGGTATAAATATTCGAGTGCTTTCTGGGGAAGGAGGGAAGAGAGACGGGGAACAGGAGAGACCGCAGACAGTGCGCTTCTCACATCATAATCAGTTTCACAGGATCCTTCTCAATTGCAAGGCTGCATGTTATCAAACAGAATATGCGTAGGATTGGTTGGGATGAGGACAGACTTCAGCTGAGACACGGGCTGAATGCGAGACGCAGGAAGACGAAGACGACACCGTATCAGAGATCTATTCATCGGCTCACTCAGAATGAAGAAAATAAACAAACGCATAAAAATATCTCAATACAAAAGTAAACTATTCTGCTCTCCATGGAAAGAAAAGATTTACGAGACGCAACTGAATATAAAATGAAAGAGGAAGAAGTATTGATGTATTAAAATGAAGGAATCACTAAAGACCATGAGTGCTGTGAGAGAGGAGACGACCAGCCCTCCGTTCCCTCTCTCTGTCCATCAGTCCATCAGTCCATCAGCTGTCCTCGAGGATCAGGAGGATCAGGAGGATCATGAGGATCAGGAGGATCAGGAGTATCAGGAGCTGCTCCAGACAGATGTCAGTCTCAGTCTCCGGGTCCGGCTTCGTCTGATGCTGTCAGTCTAATTCAGCCCAGGTCTCCGATGTCGTTGTCTACGGGCGGTGGGACGCTGGGGATGACCGTAGAGCCGGTGCCTGCTGTCAGATAGCCTGCCACTCCTGGACCTGAACATCAACACAGTCATCATCAACATCAACCAACACCGCCATCTTCATCGTCATCAACACCGCCATCATCAACACCGTCATCGTTGTCAACAGTCATCAACATGTCATCGTCAACACCGTCGCCATCGTCAACACCGTCAGTCAGTCAACACCATCACCTTCGTCAACACCGTTGCCGTTGTCATCAACACCGTCATCAACACCGTCATCAACACCGTCATCATCAACACCGTCATCATCAACACCGTCATCAACAACACCGTCATCAACAACGTCGTCATCAACACCGTCGTCATAAACACCGTCGTCATCAACACCGTCGTCATCAACACCGTCGTCATCAACACCGTCGTCATCAACACCGTCGTCATCAACACCGTCGTCATCAACACCGTCGTCATCAACACCGTCGTCATCAACACCGTCGTCGTCAACACCGTCATCAACACCGTCATCAACACCGTCATCAACACTGTCATCAACACTGTCATCATCAACACCGTCATCAACACCGCCATCAACACCGTCATCGTTGTCAACAGTCATCAACATGTCATCGTCAACACCGTCGCCATCATCAACACCGTCGCCATCGTCAACACCGTCGCCATCGTCAACACCGTCAGTCAGTCAACACCATTGCCATCGCCAACACCATCGCCGTCGTCAACACCGTCAGTCAGTCAACACCGTCCCCAACACCGTCGCCATCATCAACACCGTCAGTCACAGTCAACACAGTCGCCATCGTCAACACCGTCAGTCAGTCAACACCGTCGCCATCGTCAACACCATCAGTCAGTCAACACCGTTGCCATCGTAAACACCGTCGCCGTTGTCAACACTGTCATCAACACCGTCATCAACACCGTCATCATTGTCAACAGTCATCAACATGTCATCGTCAACACCGTCAGTCAGTCAACACCGTCGCCATCATCAACACCGTCGCCATCGTCAACACCGTCAGTCAGTCAACACCGTCGCCATCGTCAACACCGTCAGTCAGTCAACACCGTCGCCATCGTCAACACCATCAGTCAGTCAACACCGTCAGTCAGTCAACACCGTCGCCATCATCAACACCGTCGCCATCGTCAACACCGTCAGTCAGTCAACACCGTCGCCATCGTCAACACCATCAGTCAGTCAACACCATCAGTCAGTCAACACCATCAGTCAGTCAACACCGTCGCCATCGTCAACACCGTCAGTCAGTCAACACCGTCGCCATCGTCAACACCGTCAGTCAGTCAACACCGTCAGTCAGTCAACACCGTCGCCATCATCAACACCGTCGCCATCGTCAACACCGTCAGTCAGTCAACACCGTCACCATCAGTCAGTCAACACCATCAGTCAGTCAACACCATCAGTCAGTCAACACCATCAGTCAGTCAACACCGTCGCCGTTGTCAACACCGTCAGTCACAGTCAACACCGTCAGTCACAGTCAACACCGTCGCCGTCGTCAACACCATCGCCAACACCGTCATCGCCAACACCGTCATCGCCAACACCGCCAGTCACACAGTTAAAGTCATCAACATGTCATCGTCAACACCAAAAATTATGACATTTATCATTTTTAGAACATAACAGACATGGATGAAATGTTTTATACTGATCACTCAGTTGAATGGAAAAAACTGGACACAACAAAACACCATCAGTGCTGCATGTGAAGGTGGAGATGCAGATGGAAACGCAGTGGAAAGACAGATGAAGTCATCAGAAAGAGAGTGTACCTGTTTTAAAGTGAAAGAGAGGAGGGTGGGAGACTAAAGGCCAGTGCGCAGTGGACTACTGGCGGCCAGGAGAGAAGGAGTGGACACACCTGAAGAGCCCCAGATATAATACAGCAGAGAGAGAGAGAGAGAGAGAGAGAGAGGGAGAGAGAGAGAGAGAGGGGGGGGGAGAGGGGGGAGAGAGAGAGAGAGAGGGGGGGGGAGAGGGGGGGGGAGAGAGAGAGAGGGAGAAAGAGAGAGAGAGAGAGAGAGAGAGAGAGAGATGGAGGGAGCAAGCAGATGTTATAACCAGCAGGCGCAGAGGAACGACAGAGCAGTTCAGATCAGTATTGATACAAAGACACAGTCTACACTCGTTACATGTCAAAATGAGTTAAATACCACCCAAAAACAAGCACAGACACAGTGTACAGTAATGCAATGAAGACAGAAGTCTGTGGAGCAACTGCATAGATTAACTTTCTGACACACACTTTTAAAAGCACAGACATTACATGTTAACACGGGACAGAAGCTCGTTCACGTCTACATGTCTCGCCCACACACACTTCCACTGTAAGTGCACTGCTGTAAACACCGGCTTCTCAGAGACTGAATGTGCGCTGGACTCACCCGTCAGGTAACCTGCAGTCTGGGAGTCGGAGATGAAGAGGTCGTGTTTCTGGTCTTTGAAGGCACTCCACACAGTGGAACGAGACAGGATTTCATTGACCTGTAGCAGAAACACAGCATGAGTTGTGTTCTGACTGTGGCTCCAGTGTAAAGACCTGCTGAAGGAGGATGATGATGATGATGATTATACCTGCTCTCCGAACTGCAGGCTGCGGGTCATGGACTTCAGCGCTTTGACGATCTGAGCTTTGGTTGCTGAAGGGTTTTCAAGAGTCTCCAACCCGATGCCCTCCAACAGCTTGAGAAGATACGGCACAAGCTCCACTCTAAGAGCCTGAACACACACGCACATTAATAACTCTAAATATGCGCTGTGCTATTAAATGAAAGATAAAATATGAGAGAGCAATAGAATGAATAGGGTTGGGAATCGAAAATCGTTTCCAATTCTGGAATTGAATACTTAAGGTCAGCAATCTGTTACTTGTTATAAAAATTAAATTTCAATTCCTCATATCGATTCCTTTGTGAGCATATGACTGTACGAGCATATTCAATATGACTAAACCATTCAAGCGAGAGACGATTCTGTTCTCTGTGCTACAGGCGAGTATAACAGTATATTGGATCCGTGCAGCTCTTAAAGTGACAGCAGCCTAATATTCCTGCTGCCGTCTCTATAATAACACTAATCAAACAACAAATGACAGAGAAAGTTCACTCATTCAACTCAAATAACTTTTGTAACTATATTTGTAACGTATATTTTATTTATAAAGTAGTGTTATTTTAAGTCCGCTATGGAGGCTGCAGACAGAGCCTCCAGATGGCTGGGGCTTAGGAGGAGTGATCTGTGGGCCAGTGCTGCTGACCAACCCTGGCTGGGTCACGGGGAACTAAACATCAGAATGGCACCTGCTTGATAAGGGGATCATAACTGGGTGCGCCATCTCAGTTATTCTCTTTGCCCTTGCCATGAATTTTTGTAGTATCTTTGACTGTAGCATCAGGGAGCTCCAGTTTAGCAGCCCCAATGAGGAGTTTAAGGTCTTTCGCACCAGAGAGACACAACTCTATCGGGACTCTAAGGCCCCGAGGGTGGCATCAGCAGGCATCTCGGTGCGGACAGGTAGGAAGAGGAGAGCACAGGAAGGCCTAGAGATAGCAGAGTCCCGGCTGAGACACAGGGCTTTGGTTGGCAGCAGGGTGGCATGGCGCTGGCGGCATGATCAGGTGCTAAAGGCCGGTGAGATTCAGCTACAATTAAATGTTGTGCAATAAGACTAAATGTGAATAATATTGATTTTTTTTTTTACCTTATTGGAATCGAAATTAGGAATCGATAAGTATCGGAATCGATAAGCAGAATCGAAATTGGAATCGTTAAATTTCAAACAATACCAAACCCTAAGAATGAACAGAGAAAGTAACAGAAACTTGTTCAATACATTTTAACAGGCTTAATTAAGCATGAAAATGACTGAAGGAAATTTGCTAAACAAATCAACAAATGATTCATATTCTTTTGGTTTCTCTTCCTAATATATTTAAAAATTACAAATGCAGTGAAAATACAGGTATTGTATCGGCCTCGTTCTGGAAAAAGTGATATCGATGCATCCCTAATTATTATTACTATTAATATTAATATTATATATGCACAGATATAGTGTGTTTTCTGTTCCTGAGCCGTCCTGTGTGAGGCTGCTCCGGTCACCTGTGCCACAAGCTTGTTCTCTGTGTGTGTGTGTGTGTGTGTGTGTGTGAGAGAGAGAGTGTGAGGGTCACCTGAGCCACGAGCTCGTTCTGCTCTCGCTGGAACATGCGGTTCAGAGCCTCACAGGCCAGTCCTGCCATATCAGCCCTGAGCTTCATCCCCGTCATCAGCGGCCCGATGGCCTCCAGAGCCGCCATGGAGCGCACACACAACTGCAGCAACACACACACACACTTATTATCCGCACACACAACTGCAGCAACACACACACACTTATTATCCGCACACACAACTACAGCAACACACACACACTTATTATCCACACACACAGCTGCAGCAACACACACACACTTATTATCCACACACACAGCTGCAGCAACACACACACACTTATTATCCACACACACAGCTGCAGCAACACACACACACTTATTATCCACACACACAGCTGCAGCAACACACACACACACACTTATTATCCGCACACACAACTGCAGCAACACACACACACACTTATTATCCGCACACACAACTACAGCAACACACACACACTTATTATCCGCACACACAACTACAGCAACACACACACACTTATTATCCACACACACAGCTGCAGCAACACACACACACTTATTATCCACACACACAGCTGCAGCAACACACACACACTTATTATCCACACACAGCTGCAGCAACTCACATCACTTATTATTACTATAAACACTTCAGCCACACACAGCTGCAGCAGCAACACACACCACATTACTCAGCACTTATTACTTATTATTTAAAACTACTTGATATAGAAGTAGTATATTAGTGTACTTAGTAGTATATTATGAGAACTATGGAGACTTGTTTCAGTCATCAACTTGCAATTACACTTGCAAGAATTTAGAACTGTGAGATAAAAAGTCTCAATAACCTTTATTTATGTATTGCGTGGCAGAAACAAGCTTCCTTTTCTGACAAACACAGTAAGTGTGTGTGTGTGTGTGTGTTTGTGTGAGAGAGAGTGTAAGTGTGTGTGTGTGTGTGTGTGAGAGCTTGTGTGTGAGCAGCACCTCGTTGTCTGACAGCACGTGTATGAGTCTGATGGCACTCTTGGGCACAGCGTTGTTCTTGTGTGCGAGCGCCGTCAGCACCCGCGGGAGATGCCCGAGAGGAGGCACCTGATCCGCCAGCTGAGTGTGTGTGCTGAAGAGACACACTGCTGCGGTGGTGACTGTCTCCAGCGCCTCGCCCTGAGGAGAACACACACCCGTCAGGAGAACACACCCGTACACACACCAGTCAGCAGAACACACCCGTACACACACCCGTCAGGAGAACACACCCGTACACACACCCGTCAGGAGAACACACCCGTACACACACCCGTACACACACCCGTCAGGAGAACACACCCGTACACACACCCGTCAGGAGAACACACCCGTACACACACCCGTCAGGAGAACACACCCGTACACACACCCGTCAGCAGAACACACCCGTACACACACCCGTCAGCAGAACACACCCGTACACACACCCGTCAGCAGAACACACCCGTACACACACCCGTCAGGAGAACACACCCGTACACACCCGTCAGGAGAACACACCCGTCAGGAGAACACACCCGTCAGGAGAACACACCCGTATACACACCCGTCAGGAGAACACACCCGTACACACACCCGTCAGCAGAACACAGCAGTACACACACCCGTCAGGAGAACACACCCGTACACACACCCGTCAGCAGAACACAGCAGTACACACACCCGTCAGGAGAACACACCCGTACACACACCCGTCAGCAGAACACAGCAGTACACACACCCGTCAAGAGAACAGACCCGTACACACACCCGTCAGCAGAACACACCCGTACACACACCTGTCAGGAGAACACACCCGTACACACACCCGTCAGGAGAACACACTCGTCAGGAGAACACACCCGTCAGGAGAACACACCCGTACACACACCCGTCAGGAGAACACACCCGTCAGCAGAACACACCCGTACACACACCCGTCAGGAGAACACACCCGTACACACACCCGTCAGGAGAACACACCCGTACACACACCCGTCAGGAGAACACACCCGTCAGGAGAACACACCCATACACACACCAGTCAGCAGAACACACCCGTACACACACCTGTCAGGAGAACACACCCGTACACACACCCGTCAGGAGAACACACCCGTACACACACCCGTCAGGAGAACACACCCGTCAGCAGAACACACCCGTACACACACCCGTCAGGAGAACACACCCGTACACACACCCGTCAGGAGAACACACCCGTACACACACCCGTCAGGAGAACACACCCGTACACACACCCGTCAGGAGAACACACCCGTACACACACCCGTCAGCAGAACACACCCGTACACACACCCGTACACACACCCGTCAGGAGAACACACCCGTCAGGAGAACACACCCGTACACACACCCGTCAGGAGAACACACCCGTCAGGAGAACACACCCGTACACACACCAGTCAGCAGAACACACCCGTACACACACCTGTCAGGAGAACACACCCGTACACACACCCGTCAGGAGAACACACCCGTCAGGAGAACACACCCGTACACACACCAGTCAGCAGAACACACCCGTACACACACCTGTCAGGAGAACACACCCGTACACACACCAGTCAGCAGAACACACCCGTACACACACCTGTCAGGAGAACACACCCGTACACACACCCATCAGGAAAACACAGTCGTACACACACCCGTCAGGAGAACACACCCGTACACACACCCGTCAGCAGAACACACCCGTACACACACCCGTCAGGAGAACACACCCGTACACACACCCGTCAGGAGAACACACCCGTACACACACCCGTCAGGAGAACACACCCGTACACACACCCGTCAGCAGAACACACCCGTACACACACCCGTCAGGAGAACACACCCGTACACACACCCGTCAGGAGAACACACCCGTACACACACCCGTCAGCAGAACACACCCGTACACACACCCGTCAGGAGAACACACCCGTACACACACCCGTCAGGAGAACACACCCGTACACACACCCGTCAGGAGAACACACCCGTCAGGAGAACACACCCGTACACACACCCGTCAGGAGAACACACCCGTACACACACCCGTCAGGAGAACACACCCGTACACACACCCGTCAGGAGAACACACCCGTCAGGAGAACACACCCGTCAGGAGAACACACCCGTACACACACCCGTCAGCAGAACACACCCGTACACACACCCGTCAGGAGAACACACCCGTACACACACCCGTCAGGAGAACACACCCGTACACACACCCGTCAGCAGAACACACCCGTACACACACCCGTCAGGAGAACACACCCGTACACACACCCGTCAGGAGAACACACCCGTACACACACCCGTCAGGAGAACACACCCGTACACACACCCGTCAGGAGAACAGACCCGTACACACACCCGTCAGCAGAACACACCCGTACACACACCCGTCAGCAGAACACACCCGTACACACACCCATCAGGTCAGGAGAACACACCTGTACGCACATCCGTCAGGAGAACACAGCAGAACACACACCCGTCAGCAGAACACACCCGTACACACACCCGTCAGGAGAACACACCCGTACACACACCCGTCAGGAGAACACACCCGTACACACACCCGTCAGCAGAACACAGCAGTACACACACCCATCAGGTCAGGAGAACACACCCGTACACACACCCGTCAGGAGAACACACCCGTCAGGAGAACACAGCAGCACACGCACCCATCAGGAGAAAACACGCATACACACACCCGTCAGCAGAACACACCTAGACAAACACCCGTCAGGAGAACACACCAGTACACACACCAGTCAAGAGAACACAGCAAAACACACACCCGTCAGGTCAGGAGAACACACCCGTCAAGAGAACACAGCAGTACACACACCCGTCAGGTCAGGACAACACACCCGTACACACACCCGACAGGAGAACAGACTCGTACACACACCCATCAGGTCAGGAGAACACACCTGTACGCACATACATCCATCAGGAGAACACAGCAGAACACACACCCGTCAGGAGAACACAGCAGAACACACACCCGTCAGGTCAGGAGAACACAGCAGAACACACACCCGTCAGGAAAACACACCCGTACACACACACCCGTCAGGAGAACACAGCAGCACACACACCCGTCAGCAGAACACACCTGGACACACACCCGTCAGGTCAGGAGAACACACCCGTACACACACCCGTCAGGAGAACACAGCAGCACACACACCCGTCAGCAGAACACACCTGGACACACACCAGTCAGGTCAGAAGAACACACCCGTACACACACCCGTCAAGAGAACTAGAGCCCGACCGATATGGATTTTTGGGCGCCGATGCCGATACCGATAAAAAAAAGCCAGATACCGATATATCGGCCGATATTATTTATGTGTATATTATAATACAGTAGCAATATTATTTATGTGTATTATAGTACAGTAAGTTTGGACACACTTTACAATTGGTGTGTACAAACTTTTGATGGGTACTAGAGCCCGACCGATAAAGGATTTTGAAGGCTGATACCGGTACAAATATTTGTTGGTTTTAAAATCCGATATTCCGATATATCGGACGATATTTTTTATTTTTTTTCAGAAACGCGCAACAAAACATTAACAAATTTCCCCTAAAATTAGTTATTTGTAGTTATTTATGAGTTTTAACTAAAATAATATGATAATGCATTTTAAAAAGAAACTTGTTTCTTTTATTGTCACAACAGAACAGAGGAACATCAAAATATATTAAAGTTCTGATAAATAAAATGTATAAAAATACAAACGTAAGATTTTTTTTTAAGACTAAACGTTTAGTCCTTTGAACAAAAACAACAATTTCACATTCAAATTGACAACAAATTCAAATTGTCATAATTTACTCTCTCAAGTTGTTTTTTTCTTCTGTTGAAAATAAGTTATTTGGATGAATGTGGGTAACCAAACAGTTGATGTACCCCAGTGACTTCCATAGTATATTTTTCTCCTTTGGAAGTCAATGGGGACCAGCTACTGTTTGGTTACCCACATTCTTCAAACTATTAATATTAGAAAAATATTAGAAGGAAATTAATACAGTTGGAACAACATTAGAGTGCCTGTAAATAATGAGATCATTTTTATTATTGGGTGAACTATCCCTTTAAGGACAAGCGGCAGCGTGTTTACAATTGCTACTGTCTCTTTAAGAGCTGAGCACGACACGTCTAATGTACACGCATTTGACAAGCAGATTTTCTCTCAATTTTGCCTTCACTTTAGACAACCGACTTTGTTTATGTAAATCTTGTGTGTATTTAACAGTATTAGCACAATAAGACTCGAAAGATAACTTTGTCCAGTATCCAGGCGCTGGTAGAAAGGCTTTTAGTGCATGTGAGCTTCACATGTACGCGCTGAGAAACGCACACGTTAGAACAGCGCATCAGCATTTAAAATTAAATGTTTAACCGACAAAGCATTAAAGCACATGCACATTATGAACTTTTGTCAACTGCAGTGTTAACATTTTATGTGAATATAGCCTACGTCGCGTTGTTCCGCTTCACTCTCGGCTTATTTAACCGCAGCAAAACTGGACATGAGTCACGAATTTTGTCATCCTTATTTGAGTTAAGAGAACTGATAGGGATGTTCTTTTAATTGTTATTCAAGCAATGTATGTCTCGTGAGTCGTTACCAACTCACCATGAACACACTTCACCGATGATCTCACTCGCGGTTCTCTCTGCCCGACTCTGGCTGGATCAGCAGGTTGCAGAATGTGTGGCGCCTTATACACGAGTGTTGCCAACAGGGACGGTGTAGAGTGCCCTCTGGTGGACAAACTATACAACGCCAACACTCATAACATGGTTGAAGGGTGTTTCGTGCGTTTTTATTTTATTTTTGAAATATTCATTTATCGGCCGTTATAAATGCCGATACCGATAGTTTTGAAAATGCCTAATATCGGCCGATAATATCGGTCGGGCTCTAAAGAGAACACAGCATTACACACACCCATCAGGTCAGTACAACACACCCGTCAGGAAAACAAACCCGTACGCGCACCCGTCAGGAGAACACAGCAGAACACACAACAGAACACACAACCGTCAGGAGAACACAGCAGAACACACACCCGTCAGGAGAACACACCCGTCAGGAGAACACACCCGTCAGGAGAACACACCCGTACACACACCCGTCAGGAGAACACACCCGTACACTCACCCGTCAGGAGAACACACCAGTGCACTCACCCGTCAGGAGAACACACCCGTGCACCCACCCGTCAGGAGAACACACCCGTACACACACCCGTCAGGAGAACACACCCGTACACACACCCGTCAGGAGAACACACCCGTACACACACCCGTCAGGAGAACACACCCGTACACACACCCGTCAGGAGAACACACCCGTACACTCACCCGTCAGGAGAACACACCCGTGCACCCACCCGTCAGGAGAACACACCCGTACACACACCCGTCAGGAGAACACACCCGTACACACATCCGTCAGGAGAACACACCCGTACACACACCCGTCAGGAGAACACACCCATACACACACCCGTCAGGAGAACACACCCGTGCACCCACCCATCAGGAAAACACAGCCGTACACACACCCGTCAGGAAAACATAGGCGTACACACACCCGTCAGGAGAACACACCCGTACATACACCCGTACACACACCTTTACACACACCCGTCAGGAAAACACAGCCGTACACACACCCGTCAGGAGAACACAGTCGTACACACACCCGTCAGGAGAACACAGCAGTACACACACCCGTCAGGAGAACACAGCAGTACACACACCCGTCAGAACACAGCAGTACACACACCCGTCAGGAGAACACAGCAGTACACACACCCGTCAGGAGAACACAGCCGTACACACACCCATCAGGAAAACACAGCCGTACACACACCCGTCAGGAGAACACAGTCGTACACACACCCGTCAGGAGAACACAGCAGTACACACACCCATCAGGAAAACACAGCCGTACACACACCCGTCAGGAGAACACAGCAGTACACACACCCGTCAGGAGAACACAGCAGTACACACACCCGTCAGGAGAACACAGCAGTACACACACCCGTCAGGAGAACACAGCAGTACACACACCCGTCAGGAAAACACAGCCGTACACACACCCATCAGGAAAACACAGCCGTACACACACCCGTCAGGAGAACACAGTCGTACACACACCCGTCAGGAGAACACAGCAGTACACACACCCATCAGGAAAACACAGCCGTACACACACCCGTCAGGTGAACACACCCGTACACACACCCGTCTCTGTAGTCACACTCACACTGGGGTTGTTCTTCTCCAGCAGCGCCGTCAGAGTGTCCATCAACGACACCAGGAACTCTCGGGGCTTCCGCAGAACCCATCCGGGCTGAGCGATGAAGATGCGCAGAAACACTCCTCCGACCTCCAGCTCTCCCTGTCCCGATCCGTACGCCACGGAGAACTCCTCCGGCAGCTGAGACACACACAAATTTAATTATCAAAAATAATGATAATTCACAACTGTAAAACTAAATTCTGACACAAAAAAACTCACCTTCCAGTTGACATCAGGATTGTCTTTCTGCTGCTTAAAATGCCTGAGGAAAAGAAGAAGAGTAAATGAGTAGGAATGAGGATAGTGTGATGTAGGACAGCTCACTCCAGCAGGAGGAGTGATCAGGGAATGAGGATAGTGTGATGTAGGATAGCTCACTCCAGCAGGAGGAGTGATCAGGGAATGAGGATAGTGTGTTGTAGGATAGCTCACTCCAGCAGGAGGAGTGATCAGGGAATGAGGATAGTGTGATGTAGGATAGCTCACTCCAGCAGGAGGAGTGATCAGGGAATGAGGATAGTGTGATGTAGGATAGCTCACTCCAGCAGGAGGAGTCATCAGGGAATGAGGATAGTGTGATGTAGGATAGCTCACTCCAGAAGGAGGAGTGATCAGGGAATGAGGATAGTGTGTTGTAGGACAGCTCACTCCAGCAGGAGGAGTGATCAGGGAATGAGGATAGTGTGATGTAGGATAGCTCACTCCAGCAGGAGGAGTGATCAGGGAATGAGGATAGTGTGTTGTAGGACAGCTCACTCCAGCAGGAGGAGTGATCAGGGAATGAGGATAGTGTGATGTAGGACAGCTCACTCCAGCAGGAGGAGTGATCAGGGAATGAGGATAGTGTGATGTAGGACAGCTCACTCCAGCAGGAGGAGTGATCAGGGAATGAGGATAGTGTGATGTAGGACAGCTCACTCCAGCAGGAGGAGTGATCAGGGAATGAGGATACTGTGATGTAGGATAGCTCACTCCAGCAGGAGGAGTGATCAGGGAATGAGGATAGTGTGATGTAGGATAGCTCACTCCAGCAGGAGGAGTGATCAGGGAATGAGGATAGTGTGATGTAGGATAGCTCACTCCAGCAGGAGGAGTGATCAGGGAATGAGGATAGTGTGATGTAGGACAGCTCACTCCAGCAGGAGGAGTGATCAGGGAATGAGGATAGTGTGATGTAGGACAGCTCACTCCAGCAGGAGGAGTGATCAGGGAATGAGGATAGTGTGATGTAGGACAGCTCACTCCAGCAGGAGGAGTGATCAGGGAATGAGGATAGTGTGATGTAGGATAGCTCACTCCAGCAGGAGGAGTGATCAGGGAATGAGGATAGTGTGATGTAGGACAGCTCACTCCAGCAGGAGGAGTGATCAGGGAATGAGGATAGTGTGATGTAGGACAGCTCACTCCAGCAGGAGGAGTGATCAGGGAATGAGGATAGTGTGATGTAGGATAGCTCACTCCAGCAGGAGGAGTGATCAGGGAATGAGGATACTGTGATGTAGGACAGCTCACTCCAGAAAGAGGAGTGATCAGGGAATGAGGATAGTGTGATGTAGGATAGCTCACTCCAGAAGGAGGAGTGATCAGGGAATGAGGATAGTGTGTTGTAGGACAGCTCACTCCAGCAGGAGGAGTGATCAGGGAATGAGGATAGTGTGATGTAGGACAGCTCACTCCAGCAGGAGGAGTGATCAGGGAATGAGGATAGTGTGATGTAGGATAGCTCACTCCAGCAGGAGGAGTGATCAGGGAATGAGGATAGTGTGATGTAGGACAGCTCACTCCAGCAGGAGGAGTGATCAGGGAATGAGGATAGTGTGATGTAGGACAGCTCACTCCAGGAGGAGGAGTGATCAGGGAATGAGGATAGTGTGATGTAGGATAGCTCACTCCAGCAGGAGGAGTGATCAGGGAATGAGGATAGTGTGATAGCTCACTCCAGCAGGAGGAGTGATCAGGGAATGAGGATAGTGTGATGTAGGATAACTCACTCCAGCAGGAGGAGTGATCAGGGAATGAGGATAGTGTGATAGCTCACTCCAGCAGGAGGAGTGATCAGGGAATGAGGATAGTGTGATGTAGGACAGCTCACTCCAGCAGGAGGAGTGATCAGGGAATGAGGATAGTGTGATGTAGGACAGCTCACTCCAGCAGGAGGAGTGATCAGGGAATGAGGATAGTGTGATGTAGGACAGCTCACTCCAGCAGGAGGAGTGATCAGGGAATGAGGACAGTGTGATGTAGGATAACTCACTCCAGCAGGAGGAGTGATCAGGGAATGAGGATAGTGTGATGTAGGACAGCTCACTCCAGCAGGAGGAGTGATCAGGGAATGAGGATAGTGTGATGTAGGACAGCTCACTCCAGCAGGAGGAGTGATCAGGGAATGAGGATAGTGTGATGTAGGACAGCTCACTCCAGCAGGAGGAGTGATCAGGGAATGAGGATAGTGTGATGTAGGATAGCTCACTCCAGCAGGAGGAGTGATCAGGGAATGAGGATAGTGTGATGTAGGACAGCTCACTCCAGCAGGAGGAGTGATCAGGGAATGATGATAGTGTGATGTAGGACAGCTCACTCCAGCAGGAGGAGTGATCAGGGAATGAGGATAGTGTGATGTAGGACAGCTCACTCCAGCAGGAGGAGTGATCAGGGAATGAGGATAGTGTGATGTAGGATAGCTCACTCCAGCAGGAGGAGTGATCAGGGAATGAGGATAGTGTGATGTAGGACAGCTCACTCCAGCAGGAGGAGTGATCAGGGAATGAGGATAGTGTGATGTAGGATAGCTCACTCCAGCAGGAGGAGTGATCAGGGAATGAGGATACTGTGATGTAGGACAGCTCACTCCAGAAGGAGGAGTGATCAGGGAATGAGGATAGTGTGATGTAGGATAGCTCACTCCAGAAGGAGGAGTGATCAGGGAATGAGGATAGTGTGATGTACGATAGCTCACTCCAGAAGGAGGAGTGATCAGGGAATGAGGATAGTGTGTTGTAGGACAGCTCACTCCAGCAGGAGGAGTGATCAGGGAATGAGGATAGTGTGATGTAGGACAGCTCACTCCAGCAGGAGGAGTGATCAGGGAATGAGGATAGTGTGATGTAGGATAGCTCACTCCAGCAGGAGGAGTGATCAGGGAATGAGGATAGTGTGATGTAGGACAGCTCACTCCAGCAGGAGGAGTGATCAGGGAATGAGGATAGTGTGATAGCTCACTCCAGCAGGAGGAGTGATCAGGGAATGAGGATAGTGTGATGTAGGATAGCTCACTCCAGCAGGAGGAGTGATCAGGGAATGAGGATAGTGTGATGTAGGATAGCTCACTCCAGCAGGAGGAGTGATCAGGGAATGAGGATAGTGTGATGTAGGACAGCTCACTCCAGGAGGAGGAGTGATCAGGGAATGAGGATAGTGTGATGTAGGACAGCTCACTCCAGCAGGAGGAGTGATCAGGGAATGAGGATAGTGTGATGTAGGACAGCTCACTCCAGCAGGAGGAGTGATCAGGGAATGAGGATAGTGTGATGTAGGACAGCTCACTCCAGCAGGAGGAGTGATCAGGGAATGAGGATAGTGTGATGTAGGACAGCTCACTCCAGCAGGAGGAGTGATCAGGGAATGAGGATAGTGTGATGTAGGACAGCTCACTCCAGAAGGAGGAGTGATCAGGGAATGAGGATAGTGTGATGTAGGACAGCTCACTCCAGAAGGAGGAGTGATCAGGGAATGAGGATACTGTGATAGCTCACTCCAGCAGGAGGAGTGATCAGGGAATGAGGATAGTGTGTTGTAGGATAGCTCACTCCAGCAGGAGGAGTGATCAGGGAATGAGGATAGTGTGATGTAGGACAGCTCACTCCAGCAGGAGGAGTGATCAGGGAATGAGGATAGTGTGATGTAGGACAGCTCACTCCAGCAGGAGGAGTGATCAGGGAATGAGGATAGTGTGATGTAGGACAGCTCACTCCAGCAGGAGGAGTGATCAGGGAATGAGGATAGTGTGATGTAGGACAGCTCACTCCAGCAGGAGGAGTGATCAGGGAATGACGATAGTGTGATGTAGGACAGCTCACTCCAGCAGGAGGAGTGATCAGGGAATGAGGATAGTGTGATGTAGGACAGCTCACTCCAGCAGGAGGAGTGATCAGGGAATGAGGATAGTGTGATGTAGGATAGCTCACTCCAGCAGGAGGAGTGATCAGGGAATGAGGATAGTGTGATGTAGGATAGCTCACTCCAGCAGGAGGAGTGATCAGGGAATGACGATAGTGTGATGTAGGACAGCTCACTCCAGCAGGAGGAGTGATCAGGGAATGAGGATAGTGTGATGTAGGACAGCTCACTCCAGCAGGAGGAGTGATCAGGGAATGAGGATAGTGTGATGTAGGACAGTTCACTCCAGCAGGAGGAGTGATCAGGGAATGAGGATAGTGTGATGTAGGATAGCTCACTCCAGCAGGAGGAGTGATCAGGGAATGAGGATAGTGTGATGTAGGACAGCTCACTCCAGCAGGAGGAGTGATCAGGGAATGATGATAGTGTGATGTAGGATAGCTCACTCCAGCAGGAGGAGTGATCAGGGAATGAGGATAGTGTGATGTAGGATAGCTCACTCCAGCAGGAGGAGTGATCAGGGAATGAGGATAGTGTGATGTAGGATAACTCACTCCAGCAGGAGGAGTGATCAGGGAATGAGGATAGTGTGATTTAGGACAGCTCACTCCAGCAGGAGGAGTGATCAGGGAATGAGGATAGTGTGATAGCTCACTCCAGCAGGAGGAGTGATCAGGGAATGAGGATAGTGTGTTGTAGGATAGCTCACTCCAGCAGGAGGAGTGATCAGGGAATGAGGATAGTGTGATGTAGGATAGCTCACTCCAGCAGGAGGAGTGATCAGGGAATGAGGATAGTGTGATGTAGGATAGCTCACTCCAGCAGGAGGAGTGATCAGGGAATGAGGATAGTGTGATGTAGGATAGCTCACTCCAGCAGGAGGAGTGATCAGGGAATGATGATAGTGTGTTGTAGGATAGCTCACTCCAGCAGGAGGAGTGATCAGGGAATGAGGATAGTGTGATGTAGGATAGCTCACTCCAGCAGGAGGAGTGATCAGGGAATGAGGATAGTGTGATGTAGGATAGCTCACTCCAGCAGGAGGAGTGATCAGGGAATGAGGATAGTGTGTTGTAGGACAGCTCACTCCAGCAGGAGGAGTGATCAGGGAATGATGATAGTGTGTTGTAGGATAGCTCACTCCAGCAGGAGGAGTGATCAGGGAATGAGGATAGTGTGATGTAGGATAGCTCACTCCAGCAGGAGGAGTGATCAGGGAATGAGGATAGTGTGATGTAGGATAACTCACTCCAGCAGGAGGAGTGATCAGGGAATGAGGATAGTGTGATGTAGGACAGCTCACTCCAGCAGGAGGAGTGATCAGGGAATGAGGATAGTTTGATAGCTCACTCCAGCAGGAGGAGTGATCAGGGAATGAGGATAGTGTGATGTAGGATAGCTCACTCCAGCAGGAGGAGTGATCAGGGAATGAGGATAGTGTGATGTAGGACAGCTCACTCCAGCAGGAGGAGTGATCAGGGAATGAGGATAGTGTGATAGCTCACTCCAGCAGGAGGAGTGATCAGGGAATGAGGATAGTGTGATGTAGGATAGCTCACTCCAGCAGGAGGAGTGATCAGGGAATGAGGATAGTGTGATGTAGGATAGCTCACTCCAGCAGGAGGAGTGATCAGGGAATGAGGATAGTGTGATGTAGGATAGCTCACTCCAGCAGGAGGAGTGATCAGGGAATGAGGATAGTGTGTTGTAGGACAGCTCACTCCAGCAGGAGGAGTGATCAGGGAATGAGGATAGTGTGATAGCTCACTCCAGCAGGAGGAGTGATCAGGGAATGAGGATAGTGTGATGTAGGACAGCTCACTCCAGCAGGAGGAGTGATCAGGGAATGAGGATAGTGTGATGTAGGACAGCTCACTCCAGCAGGAGGAGTGATCAGGGAATGAGGATAGTGTGATGTAGGATAGCTCACTCCAGCAGGAGGAGTGATCAGGGAATGAGGATAGTGTGTTGTAGGACAGCTCACTCCAGCAGGAGGAGTGATCAGGGAATGAGGATAGTGTGATGTAGGACAGCTCACTCCAGCAGGAGGAGTGATCAGGGAATGAGGATAGTGTGTTGTAGGACAGCTCACTCCAGCAGGAGGAGTGATCAGGGAATGAGGATAGTGTGATGTAGGACAGCTCACTCCAGCAGGAGGAGTGATCAGGGAATGAGGATAGTGTGTTGTAGGACAGCTCACTCCAGCAGGAGGAGTGATCAGGGAATGAGGATAGTGTGATGTAGGATAACTCACTCCAGCAGGAGGAGTGATCAGGGAATGAGGATAGTGTGATGTAGGATAACTCACTCCAGCAGGAGGAGTGATCAGGGAATGAGGATAGTGTGTTGTAGGACAGCTCACTCCAGCAGGAGGAGTGATCAGGGAATGAGGATAGTGTGATGTAGGACAGCTCACTCCAGCAGGAGGAGTGATCAGGGAATGAGGATAGTGTGTTGTAGGACAGCTCACTCCAGCAGGAGGAGTGATCAGGGAATGAGGATAGTGTGATGTAGGACAGCTCACTCCAGCAGGAGGAGTGATCAGGGAATGAGGATAGTGTGTTGTAGGACAGCTCACTCCAGCAGGAGGAGTGATCAGGGAATGAGGATAGTGTGATGTAGGATAACTCACTCCAGCAGGAGGAGTGATCAGGGAATGAGGATAGTGTGATGTAGGATAACTCACTCCAGCATCATCTCTCTGACGGTGGTAGAGACCGTCTCTCTCGAGCTGTCGTTCCAGATCAGCTCCGGGTTCTCGTGCGTTCCCTCGAATATGTGCACAGCCGCCTCGGGATTGTCCCGCATGGCGTCCATGAACACGGCCGGCAAGAAGCGCACCAGGGTCAGACGCACCTGTGGGAAACACTCGACACTCAGCGCAGGCAGAGAGTTATGGGTAATAATCACATCTATGATCAGAAACACAGGAGAAGGAAGCAGTGCTGCTCCTACGCTAAAGTCTCCACACAGCCACAGTCTCACACACGCACAGTCTCACCTTGGGTCCCACCAGCTTGTCTGAGGTCATCTTGGAGAAGAGCTCTGCGGTCTGTGTGCGCACCTGAGGGTGGGTGGAGTTACAGAACAGATCTAACAGGTAGATCAGCGCACCTGAGAGGAGAAAGGTCAGAGGTCACACACAGCTGCAGTGACTAAACCATCTAAGGGATTCACAGAGGAAATCTGCTATTGGCGTATTCCTACAGGAAATGATGTCATGCTGACCTTTGTTCATGGCCTCTGTGATGATCTTAGTGTTGGAGGTCAGAGCGTAAAGCGTCTCCAGCACCAGCTGTCGGCCTGCAGAGAGAAGAAACACAGCAATCAGTCGGACAGGAGCACGAGTCAGGGCTTTCATGAAGAAATCAATTTTATCAATTTTATAATATATATAAAAACTGCTATAAAAACTATTTATTGTGGATTTTATACTCAATTTAACTATTAAGGTAAAGCCACATTAATTTATACAGCACATTTCATACACAATCATAATTCAAAGTGCTTTATATAGCCAAATTAAATAAAAATAGTGTAAATAGTTTAAATATAGACTTATGAAAGAATATGTATAAGGAGGTATATAGAAATATAATAATGTCATTGTATAAGACACTGTATATACAGGTGTGTGTCTGTGTTTGTTCTTCAGCGTCCAGCAGATAGAGATGAAGCCAGAAGTCTACGTCGAGTCTGTCGTGTCTATATCGAGTATATATCGAGTATATGTCTAGTCCATGTTGAGTCCATGTCGTGTCTATGTCAAGTTCATGTTGAATTCATGTCGAGACTGTCAAGTCTATGTCAAGTTTATGTTGAGACTATGTCATGTCGGGTCTATGTCCAGTCCATGTCGAGTCTTTGGATGTTTCAGAAGTCTTACTGGAAGGTAAGGAGTGTAGCAGCACCAGCAGATTGGGAAGAACTAGTGATTCTGCGATGTTAATGACACAGTCCTGGTTTGATGTGACGGTGTTCACCACCTACAGTTAAAGCACAAGCAGATGAGAACAGAGACAGTGGCTAATCACAGCAGTGTGGGAGATGTGTGTGTTGCAGGACATGCGCACCTCCAGAGCGAGCTGTTGGACCTTCCCGGCGCCGTGAACCCTCAGCAGAGAGAAGAGCAGCTTGAAGTGTCCGATGCACTCACTCTCAGAGCCTGCAGAGCCACACACACACACACACACACACACACAGCACAGGTTAAACACACTGATCCTACAGGAACCGTCACAGAGATCCTCCTCGCTCGAGCACCTGTGTTGTTCTTGATGACGTTACGGAGCGCTTCGAGAGCCATCTCGGCCCAGCGCAGTCTCTGAGCGTGATGCTGCGACTCCACTTTACTGGCCTGGGTCATGGCCAGGAGTGTGTGCAAGTACTGCGCCTGAGAGCCCACGTAATCCAGCAGACTCGACGCCAGCGCCTTCGGATACTAACGGGAGAGAGAGTACAGCGCTCAACAGACACACACACGGCTTTAAATTCAGACTTTGGAAATGAACACTTCCATTCATCAAGGACGCATTAAATTGATCAGAAGTGACAGTAAAGATATTTATAATGTTACAAAAGACTATGTAAAATAAATGCTGTGTTTGTGAGCAGAAGAGACTCAGGAACACTAACGCTCTCTCACCTCCAGGGGAAACGTAGGCTGCTCGTTATATACCCGGATGAAGATCTCTCCCACGATCAGCTCCTTCCCGTGTTCACTGAACAAGAACTCTGATCCGAAGCTCTTATCACACTCGCCCTACACACACACACACACACACACAGAGATAGAGAGGAGAAACTGAGCGCTGTGTGAGATGAGGAGTGTGAGAGGAGGAGTGTGTGAGGAGAAGTGTGTGTGAGGAGGAGTGTGTGAGATGAGGAGTGTGAGAGATGAGGAGTGTGAGAGATGAGGAGTGTGAGAGAGGAGGAGTGTGTAAGATGAGGAGTGTGAGAGATGAGGAGTGTGAGAGGAGAAGTGTGTGAGAGGAGAAGTGTGTGAGAGGAGAAGTGTGTGTGAGGAGGAGTGTGTGAGGAGGAGTGTGAGAGGAGAAGTGTGTGAGGAGGAGTGTGTGTGAGGAGGAGTGTGTGAGATGAGGAGTGTGAGAGAGGAGGAGTGTGAGAGGAGAAGTGTGTGAGGAGGAGTGTGAGATGAGGAGTGTGAGAGGAGAAGTGTGTGTGAGGAGGAGTGTGAGAGGAGAAGTGTGTGAGGAGGAGTGTAAGATGAGGAGTGTGAGAGGAGAAGTGTGTGTGAGGAGGAGTGTGAGAGGAGAAGTGTGTGAGGAGGAGTGTGAGATGAGGAGTGTGAGATGAGGAGTGTGAGAGGAGAAGAGTGTGTGAGAGGAGAAGTGTGTGTGAGGAGGAGTGTGAGAGGAGAAGTGTGTGTGAGGAGGAGTGTGAGAGGAGAAGTGTGTGAGGAGTGAGAGGAGGAGTGTGAGAGGAGAAGTGTGTGAGAGGAGAAGTGTGTGAGGAGGAGTGTGTGAGGAGGAGTGTGTGAGGAGGAGTGTGTGAGGAGGAGTGTGAGAGGAGAAGTGTGTGTGAGGAGGAGTGTGAGAGGAGAAGTGTGTGAGGAGGAGTGTGAGAGGAGTGTGAGAGGAGAAGTGTGTGTGAGGAGTGTGAGAGGAGAAGTGTGTGAGGAGGAGTGTGAGAGGAGAAGTGTGTGAGAGGAGAAGTGTGTGAGGAGGAGTGTGTGAGGAGGAGTGTGTGAGGAGGAGTGTGAGAGGAGAAGTGTGTGTGAGGAGGAGTGTGAGAGGAGAAGTGTGTGAGGAGGAGTGTGAGAGGAGTGTGAGAGGAGAAGTGTGTGTGAGGAGTGTGAGAGGAGAAGTGTGTGAGGAGGAGTGTGAGAGGAGAAGTGTGTGAGAGGAGAAGAGTGTGTGAGAGGAGAAGTGTGTGAGGAGGAGTGTGAGAGGAGAAGTGTGTGAGATGAGGAGTGTGTGAGGAGGAGTGTGAGAGGAGGAGTGTGAGAGGAGGAGTGTGTGTGAGGAGGAGTGTGTGAGGAGAAGTGTGTGAGGAGGAGTGTGTGTGAGGAGGAGTGTGTGAGGAGGAGTGTGAGAGGAGAAGTGTGTGAGATGAGGAGTGTGTGAGGAGGAGTGTGAGAGGAGGAGTGTGAGAGGAGGAGTGTGTGTGAGGAGGAGTGTGTGAGGAGAAGTGTGTGAGGAGGAGTGTGTGAGGAGGAGTGTGTGAGGAGGAGTGTGAGAGGAGAAGTGTGTGTGAGGAGGAGTGTGAGAGGAGGAGTGTGAGAGGAGAAGTGTGTGTGAGGAGTGTGAGAGGAGAAGTGTGTGAGGAGGAGTGTGAGAGGAGGAGTGTGAGAGGAGAAGTGTGTGTGAGGAGTGTGAGAGGAGAAGTGTGTGAGGAGGAGTGTGAGAGGAGAAGTGTGTGAGGAGAAGTGTGTGAGAGGAGAAGTGTGTGAGGAGAAGTGTGTGAGGAGGAGTGTGTGAGGAGGAGTGTGAGAGGAGGAGTGTGAGAGGAGAAGTGTGTGAGGAGGAGTGTGAGAGGAGAAGTGTGTGAGGAGAAGTGTGTGAGAGGAGAAGTGTGTGAGGAGAAGTGTGTGAGGAGGAGTGTGTGAGGAGGAGTGTGAGAGGAGAAGTGTGTGAGGAGGAGTGTGAGAGGAGAAGTGTGTGAGGAGGAGTGTGAGAGGAGAAGTGTGAGAGGAGGAGTGTGTGAGGAGGAGTGTGAGAGGAGGAGTGTGTGAGGAGGAGTGTGAGAGGAGAAGTGTGAGAGGAGGAGTGTGTGAGGAGGAGTGTGAGAGGAGGAGTGTGTGAGGAGGAGTGTGAGAGGAGAAGTGTGTGAGGAGGAGTGTGAGAGGAGGAGTGTGTGAGGAGGAGTGTGAGAGAAGTGTGTGTGAGGAGGAGTGTGAGAGGAGAAGTGTGTGAGGAGGAGTGTGAGAGGAGGAGTGTGAGAGGAGAAGTGTGTGTGAGGAGTGTGAGAGGAGAAGTGTGAGAGGAGGAGTGTGAGAGGAGAAGTGTGTGTGAGGAGTGTGAGAGGAGAAGTGTGAGAGGAGGAGTGTGTGAGGAGTGTGTGAGGAGGAGTGTGAGAGGAGAAGTGTGTGAGAGGAGAAGAGTGTGTGAGAGGAGAAGTGTGTGTGAGGAGTGTGAGAGGAGAAGTGTGTGTGAGGAGGAGTGTGAGAGGAGAAGTGTGTGAGGAGGAGTGTGTGAGGAGGAGTGTGTGAGGAGGAGTGTGAGAGGAGGAGTGTGAGAGGAGGAGTGTGTGAGATGAGGAGTGTGTGAGATGAGGAGTGTGTGAGTGTGTGTGTGTGTGTGTGTGTGTGTGTGTGTGTCTCACTCTCTTGATGTTGCTCTCCTGCTGCTCCTCCAGGAACTCCATCAGCTCGGCTCGCGTCCCGTTGTTCCAGATCAGATACGGGTTCTCCGAGTTGCTATTCAACAACTTCAGAACCTGATCGAACACACGAACCACATATGAACAAACAAACACATTTGAATGTTTATTTTATAAAACAGACACTTCCAAACCTAAAATATGATGAGCCATGTGTGAAGCCAGCTTCAGTCGTACAGTACTGTGTGTTTGGTTACAGTGTTCATTTCATTTACAAATAATTTGTCATTATTTTCGTTAACATTTTTTCAGAGACGATAACTTAATAAAAAACAGTTTTGAATGACAAAAACTATGACGAAAATCTACTGACATTTTTGTCAACGAATAAAAATTAGACGAAAATGTTAGGGAGGGGCGATCTGGGCAGAGATCCAGTCAGAATGATGAGAAGCGGGACATGAGCAGGCATGAGCTGAGGCATGTCTCATGTTCAACAGTGTAAACGTCTGGGAGAAAGAGAAGAGCAGACATGGATAGATCTGAACAAGAGTGACGACGCAAAAGAAAGCTGTATTCGGAACACACACACACACACACACACACACACACACTCGAAGCGTGCAGTCGTGCACATAGAAAGCTGTACAGCGCGCGAGTCCTGACTGAGCTCTCTTTCACGTCTGAATGGACAAATACACACAACATTGTGTCTAAGTGTCCGTTTTTTGGAGAGTATTCACGTAAACACAGTCGGTTATGTCTTTATAGAACTCTACTTTAGGAGAAGTGGTTTTACTTAATTTTAAGATTTGTTTTATGTCACAGCAGTTAAATCTGTGTCTGTATTGTATGTTCAAACTTTAAAATAATTCATATCAACAGGGAAATAGATGTTTTCTACGGAGTATATAATGGGTTTGGACATTTTAGGGAAATTCTAAATTAATGCATTACAATCTAAACCCATTAGATTTTAGTTGACTATATCTACAGTAGATTTAGTCAATCTTAATGTATTTCGTTGACTAAAACTAGACAAACTAAAACAATTCAGATGTTTTAAATATGACTAAAACTAAATCAAAATTTGCTGTCAAAATGAACAGTTTGTCTTCATATAAAGCATCTAGTAGAGAGTTTCTCACCTCGGCCGGGGAGCTGCTGCCCAGTTTGCGAGAGATGTATGGCGTGAGCATGGCAGCCAGGCTCTTGCGGATGGCAGGGTTCTCCGGCGGGTGAGCGGCTCCGTTGGGTTCTCCGACAGGCCCGTCCTCTGGTTCTCGAGCAGAGCTGTACCCCGCCAGGCGGCCCAGGGCCAGCAGGCTCAGCTTGGCCAGCTGGTTCGACACCTCCTGCTGGTTGCTCTCCTGGCTGGCCTGGACGCCGCTCTCCTCCAGCGTGAAGTCGTAGCAGAACAGGTTCGCTAGCAGGTGCCAGAGGACACCGGCCTGGTACAGGTGCGTCTGCAGGAAGAAGTCCACGGCGAACGAGCTCACACACTGAACCGCCACCGACGCCAGACGGGGCAGACCCTGAGACAGAGAGAGCAGGCACGTTTATTATATATTATATTGTTATTATAGAGCCATTACAGAAGCCATTATAATCAGTGCTGCTGTCGACACTAAACCGATGCCTGTACTTCTGACGTTCTTCAAGCGCTCGTTCTACTTCTGACACGAGCAAATCGATTTACAACGTTCACATTGTTGCATTCAGTGTAGACACGGTATTAGACTTTCATAAGGGTAACACATTCATTTAAAAAAAAATATGCCCTGTTATTTTACAGTGTCCTTGTTTCATATGTTTCATGTACTTACCATAGTAATAACAGTAAATTATGCATAATTACATGCAACTAACCCTCAACCAAACCCTAATCCTACCCTAACCCTATAGTAAGTACATGTAGTTAATTAATATTACTCGCACTTAAATGTATAATTACACTGTAACAATGACACCTTAAAATAAAGTGTAACCCAATACACAAATCTGAGTAATATTAATGAACAGCATGTACGTACTGTAGGGTTGGTTTAGTTGCTTGTAATTATGTATAATTTGCTGTTTTTACTACAGTAGGTAATCACTTTGTTGTGATTTCGTTATATTAATAAAACAATTTATTTTGGTGCAAGAAATCCAAAGTAACATTTTAAGTGAACTTATTATCTGTAATATACTGTATACCTTGTAACTTACAAAAAACAATAAAAGAATTATGAGTAGACTACAGCCCTTTTAATGTGCCCCATTATGCTTTTTACAAATACAATTTATGTAGTGTGTAATAAAGCTGCTTGTGAATGTAAAAGCTCTGCAAAGTTTCAAAGTGTAGATAAATGGAGTTTTGTCTCCTATAAGAAAGAAGTGATTCTGACCTGAAACGAGTCGTCAGTAATTCAGTCTCACTTCCTGCTGAATCTAAAGGTTTGTAACTAATTGGCATAATGCCAGCCTATGGTCTTAACTGGCTGAACGTCTCTTAGCCCCGCTCTTAAACACTGTAGTTTATCTGAGACTGGCACTGCATCCCAATTCGCATACTATCCGTCCTAAATAGTATAAGAAAATGATTCGAATAAGTACATCCCAAATCGTAGTATGTTGAAAATGAGTGTTCCAAAGATACCCGGATGGTCTACTATTTCCTGTCAGAATCCGAAGTGCAGATCGATGTGCACTCTAACGGCTAATATTGCCCACAACCCATCGCGTGCTGGACGAGGATTCGGTAAGAACTACAAACACGAGTGAAAAGTGTTAAAAAACTACAAACATGGAGGACGCGCGAGTCTGGCAGTTATGTAGAAAGGGTTTAGATCAAGGGGTTTGAGAGATTAATTATCAGTATCTAACCTGACGAAAATGTATTTATTCAATGTTTTCTGCATTATATTGCATCTGCAGCAGCATTGCGAACTTTTGTAAAGATACTTTTAGCCATTAACTTTTAAATGCATCAGTATATTCAAATTGCAAACACATGAGAAGAGTCTCCGCATGAAAGACCCACGACTGGCAGATGAACGTGCAACTACATTTCTCTCCGAATCGGTAGGAAATTAAATTAGATTGAATGGAGGATTTTAACTGTGACAAGATGATTCGTGGTTCGTGTTGTTCGTGTCGAGAAGACGCTGTTTTCTGCTGCCAAAGCAAATCCATTTTGAAGAGATTGATACGGTAAAACCCACAGCATCGTTACTGTTCGTATCTCTGTGATCAAGAGCTGAAATTCAGATATGATAATGAGTGTTTGGTTTCCGACCAATCAGAGCAGAGCAGCTCTCAGAGAGGCGGGGTTTAGAGAGACTGAATCTTCGAACTAACCGTTTCAGACTCTGAGAAATTAAGGGATGTTCAATGTTTATTATGAGAACATTAAAGTTTTTTTTTTATTTATTTTTTTACCTCAGATGCATGTAAACCTGTTGAAGGAAACTACTAAACAAAGTAAAGAGCCTTTAAAATAGCATGATAGGGCACTTTGAGGGCTAGCATCAGTAAAGGTTCATTCCTATTCCATAATTCTGTTTCCATATTCTCTATTTCAAGGTCTATAACACTGTACAGGACTCATGTTTGTGCAATAAAGCCATGGGTGTTCTTACCTTGCCATAATAGAGTATGTGACAGACATCTCTGATAATGTTGGGAAGTTCAACAATTTTCTCCCTGCACTCCTCGAACTGAGCAGCGACGCTATAGCACCGACAGACGTGCCCGCACACCTGAAGAACACACACACACACACACACTGTGAGCTCGCTCTTCATGTGCTCATTGATGGTTGACTATGGTTGTGGACGCACCTGTACTGCCATGTCCTCAGGTTTGCTGGAGGCCGTGAGCACAGCCACGCAGCGACACAGAGCCTCCATCAGCATCTGCGCACACACACACACACACACACACACACACACACACACACACACACACACACACACAGCGTTAGCATCCGATCTCAGGCACACGGCTGGTAAATGTGCTTCAGCGTGCTTTAACTGTGCTTCACTGTGCATTAACTGTGCTTCAGTGCGCTTTAACTGTGCGTCACTGCATTTTAACTGTGCTTCACTGCATTTTAACTGTGCTTCACTGCATTTTAACTGTGCTTCACTGCATTTTAACTGTGCTTCACTGCATTTTAACTGTGCTTCACTGCACTTTAACTGTGCTTCACCGCGCTTTAACTGTGCTTCACTGCATTTTAACTGTGCTTCACTGCACTTTAACTGTGCTTCACTGCATTTTAACTGTGCTTCACTGCATTTTAACTGTGCTTCACTACATTTTAACTGTGCTTCACTGCGCTTTAACTGTGCTTCAATGCACTTTATCTGTGCTTCGCTGCACTTTAACTGTGCTTCACTGTGCTTTAACTGTGCTTCACCGCGCTTCACTGCGCTTTAGCACTCTCTCACCTCGATGCCGTTCTCCCGCCGCAGCTCCTCGGCATTTAACTGTGCTTCACTGCGCTTTAACTGTGCTTCACTGTGCTTTAACTGTGCTTCAGTGCGCTTTAACTGTGCTTCACTGCGCTTTAGCACTCTCTCACCTCGATGCCGTTCTACCGCCGCAGCTCCTCGGCATTTAACTGTGCTTCACTGTGCTTTAACTGTGCTTCAGTGCGCTTTAACTGTGCTTCACTGCGCTTTAGCACTCTCTCACCTCGATGCCGTTCTACCGCCGCAGCTCCTCGGCATTTAACTGTGCTTCACTGCGCTTTAACTGTGCTTCACTGTGCTTTAACTGTGCTTCAGTGCGCTTTAACTGTGCTTCAGTGAATTTTAACTGTGCTTCACTGCACTTTAACTGTGCTTCAGTGCGCTTTAACTGTGCTTCAGTGAATTTTAACTGTGCTTCACTGCGCTTTAACTGTGCTTCAGTGCGCTTTAACTGTGCTTCAGTGTGCTTTAACTGTGCTTCACCGCGCTTTAACTGTGCTTCACCACGCTTTAACTGTGCTTTAACTGCGCTTTAACTGTGCTTCACTGCGCTTTAACTGTGCTTTAACTGTGCTTCACTGCACTTTAACTGTGCTTCACCGCGCTTTAACTGTGCTTCACCGCGCTTCACCGCGCTTTAACTGTGCTTCACCACGCTTTAACTGTGCTTCACCGCGCTTTAACTGTGCTTCACTGCGCTTTAACTGTGCTTCACCGTGCTTTAACTGTGCTTCACTGTGCTTCAACCGCACTTTAACTGTGCTTCACTGCGCTTTAACTGTGCTTCACTGCGCTTTAACTGTGCTTCACTGCACTTTAACTGTGCTTCAGTGAATTTTAACTGTGCTTCACTGCACTTTAACTGTGCTTCACTGCACTTTAACTGTGCTTCAGTGAATTTTAACTGTGCTTCACCGCGCTTCACTGCGCTTTAGCACTCTCTCACCTCGATGCCGTTCTCCCGCAGCAGCTCCTCGGCATTTAACTGTGCTTCACTGCGCTTTAACTGTGCTTCACTGTGCTTTAACTGTGCTTCAGTGCGCTTTAACTGTGCTTCACTGTGCTTTAACTGTGCTTCACCGCGCTTTAACTGTGCTTCACCGCGCTTTAACTGTGCTTCACCGTGCTTTAACTGCGCTTTAACTGTGCTTCACCGTGCTTTAACTGTGCTTTAACTGTGCTTCACCGCGCTTTAACTGTGCTTTAACTGTGCTTCACCGCGCTTTAACTGTGCTTTAACTGTGCTTCACCGCGCTTTAACTGTGCTTCACCGTGCTTTAACTGTGCTTCACCGCACTTTAACTGTGCTTCACTGCGCATTAACTGTGCTTCACTGCGCTTTAACTGTGCTTCAGTGAATTTTAACTGTGCTTCACCGCGCTTTAACTGTGCTTCACTGCGCTTTAACTGTGCTTTAACTGTGCTTCACCGCGCTTTAACTGTGCTTCACCGCGCTTTAACTGTGCTTCAGTGCGCTTTAACTGTGCTTCACTGTGCTTTAACTGTGCTTCACTGTGCTTTAACTGTGCTTCACTGCGCTTTAACTGTGCTTCACTGCGCTTTAACTGTGCTTCAGTGAATTTTAACTGTGCTTCACCGCGCTTTAACTGTGCTTCACTGCGCTTTAACTGTGCTTCAACCGTGCTTTAACTGTGCTTCACCGCGCTTTAACTGTGCTTCACCGCGCTTTAACTGTGCTTCAGTGCGCTTTAACTGTGCTTCACTGTGCTTCAACTGTGCTTCACCACGCTTTAACTGTGCTTCACCGTGCTTTAACTGTGCTTCACCGCACTTTAACTGTGCTTCACTGCGCATTAACTGTGCTTCACTGCGCTTTAACTGTGCTTCACTGCGCTTTAACTGTGCTTCAGTGAATTTTAACTGTGCTTCACCGCGCTTTAACTGTGCTTCACTGCGCTTTAACTGTGCTTCACTGTGCTTCAACCGTGCTTTAACTGTGCTTCACCGCGCTTTAACTGTGCTTCACCGCACTTTAACTGTGCTTCACCGCACTTTAACTGTGCTTCACTGCGCATTAACTGTGCTTCACTGCGCTTTAACTGTGCTTCAGTGAATTTTAACTGTGCTTCACCGCACTTTAACTGTGCTTCACTGCACTTAAACTGTGCTTCACCGGGCTTTAACTGTGCTTCACTGTGCTTTAACTGTGCTTCAGTGTGCTTTAACTGTGCTTTAACTGTGCTTCAGTGTGCTTTAACTGTGCTTCACTGTGCTTTAACTGTGCTTCAGTGTGCTTTAACTGTGCTTCAGTGTGCTTTAACTGTGCTTCACTGCGCTTTAACTGTGCTTCAGTGAATTTTAACTGTGCTTCACCGTGCTTTAACTGTGCTTCACCGCGCTTTAACTGTGCTTCAGTGAATTTTAACTGTGCTTCACTGCACTTTAACTGTGCTTCACTGCGCTTTAACTGTGCTTCAGTGTGCTTTAACTGTGCTTCACCGCGCTTTAACTGTGCTTCACCACGCTTTAACTGTGCTTTAACTGCGCTTTAACTGTGCTTCACTGCGCTTTAACTGTGCTTCACCGTGCTTTAACTGTGCTTCACTGCACTTTAACTGTGCTTCACCGCGCTTTAACTGTGCTTCACTGCGCTTTAACTGTGCTTCACTGCGCTTTAACTGTGCTTTACTGCGCTTTAACTGTGCTTCACTGCGCTTTAACTGTGCTTCAGTGAATTTTAACTGTGCTTCACTGCACTTTAACTGTGCTTCACTGCACTTTAACTGTGCTTCACTGCACTTTAACTGTGCTTCACTGCACTTTAACTGTGCTTCAGTGAATTTTAACTGTGCTTCACCGCGCTTTAGCACTCTCTCACCTTGATGCCGTTCTTCCGCCGCAGCTCCTCGGCATTTAACTGTGCTTCACTGTGCTTTAACTGTGCTTCACTGTGCTTCACTGTGCTTCACCGCGCTTTAACTGTGCTTCACTGCGCTTTAACTGTGCTTCACTGTGCTTTAACTGTGCTTCACTGTGCTTCACTGCACTTTAACTGTGCTTCACCGCGCTTTAACTGTGCTTCACTGCGCTTTAACTGTGCTTCACTGCACTTTAACTGTGCTTCACCGCGCTTTAACTGTGTTTTAACTGCGCTTTAACTGTGCTTCACCGCGCTTTAACTGTGCTTCACCGTGCTTTAACTGTGCTTCACCGCGCTTTAACTGTGCTTCAACCGCGCTTTAACTGTGCTTCAACCGCGCTTTAACTGTGCTTCACCGCGCTTTAACTGTGCTTCACCGTGCTTTAACTGTGCTTCACCGCGCTTTAACTGTGCTTCACCGCGCCTTAACTGCTTCACCGCGCTTTAGCGCTCTCTCACCTCGATGCCGTTCTCCCGCCGCAGCTCCTCGGCGTTGAGGGCTGAACAGTTCACCGTATGGAAGGCCAGTTCAGCGGCTGCCGGCAACAGCGGAGCAGTTTTGGAGAAGAGCTGCTCATCACCCGTCTCCATGGTGATGGTCTTAATAAGCATGGGGTATCCGGCATATTTATATGGCTCCAATTCTGAGAGGAGAGAGAGTTCAATCTAAATCACTCGTTTATTGTGTGAACATCAGGAATCTGAACTAGAGATGTGATCTGATTCTGCTTTAAGGCCCCGATATACTTCAAGAGTCATAGAAGAACAAACTGGTGTGACGTAACTTCAAACAACCGGCTGATAAATGCCTCTGAGCTCCCATTGGTCTGTGTGGTGATGATGTAATAGGTGGGTGTGGCTCTGAGGCTCCACCTTCTTTGAGGTGTAAATCTGTTCAGTCGGTCTCAAGTAAAAACATGAACACACTGAGAGAAACTGAAGCTGAAAGAGACTCTGACACTGTTGTTCATGTTTAATTCTGTAAAGCTGCTGTTTTTAAAGCATCTATTGTATAAAGTGCTGTACAAATGACATTAAATCACATTAACGCTGTATAAACAAACATGACTGAAGATCTGAATCTCAGATCTGATCAAACATCCACATCTCTGTGATCTGATGCTTTCTGAACCGCTGTTCTCTCAGTTTTATTGTGTTTGTTTAGCTATTGAGAGGAAAGTGCAGCACATATTCATCTAAACGCCACTCTCAGCAGCATCGGATGTTCACTAATAGTTTATCACTGAATGGGGTTTACCAAACTTATTTTTGAACAAAAGAATAAAAGCAAAGAAGCGGAGAAGGAAACGGAGCGTGTCTGAGTGCATCAGGGCCTTTAGCATGGAGTTAGCGTGGAGCTAGCGGTTCTGACCCTGTTTGTGTCTGTTGAACAGGATACTCTGGGCCTTCAGGATCAGGATGATGTTTTCTGGGTCGGGGCCGTCCACGATCCGGGCTGATTTAGTGCACAAGAACTCGTAGGCTTTGTTCACCTTCTCAAACATGTCCTGAACACACACACATTGTACAGCCTGGTTATAGACTCTCACATGGCTTTGTTCAGTGATAATCAGACTGAGTGATGAATACTTACCCTGCCCTCTGGGTTTTTGTCTGGATGGTATTTTTGAGCCAATCTGAAGTAAGCTTTCCTTATTTTACTCTCGTCATGCCTTAGAAAAAAACACAAACTCATATCAAATCACAAAGATTACAAACAAAAGCATAGTGTCACATACATAATATTATCATATTTTATTCTAAATGATTTATGGGTGCACATCATTATTATGTTAATGAATCAGAATAAGTTCCTCTTGCAGCATCTCTTCTCTTCTCTGATGATGAGGGCGGGGCAACCTGTCACTCACATGAGATCAGCCAATAGCAAACCACAACCATCCAACAACTCCCCACAGACACAATCAAGCCCCGCCCACATTTGATCTTGTTCAAGCGTTTCACTCGATATACGACACAATAGAGGAGAGAAGACCAGCACAACTTCCCCTTCATTTACAGGTCAGAATGGGAAACTGACTGGTTTTGGAGCTAGAAATAAAATATACAGCAGAAGTGAAAAGTAAAATAATAATAAAAGAGCATGTGACCCACTGTCCCTGTCCGATGGGGAGGTTGAGCACTTCGTAGGCGTCGTCCACAGACATAGAGGGAGGCTTCTTCTCCACCTCTCTCTTCCAGGCGTCCAGCGTGTCCTTCAGCAGCTTCACCTGCAGGGGGCGATAATCACACACACACACACTGAGTGATACAGTGACACAATCACACACACACACAGCGTGATACAGGCGAGGGAAGTGGAGAGCTGATGTGAGCGTACAGGGTCTCGGATGGGCCAGTTGGGGAAGCGTGTGGAGTCGCACAGGTGTCTCAGGTAGTAGATGTTGCAGAAGAGCTCGGAGTCGAGCTGTGGGAAGCTGACCACTGGGATCGGGCAGTACTGGTACAGCGCTCGCGTGTTGCTCTGCAGGCGAGGGGAGAAGTCTGCCAGGTGAGCCGCGATCTTCTCGATCATCAGACGCCTGCACACACACACACACACACACACACACAGAGAGAGAGAGAGAGTCCGTAAACTACCAGCAGAGGATGATGGACCATGTCAATGTGCAGATCTACTAAGTTCCCCCCCATTAACTACTAATGTAATTGCATCAAAAGATTTATTTTAAGAATATTGTGTTGATGTATTAAAACACTCGTGCTGCGATTGAGCTGGATACTGGGAAGGTTAGGACAGGTTTGCTGGATACTGGGAAGGGGAAGGTTAGGACAGGTTTGCTGGATACTGGGAAGTTTAAGGGTGGTTTAAAGTGTAAATTATAGATGTAATTACTGGAATTAATTACATGCATTTATTTTTTAAACAAGAACGAGTGCAAAATATGTATGTATGCATTGCATCATGATTAATTAAAATGCTAGTACACAGCAGTTAGAGACACTGATCATGAAGTGTGACCAGTCTTTTTTAGGGGTGGGAATCTTTTGGTACCTCACGATTCTTGAGGTCACTAGTCGATTTAAAATTGATTCTCAATTTTGAATCAAATTTCGATTCGATATGTGCATTTTGATTGTAGTTTACTGTGTTGTGTTACTTTTCTTATTTGACTGCGGTAGACAGTTTAATAGGTCTAGAAGAAGAAAACATTCTTCAATTAAATGTGAACCTTGACATTTATTTAGTTTTTCCTTCCCATTTTAGTCATCCCACTGTTATAAAACAAATGACTACAATCATAACACACAGTCTTGGGAATTAAAGCAAGACAGGCAATTTTATTTTATTTTTGATATTAAAAATAAAACATAGCAGCAAATTACAAACAATAGGATAAAAATAATAGAAAAATATACAAATTAAATAAACTTACTTTTTCAGGGTACAGTGGCATAGGTTTATTAAACATGGGTTAGAAAAACTACCGAAATTGAACAATCAGATGTAAAAATAAATGTATAGTCTTCACTGTATGAATTAAATATAAACTGATTCACATTAAAGATAAAAAAAAGTGATTCAGTGAGCGTTTTTTTTATTAACATGAATGAAACGGATGGCAACAGTTTCTGAGGCTGCTGTCCCTTTAAGAGTGATTGCACGGATATAGTTACACATCCGATTTTCTCCCATTTGTTTTGGTTTGTGTAGGACATACCAGCCTCTGTTTACACTGAATACTCCACAGTACACACGATGTGCATTGTGACATAACTGTGTGTGTAGCTTAGGCTTGATCTCGCCCTGCAGCTCAGGCCGGAGACCTGTACATATATCTATCCTGCTTCCGGTACAAATCTGCGGGGACCAATCACAAACTGGCTTATCCACCGCGGGTTCAACACGATGACGTCTTTCGCACGACCGCCAATCCAATTCCTTTTAACCTCTCGACGACGCTCAATGGCTTCTTTAGTTCAGCAAACAAATCGCTCGGCTGGGTGTAAACACTCACTCACTCAGCCATCGCTGCTTCTGCAAACATCTGATCAATGCTACAAACCAACACGTTTGTTGACATGTTTCCTGCCTGGAGTTTTCGCGTCGCTCAAAGTACGTCACGGACCGTTGGTCTGATTGGTTGAAGGACTCCAATTGCGTACAGACAGAGAATGTCTAATAGGAAGAGAATTGGCACTCTCTGTTTACTTCCGGTTTCTGGACTGGCTGCAGTAACACGTCTCTGTCCATGCGGGGGCGCTCGCAGGCGAGTGCAGAATGAATGGAGGTCTATGGCGAAAAACCCTCAAAATCCACTTTTCTCAGGATATAATTTTTTGTCTAGTAATTTGAATGTTGTATTCGAAAGGAGATGCAAAGAAATTACACATTGCTGGGTGTTAGATTTTTTAGAGTCACTTATTCGCTTTAAAAAGTCTTTTAAAATGTCAATGACGTCAGAATGCTGACGTCATTAGCAGAATGCTAGCGTATTACGGGCAACAACAACTCAACCTGTAAGAAATCGAAAAGAAATAAGTGCTCGTTCATTCAACTTTCGACCTATAACCCATGTTGAACTTGCAAAACTTACAATAAAATCTGAGATTTCTCAACGGGAATCGGGTGAAAGAGACACATTTAGCCGTCTAGCTCCATAGACTCCCATTCAGTCTGCACTCGCCCACGATCACCCCCAGTGGAATTCTAATGGAACTGCAACCAAGATCGATACAATGGGGCTAA
>NC_137146.1:30726935-30734435 GCF_949319135.1 Squalius cephalus
ACATGTTTTTGAAAATATAAATTTCATATAAAAATTGAGAATAGTATTTTTGCACATTTTTCATAACAATAAACGTACAATTCTGTAACTTTTTTTTAAGTTCACTTTTTAAAACTTTTTTCACTTCAGCAATAATCTGCCAAGTGTCGTCTTCAAACAGAGATCAAACTTCAGTCTGTCGCTCTGAAGCGTTCAAGATTTACCAGTTTAAGCTGGAAATTACATTTTCAGGTCTATGCTCAAAAAGTGAATAAATGGATTATAAATACAGTGTAAATATAATGTAGTACCTTAAAACCCCCTAAAAATACAAAAAATGTAATAAAAAGCATTATCAAACTAAAATATAGTACATTCATTTAATTGAAATAATAAAAAAGAGAGGTCTGAAACTGTTTCTCAATAGTCTACATGTAGTATCGTAAACATTTTTGCACCATGGCAATACCATGCGAGATACACCATGGTAAATCTGTTTTAAACGCATTTCCTTCGCATTCCTTATGAAATCATCAAATGATGCTTGACCTTCTTCTTCAGGAGTAACATCAGTTTTCTCAGATATTTTTGCAGTTGCTTTTAACCAGCAGCCAGTATTAATATGTGATCCTCCAAGGCAGTGTGTGTGTGTGTGTGTGTGTGTGTGTGTGTGTGTGTGTGTGTGTGTACACCGACTAAGCTCCTGAAAGAGATGCTCCCAGAGGTCACAGATCCTCTTCTTACTGTCATTAATTCATCTTTGTCTCTAGGATACATACCGAAAACTTTTAAGCTGGCTATGATTAAACCGCTTGTTAAAAAACCGCAACTCTTTTACCTGGCATTCATATAGAACATTATACATTTCTATTATTCAGATCATTTAAATGAGTGTTAGGCCGCATAGATCAGGTCAGCCGGAACCAGGGACACTTCCTGTAACACTCGTTACATCATAAGAAGAACGGCATCTACACTAATGTTAGTCTTTCTGGGGTTTGATGAAGATCCGGGCCGTATCCAGATCTGACACACACACACACACACACACACACACACACACACACACACACACACACACTCCAGATCTGATAGAGGATCAGCGCCTGCACACACACACACACACACACACACACTCCAGATCTGATAGAGGATCAGCGCCTGCACACACACACACACACACACACACACACACACACACACACACACACACACACACACACACACACACACACACACTCCAGATCTGATAGAGGATCAGCGCCTGCACACACACACACACACACACACTCCAGATCTGATAGAGGATCAGCGCCTGCGCACACACACACACACACACACACACACACACTCACACACACTCCAGATCTGATAGAGGATCAGCGCCTGCACACACACACACACACACACACACACACACACTCACACACACTCCAGATCTGATAGAGGATCAGCGCCTGCACACACACACACACACACACTCACACACACTCCAGATCTGATAGAGGATCAGCGCCTGCACACACACACACACACACACACACACACACACTCACACACACTCCAGATCTGATAGAGGATCAGCGCCTGCACACACACACACACACACACACACACACACACACACACACTCCAGATCTGATAGAGGATCAGCGCCTGCACACACACACACACACACACACTCCAGATCTGATAGAGGATCAGCGCCTGCACACACACACACACACTCACACACACACACTCACACACACTCCAGATCTGATAGAGGATCAGCGCCTGCACACACACACACACACACACACACACTCACACACACTCCAGATCTGATAGAGGATCAGCGCCTGCACACACACACACACACACACACACACACACACACACACTCCAGATCTGATAGAGGATCAGCGCCTGCACACACACACACACACACACACACACACACACACACACACACACTCCAGATCTGATAGAGGATCAGCGCCTGCACACACACACACACACACACACACACTCCAGATCTGATAGAGGATCAGCGCCTGCACACACACACACACACTCCAGATCTGATAGAGGATCAGCGCCTGCACACACACACACACTCAAGATCTGATAGAGGATCAGCGCCTGCACACACACACACACACACACACACTCCAGATCTGATAGAGGATCAGCGCCTGCACACACACACACACTCACACACACACTCCAGATCTGATAGAGGATCAGCGCCTGCACACACACACACACTCACACACACACTCCAGATCTGATAGAGGATCAGCGCCTGCACACACACACACACACACACACACACTCCAGATCTGATAGAGGATCAGCGCCTGCACACACACACACACACACACACACACTCCAGATCTGATAGAGGATCAGCGCCTGCACACACACACACACTCCAGATCTGATAGAGGATCAGCGCCTGCACACACACACACACACACACACACACTCCAGATCTGATAGAGGATCAGCGCCTGCACACACACACACACACACACACACTCCAGATCTGATAGAGGATCAGCGCCTGCACACACACACACACACACACACACACTCCAGATCTGATAGAGGATCAGCGCCTGCACACACACACACACACTCCAGATCTGATAGAGGATCAGCGCCTGCACACACACACACACTCAAGATCTGATAGAGGATCAGCGCCTGCACACACACACACACACACACACACTCCAGATCTGATAGAGGATCAGCGCCTGCACACACACACACACTCACACACACTCCAGATCTGATAGAGGATCAGCGCCTGCACACACACACACACACTCCAGATCTGATAGAGGATCAGCGCCTGCACACACACACACACACACACACACACTCCAGATCTGATAGAGGATCAGCGCCTGCACACACACACACACTCCAGATCTGATAGAGGATCAGCGCCTGCACACACACACACACACACACACACTCCAGATCTGATAGAGGATCAGCGCCTGCACACACACACACACACACTCCAGATCTGATAGAGGATCAGCGCCTGCACACACACACACACACACACACACTCCAGATCTGATAGAGGATCAGCGCCTGCACACACACACACACACACACACACACTCCAGATCTGATAGAGGATCAGCGCCTGCACACACACACACACACACACTCCAGATCTGATAGAGGATCAGCGCCTGCACACACACACACACTCACACACACTCCAGATCTGATAGAGGATCAGCGCCTGCACACACACACACACACACACACACACTCCAGATCTGATAGAGGATCAGCGCCTGCACACACACACACACACACACACACACTCCAGATCTGATAGAGGATCAGCGCCTGCACACACACACACACACACTCCAGATCTGATAGAGGATCAGCGCCTGCACACACACACACACACACACACACACACTCCAGATCTGATAGAGGACCTGCGCCTGCACACACACACACACACACACACACACTCCAGATCTGATGAAGGACCTGCGCCTGCACACACACACACACACTCCAGATCTGATAGAGGACCTGCGCCTGCACACACACACACACACTCCAGACCTGATAGAGGACCTGCGCCTACACACACACACACACACACACACACACACACACACACACACACACACACACACACACACACACACACACACTCCAGATCTGATAGAGGATCAGCGCCTGCACACACACACACACACACACACTCCAGATCTGATAGAGGATCAGCGCCTGCGCACACACACACACACACACACTCACACACACTCCAGATCTGATAGAGGATCAGCGCCTGCACACACACACACACTCACACACACTCCAGATCTGATAGAGGATCAGCGCCTGCACACACACACACACACACACTCACACACACTCCAGATCTGATAGAGGATCAGCGCCTGCACACACACACACACACACACACACACACTCACACACACTCCAGATCTGATAGAGGATCAGCGCCTGCACACACACACACACACACACACACACACACACACACACACACACACTCCAGATCTGATAGAGGATCAGCGCCTGCACACACACACACACACACACACACACTCCAGATCTGATAGAGGATCAGCGCCTGCACACACACACACACACACACACACACTCCAGATCTGATAGAGGATCAGCGCCTGCACACACACACACACACTCCAGATCTGATAGAGGATCAGCGCCTGCACACACACACACACACACTCACACACACTCCAGATCTGATAGAGGATCAGCGCCTGCACACACACACACACACACACACACACACTCACACACACTCCAGATCTGATAGAGGATCAGCGCCTGCACACACTCACACACACTCCAGATCTGATAGAGGATCAGCGCCTGCACACACACACACACACACACACACACACTCACACACACTCCAGATCTGATAGAGGATCAGCGCCTGCACACACACACACACACACACACACTCCAGATCTGATAGAGGATCAGCGCCTGCACACACACACACACACACACACACACACTCACACACACTCCAGATCTGATAGAGGATCAGCGCCTGCACACACACACACACTCACACACACTCCAGATCTGATAGAGGATCAGCGCCTGCACACACACACACACACACACACACACACACACACACTCCAGATCTGATAGAGGATCAGCGCCTGCACACACACACACACACTCCAGATCTGATAGAGGATCAGCGCCTGCACACACACACACACACACACACACTCCAGATCTGATAGAGGATCAGCGCCTGCACACACACACACACACTCACACACACACACTCACACACACTCCAGATCTGATAGAGGATCAGCGCCTGCACACACACACACACACACACACACACACACACTCCAGATCTGATAGAGGATCAGCGCCTGCACACACACACACACACACACACACACACACTCCAGATCTGATAGAGGATCAGCGCCTGCACACACACACACACTCACACACACTCCAGATCTGATAGAGGATCAGCGCCTGCACACACACACACACACACACACACTCCAGATCTGATAGAGGATCAGCGCCTGCACACACACACACACACACTCCAGATCTGATAGAGGATCAGCGCCTGCACACACACACACACACACACACTCCAGATCTGATAGAGGATCAGCGCCTGCACACACACACACACTCACACACACTCCAGATCTGATAGAGGATCAGCGCCTGCACACACACACACACACACACACACACTCCAGATCTGATAGAGGATCAGCGCCTGCACACACACACACACACACACTCCAGATCTGATAGAGGATCAGCGCCTGCACACACACACACACACACACACTCCAGATCTGATAGAGGATCAGCGCCTGCACACACACACACACTCCAGATCTGATAGAGGATCAGCGCCTGCACACACACACACACACACACACACACACACACACTCCAGATCTGATAGAGGACCTGCGCCTGCACACACACACACACACACACACACACTCCAGATCTGATGAAGGACCTGCGCCTGCACACACACACACACACTCCAGATCTGATAGAGGACCTGCGCCTGCACACACACACACACACTCCAGACCTGATAGAGGACCTGCGCCTACACACACACACACACACACACACACACACACACACACACACACACACACACACACACTCCAGATCTGATAGAGGATCAGCGCCTGCACACACACACACACTCCAGATCTGATAGAGGATCAGCGCCTGCACACACACACACACACACACACACACACACACACACACACACACACACACACACACACACACACTCCAGATCTGAAGGACCTGCGCCTGCACACACACACACACTCCAGATCTGATAGAGGACCTGCGCCTGCACACACACACACACACACACACACACACACACACACACACACACACACACACACACTCCGGATCTGAAGGACCTGCGCCTGCACACACACACACACTCCAGATCTGATAGAGGACCTGCGCCTGCACACACACACACACACACACACACACACACACACACACACACACACACACACACACACACACACACACACACTCCGGATCTGAGGTTTTCAGGAGGCAGTTCAACATCTCTTGCCAATGACCTGTTCTTTTTACACCAGATTCGAGACTGATAATGGCACTCAAGTGGAAACAATAATCTCTACTCTAAAATCAGGTGACTCTGCCTTCACTATAAGTATAGAGGAGGTGGTGCAAGCTTTTAAAAAGACCAAAGCTAAATCTGCACCTGGGCCAGATAATATCTGTGGCCGAACCTTAACATATTGTGCGGAGCAGTCGGGGGGGGTGTGTGTGTTTCAGATCTCCATGGCCAGTGGTGTAGTCCCTCACTTATGGAGACATTACAGTTATTCCGATACCTAAAGAGTTCCATAAAAGCCCTGAACGATCTGAGGCCTGTTGCTCTCACCTGTCTTGTGATAAAGGCAATGGAGAGGATTATTAAAAACTATATTACTAAAGTAACCGACTCACAGTTGGATCCACTTCAGTTCGCCTATCGCACGGGTAGAGGGGTTGCTGATGCAAAGGTGTTTATCACAGACCTTGTTCATAAGCATCTTGAGTCTCCTAATACCACAGCTGGATTTTTGTTCGCTGATTTTATGGATAATTAATTTTTTGCTCAATAGGTCTCAGAAAGTGCGGGTCAATAACATCTTTTCTGACCTCCTATTTACTTCATCTGTCTCTCCCCAGGGCTGTATCCTTTCACCTCTGCTCTTCATTTTGCATACTGATGATTGCAGATCTAACCTACCTGATTGTCATCTAATTAAGTTTGCTGATGACACCGTTTTACGGTCTGCTCTCAGGCCCTTTACAGCATCATGGCCCAACACTTCAGAAATTTGAGTGCTGTGACATCTCCGGTTTGGAGCTTAACGTGAATAAGACCAAAGAGATGGTGGTAACCTTTCCTGATAAGCAGAGGCCGATGGCTATGGCAGCCCCTACTGTTATTCATGGAAAGCCTTTAGAGGTTGTCAAAGAGTACAAGTATCCAGGGACAATTTTTGACAGTCTGTTTAAATTTGCTTCTAATACAGAGGAGATATTGAGGAAATTCCAGCAGCGGCAGTGCCTTTTAAAGAAGCTTAATTCCTTTGGAGTTAGTAAGAACATTCTTATCATGTTCTACTACTCCTACATTGAAAGTGTCACTACATTTTCTATTGTCTGCTGGTTTCATTCCACTAGCCTTCATAATATAAATAGTCTGGAGAGCACGGTTAAAGTCTGTTCAAAAATAATTGGACTCCCTATTAGGGCTCTTTCTACTATAAATGATCAGCAAACATTGAGATTGTCTGGAAGGATTTTACAAGACACTTCACATGTCATGTTCTCTGTTGTTGAGTGGCTTCCTTCAGGGCGACGGCTTGGTTGGCCATGTTGTGGGACTCACAGGAGGAAGGAAACTTTAGGTCCAAAATC
>NC_137146.1:30736935-30856935 GCF_949319135.1 Squalius cephalus
TGTGAGTGTGTGTGTGTGTGTGTGTGTGTGTGTGTGTGTACCTGCTGGGGAAGTACGAGCACATGGTGATGAGCATGTTGAGTGTGTGTGAGTGTGAGTGTGTGTGTGAGTGTGTGTGTGTGTGTGTGTGAGTGTGTGTGTGAGTGTGTGTGTGAGTGTGTGTGTGTGTGTGTGTGTGTGTACCTGCTGGGGAAGTACGAGCACATGGTGATGAGCATGTTGAGTGTGTGTGAGTGTGAGTGTGTGTGTGAGTGTGAGTGTGTGTGAGTGTGTGTGTGAGTGTGTGTGTGTGTGTGTGTGTGTGTGTGTGTGTGTGTGTGTGTGTGTACCTGCTGGGGAAGTACGAGCACATGGTGATGAGCATGTTGAGTATGAGAGTGGCCAGGTCGCTCTCGTTCATCACGGGCGTCCCCGAGGCCATCACACTCCACTTCAGCTGCGGGACGGCCTGTAGGGGGCGCCACCCTTCCATGCCCTGCGCCCAGCAGCGGGTCTTAGCCGTCAGCTCGCCGGTGCGCCAGAACGCCTGCATCTGCGGGTCACAGGGCAGAGGTCAGAGGTCAGGGGTCAGCAGATCCTCACACACTCTCCTGAGAGATACAGCACCTCCTCATAGCTGAACGGGCCTCTCCTCTCTTTATCTGCGTTCCCGAAGTACCACTCCTTCTCACTCTCTCGCTTCATATCTGGAGAAGCCTCCAACACGTTACTCTGGAACAGAGCATCAGAAACACAGTAAAAACAGTGAAATATTATTATAAAGTAAATCAGCTGTTTTCTATGTGAATATACAGTAAAGTGTAATTTATTCCTGTGATCAAAGCTGAATGTTCAGCATCATTACTCCAGTCTTCAGTGTCACGTGATCCTTCAGAAATCACTCTAATATGAGGATTTGATGCTCAAGAAACATTTATGATTATTATCAGTGTTGAACACAGTTGTGCTGCTTCAGATTTTAGTGGAAACCGTCATTCATTTTATTTTTTGATAAAATTCTTTAAAAAATAAATGTTACTGGCTGCTAGTGTATATTGAGCGTGTTTGAACACACACACACACCTGCAGGGGTACGGTGGCTCTGTTGGTGTGAAGGTGAGCGAGCGTCAGCAGGTCCACTAATATACGCACTCCATTCGAGTCCATGATGTCCTTCACGTTTTTCTGTCAGAACAGGAATGGTTGAAGCATGAGCAAAGAAACATGCACAACAAAAAATATATTCACAGATCATCACATCTCATGTTCCCTCTCAAGCTCTTCGCTGATGCTGCCGTCTGGCACACAAGTACACTGGCTTATGATAAAGCTTTATAATAATAATTTGTTATTATTGGTGAAATGACGCCACAACTCTGGGACAGCAGTATTTAATTTCAAAATTAATAAACAGAAACTTTTTTTATTTATAATTATTTCACTCGTTTAGATTAATATAGTTTGCAGTAATGTAATACTTCATGTGTTCATTGTGGATTTTCAATGCTTAAGATTAAAATGTTGGGTCTAAATCAATGTTTAAATGATAAAATCTATATATAAGCATTATATAAGCAAAATAAATAATGTATGCACAAGAAAGACAAGACAAGTTTCCAAGACAAGTTTCCTTCATATAACAAAAGGAAAGAAGTTGAAATCAACCCTTGAGAGACTGAAGAAACACCAATAAACATACATATACAGTACATATATATATATGTGTGTGTGTGTGTGTGGTATGGGTATGTTTGTATGTATGTGTAGCTTTGTGATGATTTGACACCATCAAGGCCTGACATGATCCTCACCTTGTTGAGAATGAGTTTGTTGAGGAACAGGATGAGTCTGTCTCTCTCCAGCTTGTCTGTACACTGGAGATTCACAGAAGAAAGATGACACAAACACACACACTGACACAGTTCACCATCATTCAGAAGAGAACATTACACACTGAACCCTGACCCGGTCCAGCAGAACATTACACACACTGACCCGGTCCAGCAGAACGTTACACACACTGACCCGGTCCAGCAGAACATTACACACACTGACCCGGTCCAGCAGAACGTTACACACACTGACCCGGTCCAGCAGAACATTACACACACTGACCCGGTCCAGCAGAACGTTACACACACTGACCCGGTCCAGCAGAACGTTACACACACTGACCCGGTCCAGCAGAACGTTACACACACTGACCCGGTCCAGCAGAACGTTACACACACTGACCCGGTCCAGCAGAACATTACACACACTGACCCGGTCCAGCAGAACATTACACACACACACTGAACCCTGAGCACTGACCCGGTCCAGCATGCCCACGATGTACTTGGTGTCGGCGAAGGGCCCGATCTCCTCAGAGCACTTGCTGTAGACGATGGCGAGCGCCTGCAGACACAGACACTTCATGCCCACTTTAGGCGTCAGCAGGAACCGGTGGTACAGCTCGTTAAAAAACTCATACCTGAAGACACAGACATCAGGGTATTAAACATCAGACCACAATCCTTCAGAGTCTTTGTGTAGAACAGAGGTCGACTGATATTGTGTTGATGGCCGATGAGTATATATATGTATATATATATATATATATATATATGTGTGTGTGGGTATTTTTATATACAAAATAATTATACACAGTACACACAGATATATTATGTAAACAAACTTTTATTCTGGATTCGATTAATCGTTGCCCAGCACTATGCAGAGTATGTGTTAAATTAGATTAGATTAAATTAATTTGAAAATTAATATGAAAAATTTTAGATGGCAAAATAAAAGTCCTGCTCTCTACACATCGGCCAAACTGAAACACATGCAGGCCAATGGTGATAATTAATATCACCCGATATATCGGTCGACCTCTAATGAATAACCTCGAGAAGGAGTTCAGATACGTACGATCTCTTGATGGCACCGGACTCTTCGTTCTCATCTTCCTCCAGCAGCAATCGCAGGTAATAATCCCCGATCCTAATCTCATCAGAGAGGCACTCGTACTTCACCTGAACACAGTTCCACAGGGTTTATACATTAGTGTATACATTGAGTGATACAGTGAGACTCTAGTGTGTTCAGTGATACAGTGAGACTCTAGAGTGTTCAGTGATACAGTGAGACTCTAGAGTGTGTTCAGTGAACAGTGAGACTCTAGAGTGTCCAGTGATACATTGAGACTCTAGAGTGTCCAGTGATACAGTGAGACTCTAGAGTGTCCAGTGATACAGTGAGACTCTAGAGTGTCCAGTGATACATTGAGACTCTAGAGTGTCCAGTGATACAGTGAGACTCTAGAGTGTCCAGTGATACATTGAGACTCTAGAGTGTCCAGTGATACAGTGAGACTCTAGAGTGTCCAGTGATACAGTGAGACTCTAGAGTGTGTTCAGTGATACAGTGAGACTCTAGAGTGTGTTAAGTGAACAGTGAGACTCTAGAGAGTGTCCAGTGATACAGTGAGACTCTAGAGTGTGTCCAGTGATACAGTGAGACTCTAGAGTGTGTTCAGTGATACAGTGAGACTCTAGAGTGTGTTCAGTGATACAGTGAGACTCTAGAGTGTGTCCAGTGATACAGTGAGACTCTAGAGTGTGTTCAGTGATACAGTGAGACTCTAGAGTGTCCAGTGATACAGTGAGACTCTAGAGTGTGTCCAGTGATACAGTGAGACTCTAGAGTGTTCAGTGATACAGTGAGACTCTAGAGTGTCCAGTGATACAGTGAGACTCTAGAGTGTGTTCAGTGATACAGTGAGACTCTAGAGTGTTCAGTGATACAGTGAGACTCTAGAGTGTCCAGTGATACAGTGAGACTCTAGAGTGTTCAGTGATACAGTGAGACTCTAGAGTGTTCAGTGATACAGTGAGACTCTAGAGTGTGTTCAGTGATACAGTGAGACTCTAGAGCAGGGGTGGGGAACGTTGATCCTGGAGGGCCATTGTCCTGCAGAGTTTAGCTCCAACCCTAATCAAACACCTAATCAAACACACCTGAAGCTAATCAATGTCTTCAGGATTACTGAAGTTGCAGGCAGCCAAATGTTTTATTCAGGGTTGGAGCTAAACTCTGCAGGACAATGGCCCTCCAGGATCAACGTTCCCCACCCCTGCTCTAGAGAGTGTCCAGTGATACAGTGAGACTCTAGAGTGTGTTCAGTGATACAGTGAGACTCTAGAGTGTGTCCAGTGATACAGTGAGACTCTAGAGTGTGTTCAGTGATACAGTGAGACTCTAGAGTGTATTCATTGATACAGTGAGACTCTAGAGTGTGTTCAGTGATACAGTGAGACTCTAGAGTGTGTCCAGTGATACAGTGAGACTCTAGAGTGTGTCCAGTGATACAGTGAGACTCTAGAGTGTATTCATTGATACAGTGAGACTCTAGAGTGTGTTCAGTGATACAGTGAGACTCTAGAGTGTGTCCAGTGATACAGTGAGACTCTAGAGTGTGTTCAGTGACACAGTGAGACTCTAGAGTGTGTTCAGTGATGCATTGAGACTCTAGAGTGTTCAGTGATACAGTGAGACTCTAGAGTGTCCAGTGATACAGTGAGACTCTAGAGTGTTCAGTGATACAGTGAGACTCTAGTGTGTTCAGTGATACAGTGAGACTCTAGAGTGTCCAGTGATACAGTGAGACTCTAGAGTGTTCAGTGATACAGTGAGACTCTAGAGTGTGTTCAGTGATACAGTGAGACTCTAGTGTGTCCAGTGATACAGTGAGACTCTAGAGTGTGTCCAGTGATACAGTGAGACTCTAGAGTGTGTTCAGTGATACAGTGAGACTCTAGAGTGTGTTCAGTGATACAGTGAGACTCTAGAGTGTGTTCAGTGATACAGTGAGACTCTAGAGTGTGTTCAGTGATACAGTGAGACTCTAGAGTGTGTTCAGTGACACAGTGAGACTCTAGAGTGTGTTCAGTGATGCATTGAGACTCTAGAGTGTCCAGTGATACAGTGAGACTCTAGAGTGTGTTCAGTGACACAGTGAGACTCTAGAGTGTGTTCAGTGATACAGTGAGACTCTAGAGAGTGTCCAGTGATACAGTGAGACTCTAGAGTGTGTTCAGTGATGCATTGAGACTCTAGAGTGTCCAGTGATACAGTGAGACTCTAGAGTGTGTTCAGTGATACAGTGAGACTCTAGAGAGTGTCCAGTGATACAGTGAGACTCTAGTGTGTTCAGTGATACAGTGAGACTCTAGAGTGTCCAGTGATACAGTGAGACTCTAGAGTGTGTTCAGTGATACAGTGAGACTCTAGAGTGTGTCCAGTGATACAGTGAGACTCTAGTGTGTTCAGTGATACAGTGAGACTCTAGAGTGTGTCCAGTGATACAGTGAGACTCTAGAGTGTGTTCAGTGATACAGTGAGACTCTAGAGTGTGTCCAGTGATACAGTGAGACTCTAGAGTGTGTCCAGTGATACAGTGAGACTCTAGAGTGTATTCATTGATACAGTGAGACTCTAGAGTGTGTTCAGTGATACAGTGAGACTCTAGAGTGTGTCCAGTGATACAGTGAGACTCTAGAGCAGGGGTGGGCAAACTTTTTGGCTCAAGGGCCACACTGGGTTTTAAAAATTTGACAGAGGACCGGCCCAGTAGCAGATTATGAAGCACGATCTCATGAAAGTGCGTATCTATACCACGAATTTTATTTCTCGTGCCATTTATATGCCCAAAATGTTTTTTTTTTTTTTTGTGTGTGTGTTTTTTTGCGTGCATGCTACACACTGTAAACCCCTTGGTTAGGATTAGGGGTGTGGAGTGCGTGCCTATTACACGCCATAAAGTGCATATCATATGCACGCGAAAACATTATGCACTACAAATACAATTTGTGGTATTCGCACATTCATAAGATCGGGCTGAGCAAACAGACAACGTTGTGGCAATGTCTGTGCGAAATTCAACAACTGAGAGATGACATTCTGGCAATAATTTTTTTTATGCTAGATATCCCCCATTTAGCATGTTATGTTTTGATGTTAATTTTTAAAGATGTTAGATAATTATAGCCTATACTTTTTAAATATTGTTTATCCTTATTATTATTTAATGGCCTAACAGTAAATTAGAAACAAAACATCTGCAAGTGTACACTTAGAAGAGTAAAAATTACAGGTTACGTTAATTCAACTTTATTAAAACTGAATGGCAATTTGCACTTCCAAAAGTCATACATTTGTGGAAATAAACGAATATACAAATTTATTTTAAGAATAATAAAATAAAACATAAAAGGCAAAGGGAGATCAGAACATTTAATGAAAAAAAAAAACGGGTTCTGTACATGGCAGACAGGGGAGCGTAGTCGAAAGCCGGACGATAAAGGTCGGTAAACGGAATCGGGCAGGATACATCCACAAATCCAGAGGAGCAAAGAAACTAAATAGCAGACAAATCAAAGGAAAAACTAAGGTGTGCAAGCGGTTACCAAACATTTTTTTTCTCATTGAGTTTCCAAAAAAGGAAAAAACATTAACGTGCAACTGAGTCTATGCGCTTAAGTTGCTGTCTGTTTGGTTTCCATGGTGACGCGTCATTGCTTGTTAGGCTACGTGACACACCGCAGCCACAACAGCGCTGAATGAATGATGATCTGCTTTTATGTCATTTTTCCTTTTTTACATTTGTTAGCTATGGCATGCAATATCTGATATTCCGATTGTCAAATATATGCAACGCAATATATATATATAACGCAAAGTATTGCAAGAAAAAAGGCTAAATTAATGCGATCTTAAGACAATTTTTTTTAAATACTCGGCGGGCCGGATTAAACAGCCTAACGGGCCGCATGTGGCCCGCGGGCCGTAGTTTGCCCACCCCTGCTCTAGAGTGTGTCCAGTGATACAGTGAGACTCTAGAGTGTATTCATTGATACAGTGAGACTCTAGAGTGTATTCATTGATACAGTGAGACTCTAGAGTGTGTTCAGTGATACAGTGAGACTCTAGAGTGTGTCCAGTGATACAGTGAGACTCTAGAGTGTGTCCAGTGATACAGTGAGACTCTAGAGTGTGTCCAGTGATACAGTGAGACTCTAGAGTGTATTCATTGATACAGTGAGACTCTAGAGTGTGTTCAGTGATACAGTGAGACTCTAGAGTGTGTCCAGTGATACAGTGAGACTCTAGAGTGTGTTCAGTGACACAGTGAGACTCTAGAGTGTGTTCAGTGATACAGTGAGACTCTAGAGTGTGTTCAGTGATGCATTGAGACTCTAGAGTGTTCAGTGATACAGTGAGACTCTAGAGTGTGTTCAGTGATGCATTGAGACTCTAGTGTCCAGTGATACAGTGAGACTCTAGAGTGTCCAGTGATACAGTGAGACTCTAGAGTGTTCAGTGATACAGTGAGACTCTAGAGTGTGTTCAGTGATACAGTGAGACTCTAGAGTGTCCAGTGATACAGTGAGACTCTAGAGTGTTCAGTGATACAGTGAGACTCTAGAGTGTTCAGTGATACAGTGAGACTCTAGTGTGTTCAGTGATACAGTGAGACTCTAGAGTGTCCAGTGATACAGTGAGACTCTAGAGTGTGTTCAGTGATACAGTGAGACTCTAGAGTGTCCAGTGATACAGTGAGACTCTAGAGTGTTCAGTGATACAGTGAGACTCTAGTGTGTCCAGTGATACAGTGAGACTCTAGTGTGTTCAGTGATACAGTGAGACTCTAGAGTGTCCAGTGATACAGTGAGACTCTAGAGTGTGTTCAGTGATACAGTGAGACTCTAGAGTGTTCAGTGATACAGTGAGACTCTAGAGTGTGTTCAGTGATACAGTGAGACTCTAGAGTGTGTCCAGTGATACAGTGAGACTCTAGTGTGTTCAGTGATACAGTGAGACTCTAGAGTGTCCAGTGATACAGTGAGACTCTAGAGTGTGTTCAGTGATACAGTGAGACTCTAGAGAGTGTTCAGTGATACAGTGAGACTCTAGTGTGTTCAGTGATACAGTGAGACTCTAGAGTGTCCAGTGATACAGTGAGACTCTAGTGTGTTCAGTGATACAGTGAGACTCTAGAGTGTTCAGTGATACAGTGAGACTCTAGAGTGTGTCCAGTGATACAGTGAGACTCTAGAGTGTGTCCAGTGATACAGTGAGACTCTAGAGTGTGTCCAGTGATACAGTGAGACTCTAGAGTGTATTCATTGATACAGTGAGACTCTAGAGTGTGTTCAGTGATACAGTGAGACTCTAGTGTGTCCAGTGATACAGTGAGACTCTAGAGTGTTCAGTGATACAGTGAGACTCTAGTGTGTCCAGTGATACAGTGAGACTCTAGAGTGTGTTCAGTGATGCATTGAGACTCTAGAGTGTCCAGTGATATAGTGAGACTCTAGAGTGTGTTCAGTGACACAGTGAGACTCTAGAGTGTGTTCAGTGATACAGTGAGACTCTAGAGTGTGTCCAGTGATACAGTGAGACTCTAGTGTGTCCAGTGATACAGTGAGACTCTAGAGTGTGTTCAGTGATACAGTGAGACTCTAGAGTGTGTCCAGTGATACAGTGAGACTCTAGAGTGTGTTCAGTGACACAATGAGACTCTAGAGTGATCAGAGATACAGTGAGACTCTAGAGTGTGTTCAGTGATACAGTGAGACTCTAGAGTGTCCAGTGATACAGTGAGACTCTAGAGTGTGTTCAGTGACACAATGAGACTCTAGAGTGATCAGAGATACAGTGAGACTCTAGAGTGTGTTCAGTGATACAGTGAGACTCTAGAGTGTGTCCAGTGATACAGTGAGACTCTAGTGTGTCCAGTGATACAGTGAGACTCTAGAGTGTGTTCAGTGATACAGTGAGACTCTAGAGTGTGTCCAGTGATACAGTGAGACTCTAGAGTGTGTTCAGTGACACAGTGAGACTCTAGAGTGTCCAGTGATACAGTGAGACTCTAGAGTGTGTTCAGTGATACAGTGAGACTCTAGTGTCCAGTGACACAGTGAGACTCTAGTGTGTTCAGTGATACAGTGAGACTCTAGAGTGTCCAGTGATACAGTGAGACTCTAGAGTGTGTTCAGTGATACAATGAGACTCTAGAGTGTGTCCAGTGATACAGTGAGACTCTAGAGTGTGTTCAGTGATGCATTGAGACTCTAGAGTGTCCAGTGATACAGTGAGACTCTAGAGTGTGTTCAGTGATGCATTGAGACTCTAGAGTGTCCAGTGATACAGTGAGACTCTAGAGTGTCCAGTGATACAGTGAGACTCTAGAGTGTTCAGTGATACAGTGAGACTCTAGAGTGTGTTCAGTGATACAGTGAGACTCTAGAGTGTGTTCAGTGATGCATTGAGACTCTAGAGTGTGTTCAGTGATACATTGAGACTCTAGAGTGTCCAGTGATACAGTGAGACTCTAGAGTGTCCAGTGATACAGTGAGACTCTAGAGTGTCCAGTGATACAGTGAGACTCTAGAGTGTTCAGTGATACAGTGAGACTCTAGAGTGTCCAGTGATATAGTGAGACTCTAGAGTGTGTCCAGTGATACAGTGAGACTCTAGTGTGTTCAGTGATACAGTGAGACTCTAGAGTGTGTTCAGTGATGCATTGAGACTCTAGAGTGTCCAGTGATACAGTGAGACTCTAGAGCAGGGGTCGGCAATTAACTTTGGCCGCGGGCCAATTTTTCTTTTAGCCAGTAGATGGCGGGCCAGCTACACGGAGTAGCCCTATATGGGTACAAATTAAATACTCTTAACTATTAATTATTATACTCTTAACGTCTACATTGCATATCAATGAAATCATTTTAAACAGATCAAGTACTATTGTGTTAACATATTACAGCTATTTTAATAAAGGTGTGAATAGCAATGCCTAATTTGCTTACAGTCCGACTTTTGAACTTTATTCCTTTTTTATTATTATTATTTATTCGGGACACACACATACACACCTATGGTTTAAGGAGGTCTGCGCGGGACTGTTTTTTTCTCTCTTCTTTTCGTCGCGCTCCCACAAGGTTCAATTCAGCAATTAAAATACACTCTGTGTTCACCCGCATTATTTCCCGACCTGACGAGTCCGCAAAATTTAGATCTAGTTTCCAGAATCTCACATTCAAATGTCTCTAACAGAAATTTGAGAGATTAAGTAGCAGCCTATAACAATTATAAATGCTTTGTGTTCGTGTCAACATAAAATATTATTTTAACATTGTAGGCTACTGTCAGCAGAGTAAAAAATGTCACAGAAAAAAATAATGAAATATAAATAACATAAATGAAATAGGACAAAGCCTATCACTCAAATTGTTAAGCAACATAAACGAAAACCATATTGCCCTACTGACAAATGAAGCATGCTATTTTCTGCCAACTATTTCAAACATCCTTGCAAAAAAATAATGTTGTTTATTATTTATTAACAATGGTTTCAGTACCAAACAGCCTGGTGGTCAGAATGAAGTGTGCGGATACGCTGTCAAAAGATGTCGGGAGTGGGCTATTGTCAGTCAGACCGCCCGCTCCGTCCAAAGTATAGGTAGGCTACAGAGTTCCGACCGCTACCGTCTTTATATTTTAAAATTGAATCCCGCGCCGCATGATTCATGCGCATTTTACACAGTATGCGGCGGTGAAATCGCCGCGCGGCTACGGCTTTTCTCAAGTAGCCTAGTGGAAGAGTTTTGTGCAGCATTTAGTGCAAATATTTTTTATCAGGTAGGCTAATACATATTATTTATCAGTGTGTTATAGGCTACCCGAGTAAATAATAAGTAACGAATGATACACGGGGCATATTTGTAAACCGTTATTGTAAAATAAAAATAAGCTGAAAAAAAAAAACGGACTTCCAAAATAATCCGGCGGGCCAGAAAATATTGCTGGCGGGCCAGTTTTGGCCCGCGGGCCGCCTATTGCCGACCCCTGCTCTAGAGTGTCCAGTGATATAGTGAGACTCTAGAGTGTGTCCAGTGATACAGTGAGACTCTAGTGTGTGTTCAGTGATGCATTGAGACTCTAGAGTGTGTCCAGTGATACAGTGAGACTCTAGAGTGTCCAGTGATACAGTGAGACTCTAGAGAGTGTCCAGTGATATAGTGAGACTCTAGAGTGTCCAGTGATACAGTGAGACTCTAGAGTGTGTTCAGTGATGCATTGAGACTCTAGAGTGTGTCCAGTGATACAGTGAGACTCTAGAGTGTCCAGTGATACAGTGAGACTCTAGAGAGTGTCCAGTGATATAGTGAGACTCTAGAGTGTCCAGTGATACAGTGAGACTCTAGAGTGTCCAGTGATACAGTGAGACTCTAGAGTGTGTTCAGTGATACAGTGAGACTCTAGAGTGTGTCCAGTGACACAGTGAGACTCTAGTGTGTTCAGTGATACAGTGAGACTCTAGAGTGTCCAGTGATACAGTGAGACTCTAGAGTGTGTTCAGTGATACAATGAGACTCTAGAGTGTGTCCAGTGATACAGTGAGACTCTAGAGTGTGTTCAGTGATGCATTGAGACTCTAGAGTGTCCAGTGATACAGTGAGACTCTAGAGTGTGTCCAGTGATACAGTGAGACTCTAGAGTGTGTTCAGTGATACAGTGAGACTCTAGAGTGTTCAGTGATACAGTGAGACTCTAGAGTGTCCAGTGATACAGTGAGACTCTAGAGTGTGTTCAGTGACACAGTGAGACTCTAGAGTGTGTTCAGTGATACAGTGAGACTCTAGAGTGTCCAGTGATACAGTGAGACTCTAGAGTGTGTTCAGTGATACAGTGAGACTCTAGAGTGTCCAGTGATACAGTGAGACTCTAGAGTGTCCAGTGATACAGTGAGACTCTAGAGTGTGTCCAGTGATACAGTGAGACTCTAGAGTGTTCAGTGATACAGTGAGACTCTAGAGTGTCCAGTGATACAGTGAGACTCTAGAGTGTGTCCAGTGATACAGTGAGACTCTAGAGTGTTCAGTGATACAGTGAGACTCTAGAGTGTGTTCAGTGATACAGTGAGACTCTAGAGTGTGTTCAGTGATACAGTGAGACTCTAGAGTGTCCAGTGATACAGTGAGACTCTAGAGTGTTCAGTGATACAGTGAGACTCTAGAGTGTGTTCAGTGATACAGTGAGACTCTAGTGTGTGTTCTGTGATACAGTGAGACTCTAGAGTGTGTTCAGTAACTCGCTGGGTCAGACCTCGAACTCCTGGTGGTTCCAGGCGATGACGCTGGCGCTGCCTAGCTCACGGTCCACACTGAAGCCGCGCATCTCTCCCTCCAGAGCGTCCCGCAGCTCCTCTCGCGTCTTCAGGTTCCAGATGAGGTTCGAGCGCGCGTGATCCTGCTGAAACCTGCACACACACACAGGGAAACACACTGAAACCTGCACACACACACAGGGAAACACACTGAAACCTGCACACAGACTCTCATATCTCAACACACCTTCTTATCTCTGACCTTTTGAGTATAAACACTCCAGCTAGAGGTTTAAGGTCATCGAATCAGAAACTCTTAGGGTGTATTCACACCGGTCTTGTTTGGATCGATTAAATCGAACTTAAGTTGGTTTCCCCCATTGGTGCGGATCTTTTGGTCAGGTGTGATACAGCGATCGCACTCGAGTGCGGACCCAAATACTCGTACGAGACCCAGCTGAAGAGGTGCTCTCGGTCCGATTCCAAACCAACTCTGGCACGGTTTGTTTAGGTGTGAACATGACCCGACCCAATCGCAGAAACCACTGCGCCTTTTTTGACAGGGTCAGATTTTTACTATGTAATTTAGGGTGATGAAATGCCTATACATTAGGGGTGCAACGGATCGCATTTGATCCGTACGGACCAGTTGCCCCATTTTAAAAGCAGAAGAGGCGGCGAAAAGCAGTACTCGCGTGTTAGCTGTGCTCACAGCCGCACACACCCGAAGCGTGCAGAGAGAGAGAGAGAGAGAGAGAGAGAGAGAGAGAGAGAGAGAGAGAGAGAGAGAGAGAGAGAGAGAGAGAGAGAGAGAGAGAGAGAGAGAGAGACCTAACCCAAACTCTTTTCCGTTTCCTTGCCCTTTAACGGACACATGCACACAAACTTATTTTTAAAAATTCATCTAAATACCCATCTCAGCAAGTATTCTCTGGGTTATGTCAAAAGTGAACAGTTGAAAAAGAAACCAGATGTTCGTCAGATTTTTTGGTCTGTGCATTCGGCCTTAAAGTGACAGCAGCCTAATATTCCTGCTGTCGTCTGTGTCATTAATGTTAATAAAACAACAAATTACAGCTTTAACAAAGATGAAACTTTTATTTATACAGTGAACAGATAGTGTTATTTTACTTTTAGGCTTAATTATTAATTTCTGTATACTGAATACTGTTAGACTTTGTAACTGTGTTATTTAGTCTTCATCTCTACTTGTAATTTGTGTATTTGTTCTTATTTTATTACTGACTGTTCTCTTGTTTTTAATAATGTTTGAACTTCATCAGTGAAGAGCATGTTCTCTCTGCCGGAACCGTCTTGCAGAACACCTTCATCTTCGCAAAATCCTAATTACAACATCATAAAGATGACATTGTATCATATGATGCTCATAAGCTTCTTCATATTGAGTTAGTAGCTGATAACACCAAATCAGTCGAGAATAAAAATTGCACTACGAAAGATCTCCATGATTAGCCTGTTTTTGCACTTCCTGCTTTTCCCTGCTTCAGAATTTCTGTCCAATGAATGAATGACCTTAGCACACGTGTGGTTTTGTTTACACATTTTGGTTCTCTAGGAAAAAGGTCAGTGTGAAAGCGAACCACACCAAACAAACAAAAAAAATCAACATTGTATTTGGTCCGGACCGAAGTGTGGTGGCAAACAATTTTCTAATACTGAATAAGAGACAAAAAGGAATCAATTGTCTTTAACAATTATTTATTCCCTTGCATATATATTCATAAGGGTATGTATCGACACTACATTCTTCTAACTACCATCATATTTCTAAGATTCTACAGATATAATTAAATGCAAACATATAAAACATACAAAATTTCTTCCACAAAAGCAAGTGAACTAGCGGACTTCCCTGGTGTGAATACACCCGGAGTGGTCCCTAGATCTAGGCTGAGGGAAAGGGTGACTGGGCTTTGGCCATAGCGGCACTATTAGATTAATCACATCAGAATCACTTTTTCAAGCAAAATTAAAAACCAATCTCTTCGAGGCGGCTTATAATCGCTGAGTTTCAAATGTTTTTTTTTTTTTACATTTATTGTGTATTTGTGTCTTATTGTCATATTGTTTTATGCTTCTGTTTTTTATTTTAAATTATATTGTTCAGCACAATGGTCAACCACCATTGTTTTTATTGTGTTTTATAAATAAATTGAGATTCAAGTCATATACTTAATTTCCAACAAAATCAGGCCAAAACGAAGTTTGCTTGAGGTTTGTTTACGGAGTTTGAAACAGCTTGTCTAAGTGTTTGCTCCGATAAACGCCTCTGAGCTCCCATTGGTCCGTGTGGTGATGATGTAATAGGTGGGTGTGGCTCTGAGGCTCCGCCTTCTTTGAGGTGTAAATCTGTTCAGTCGGTCGCGAGTAAAAACATGAACACACTGAGAGAAACTGAAGCTGAAAGAGACTCTGACACTGTTGTTCATGTTTAATTATGTAAAGCTGCTGTTTTAAAGCATCTATTGTATAAAGTGCTGTACAAATGACATTAAATCACATTAACGCTTTATAAATAAACATGACTGAAGATCTGAATCTCAGATCTGATCAAACATCCACATCTCTGTGATCTGATGCTTTCTGAACTGCTGTTCTCTCAGTTTGATTGTGTTTGTTCAGCTATTGAGAGGAAAGTGCAGCACATATTCATGTAAACGTCGCTGATTAGCATCGTGATGATCTTCGCTAACAGTTCATCACTGAAAGGGGTTTCAAACGTCTTTTTACCTCTGTAAAGGGAAGAACGGTTAAGAACTTCGCTGTGAGAATATCAGGGCTTCTAGTTTGAGTAAAACGGTGAGTGTACCTGTAGTAAAACAGCTCCCAGTTGGACTCGATCTTGATCCGCTGTCGTCTCTTCCTCAGGATGACCGGCTTCTGGTTTGCGTTCTACAATCAGTGCGACAGAATTACTGCAGTGGCCCAATAATGGTTTAGAAGACAACGACTTCATATAAATAATAGACACAGGGATGTAAGGATAATGCAGACGACACTAGAGCGGTGAAATTAAGCACATATGATATGAAGTCATGATCCTGCTATAAACACACATAAATATGCCGTCCTGAGGAGAGACACGGATGTCAACACACTGATCTAATACAGCGCATGTGTAACAGCAGAATAAACCCACGTGACATGATAAAGTGAGTGACATGAGAAGGGGAGGGTCTAACAGAGGTGGAGGTCTCTGATTGGATAATGCTACTCACCAGGTTATTCCTGTCCTGCTGCATTGATTGACAGCAGAAACCACAATAAGAGCCGGTGGGGGGGCAGAGATAAGAGAGGTTATTGGTCCTGAGGTCAACCAATCACACTGCTGAATACTAGATGTTCATTACGAACATGGTTTCAATTTCAACAAGGCAAATGCATGAAATTGTGTGATTGGAGGCTCCAGAGCGAAGAGATTGTGATGAGGATCAGTTTGTAACTCATGCTAATGATTCCAAAGCGGCATAAAATGATTCATATCAGCAAAACAAACATCACTGCCCAGAATTATTATTCCCGGGAATAACATTCAGATGTCATTAGATGACATTGTTAAATGCAAGATGGTGCATTTAATTTTGTTCAACACTCAGACCCAGTGTAGGTGGTGTTGTTTTGGTGTCATTTGTTTACAGGATGCACAGTATATTGTTATCATACGGGTTATTGTTAAATAACAGAATTATTAATCTATCAGCATCGGTTAATGCACATTTACCCAGATTACTTCTGCCGGCGTCTAACGCTCACTTAAACTTAGATTTTATAAACACCTATAATGCCAACACTTACATTTAATTATTTATATTTTTATTTATATTTTATATTGACTTTAGATTTTTGGTATTAGCTATAATTTTAATCAGATTTTTAGATCAGTGCATCTGTAATTAGTTTTTTCCCTGTGAAATTCTGAACTTGAATCAGATACAGAAAGGCACAGTTGACAGATGTTTAGTCGGCCAATCAGAACGTGAGCAATCCATGTCAAGAAGTGTGCAAAGGTGTGAGCGTTAATTATTAATAAACCATTCCAGAGCCAGAAGATTACAGAGAGAAAAGCCAACAGAGTTTGTACTCAAGTGCACTACATGCTTTCACAGCATCTCAGAAACATGAAAAACCAGCGAGTCAAAGATGGAAAAGGCCCAGCCTTGTGCAGTGGACATGCCCAGCATTTACAGCAAACCAGCAGCACAGAGCAGAGGTCAGAGGTCACTCACCTCCTTCTGAGCGATGCCCATCTTGTCTCTCCAGTGCACCAGCACGAGGTCGGCCTTCTCCTTGGCGAACTTCTCGACCTCTTTCGCAGCCTTACCTGCCAGACGCTGCCACTCCGGCACTTTATTCCTCCCGAACTGGTCCTGCAGAAACACAGTCATTAAAGCATTTACAGCACTGAAAGAGGATATTTGAGAACAACAGCTGTTCATCTTTATACCGTGGCAATCTTGACATTGTCCCGTATGTGCATCCTATCGACGTCCTTCTCCGGCACGGGGTCAGGGCTGTCCAGGAACGCCAGCAGACCCGTGGGCTGAGCACAGACACAGAGTTAAAGCTTTCTGTGACACTTCACAAGAAACAGTTCATAACTGTGCACACCAGGGCCGTCAACACGGCTGAAAAGCTAAATTTGAATTTCTTTCTCAAATATTAGCAAAATTCTAATTATATTCAAATTCTAAAGGCAATACTTAAAGATGACATATTATGCCCCTTTTCACAAGATGTAATATAAATCTCTGGTGTCTCCAGAGTGTCTGTGAAATTTCAGCTCAAAATTCCCCCCAGATCATTTATTATTGCTGGTCAAATGTGCACCTTTTTTGGATGTGAGCAAAAACACGCCGTTTATGTGAGTGTCCCTTTAAATGCAAATGAGCTGTAGCTCCGCCTCCGTTCAGAAGAGGGCGGAGTCTTTACACGAGCTTCAGAAACTCCGGCAATAGCAGAACAGGCCAATCTCCCTCATCCAGAATCCCAGTATAACCAGTAGCGAGTGCAGCCTTACGGAGAGACTCAGGAAGAGCTTCTGAATGTTAGTGGAGACATTTCTGTAGTTGTTGTGGAGTTACACTGATCATCTCATCATCATGTTTAACTTCTCCACAAGTGTCCACAGTTCCTGAGGTCTTTATAAGACAGCGGTGACATGTTCTGGTCAATAGTGTTCAGTGCTCGTCTGTGCTCAACCACAGAACAGCTTCAGGCTCTGCTGGATCTTCATCAGTGCGTTAGAACTGGTCTCTGTTGACGCGTGTGGAACCAAATGTCGGCTGGTGTGTGTAAACGTGCAGATTAAGGGCCGGTGATATTATAATAAGATCCACTTCATACGTCAGAAGGAGAGCGAAATCTGATCGGCTTATTTTATAACATGCTTGCAGAGAAAGACTCACCAGAACACAGTTACTGGGTTTCACTTTTCAGGTTTTCTGTGTTGGTAGAAGCACCGGACCCGATTACAGCACTTACACACGGGAAAAGTCAGATTTGATGATATGTCCCCTTTAATGTTAAAGGATAAAAGTGCTGTATTGTCTCCTATGTCCACAAGAGGGCGTAAGCGAGCGCAATAAGCAAATATAAACCAAATCAAGCATCGCATCTTTTATTGAAATGAAATGACATTCACTTTTTAAAGTGCATTAACTTTTGAAACAATTGTTCTTAAATAAAATATAATTTCCTTAATGTGCATGCAAGGAAAATTAGGTTAAAGGGATAGTTCACTTGAAATAAAATTTTGGTATGTTTTAGCTTACCTCAAGGGCATCCAAGATGTAGGTGTCTTTGTTTCCGCAGTAGTTTCAATTTTGATATTTTTAGGTCAAACCGTTCTTGTCTGTCAGTCAAATAATGCAGGTCTACGGTCACTGTCTCAAAGAGCATGCACAGAGTCCAAATTAAAACAATTCCCCACCATCCAAATTAAACAATTCCCCATCGTAAGTACACATTGATGGCCTAAGATACGAAACGAGCGGTTTGTGTGAGAAAACGAACAGTATTTATATCGTTTTTTTATATCGCGTCCAATACGGTTTCGTTCCAATGAACTGCAGTAGCCAAGGCGACATCTAGTGTATATATCTATACCCGCCCGCTCCCTCAGATCATTTGGACGTGGCTGTGTTCAAGAGGTAACAACGATATAAATACTGTTCGTTTTCTCATACAAACCGCTCGTTTCGTGTCTTAGGCCATCAATGTGTAATTACGATGGGGAATTGTTTTAATTTGGACTCTGTGCTTGCTCTTTGAGACAGTGACCATAGACCTGCATTATTTGACTGACAGACAAGAACGGTTTGACCTAAAAATATCAAAATTGAAACTACTGTGGAAAAAAAGACACCTACATCTTGGATGCCCTTGAGGTAAGCTAAAACATACCAAAATTTTATTTCAAAGTGAACTATCCCTTTAAAATAGTGCATAAAACTGTGTTTGTGTATCAGTGACCTGAGAAAACACACTTCAACACACAGCGTAATGAACTACAGTACAGGTCAAAAGTTTGGAAACATTATGTTTTTTTATAATTTTGAAAGAAGTCTCTAATGCTTATCAAGGTTGCGTTTATTTGATCAAAAATACAGAAAAAAAAACAGTAATATTGTGAAATATTATTACAACTTAAAATAATAGTTTTCTATTTGAATGTACTTTAAAAAATAATTTATTTCTTTGATGCAAAGCTGAATTTTCAGCATCATTACTCCAGTCTATCACATGATCCTTCAGAAATCACTCTAATATGAGGATTTATTATGAGTGTTGGAAACAGTTCTGCTGCCTAATATATTTGATGAATAAAAGGTTAAAAAGAACTGCATTTATTCAAAATAAAAAATATTTTCTAATAATATAAATCTTCTTTACTATCACTTTTTATCAATTTAACACATCCTTGCTGAATAAAATTATTGATTTATTTTAAAAAAAGAAAGAAAAAAAGATTACTTGTAGTGTGTATTGTTGTTACAAAAGATTTCTATTTTTAAAAAATGTGCTTCTTTTTTTTTTTTTTTTTTTTTACTTTTTATTCAAAGTATCCTAAAAAAGTATCACAGGTTATGAAAAAATATTAAGCAGCAGATCTGTTTCCAACTTTGTTAATGAATCATCATATTAGAGTGATTTCTAAAGGATCATGTGATAGACTGGAGTAATGATCCTGAAAACTCAGCTTTGCATCAAAACAGAAATATTTATTTATTTACAGAAATAAATGATAATTTAAAGTATAATAATTGAAAACCAATTATTTTAAATTGTAATAATATATCACAATATTACATTTTTTTCTGTATTTTTGATCAAATAAATACAGGCTTGATGAGCAGAAGAAACTTCTTTCAAAAACATTACAAATAGTAATGTGTCCAAACTTTTGACCTGTACTGTACATGAACACAAAATATCAAACTGACATTCAGAAACACTCACTTCTACTCACTACATATTCATCAAAAACACCAGACACTCTTGATCTGAGCGCTTTCACACTCTCACTCTCTCACACACACACACACTGAGCACTTTCTGTTGACAGTGTTTCAGCTGATGAAACACACACACACACACTTAGCTCTGACTGATGGTTTAGTCAAGTGTGTCATTGCACCATTTTTGCCTCCAACTGAGAGGGTTTCGTCAGCAGGAAGAACCTTTTCCCGCCATTTTTCACATTAGTAACGCAGCCGCAGCTGCTGTACTCATAGACAGTATAAGAAGTGGACAGAGCCATCTCATTGGAACTCAATTGAGACAAGTGAAGCCCGTTTTTAGCGATTTTTTAGCACTTCCGTTCCTGACGCGCAGACTCAAACCGACTCAAACTAAGCTTGATGACGTGAGCAACCTGTCTGACAGATGTAAATCTTCTAGTAGCTGTGCGTGCAAACTGCCAACGTTAATCTTGCAGAGACGGCGAGCTTGAGCAAAGAGTTCTTTGGCGTGAGTGAGTAGGAGTAAGTATTCTGATTAATTATTTTGACAGTATAATATATCTATGGGCTTCTCCCTTGACGTCCCCCCGATTGCCTGCGAGCTTCTCCTCCTGTCTGTACGGTAATCTCTCTACTGTGTGACAGAGAGTCGAGTGGTTATGACGTAATCATTAGCCTATTTTTACAAAAACTGTTTCTACAGGGCCATAATGTAACATAGAAGGTAATGGAGCCCTTTATACATTGTCGTGTTTCTTTAGAAATAAACAGTGGACAAATGGAGTCTTTAAACACCTCAGATGTAAAGTTATTCGCTGTCAAAGTGACGCCAAAATGAATGGGAGTCAATGGAATGCTAACGCAAGTGAAGTTCTGCTACAAGATGGCGGCACGCGGCCGGCTTCAACTTCCGGTCGATGGATTACCCGCCTGATAAGCTAACAGAAACACACCGCGCCAGTGACGTCGTCATCATCATGTCTCGCGCAGCTCTCGACACACCAACAATTTGAATGCACGGTTTTTGCATTCGAATGTGCAGGTTTTTTTTTAAATCGACGAATAATCGAAATTCGAATTTTTATTTGACAGCCCTAGTAGACCATTCGTCCGGCTCACCAGAATCCTCTTCAGGAGGTTCAAGGCAATGGGGTTTTCTGCCGTCCACAAGCCCACCAGATGTCGACTCAGCTGTCTGTGAGAGAAAGGGGATTATCAGTGTAAGAGGTCAGTGATGTCCTGCAGTGTAACTGTGATGTCCTGCAGTGTAACTGTGATGTCCTGCAGTGTAACTGTGATGTCCTGCAGTGTAACTGTGATGTCCTGCAGTGTAACTGTGATGTCCTGCAGTGTAACTGTGATGTCCTGCAGTGTAAGAGGTCAGTGATGTCCTGCAGTGTAACTGTGATGTCCTGCAGTGTAACTGTGATGTCCTGCAGTGTAAGAGGTCAGTGATGTCCTGCAGTGTAACTGTGATGTCCTGCAGTGTAACTGTGATGTCCTGCAGTGTAAGAGGTCAGTGATGTCCTGCAGTGTAACTGTGATGTCCTGCAGTGTAAGAGGTCAGTGATGTCCTGCAGTGTAAGAGGTCAGTGATGTCCTGCAGTGTAACTGTGATGTCCTGCAGTGTAAGAGGTCAGTGATGTCCTGCAGTGTAAGAGGTCAGTGATGTCCTGCAGTGTAACTGTGATGTCCTGCAGTGTAACTGTGATGTCTTGCAGTGTAAGAGGTCAGTAATGTCCTGCAGTGTAACTGTGATGTCCTGCAGTGTAACTGTGATGTCCTGTAGTGTAACTGTGATGTCCTGCAGTGTAACTGTGATGTCCTGCAGTGTAAGAGGTCAGTGATGTCCTGCAGTGTAACTGTGATGTCCTGCAGTGTAACTGTGATGTCCTGCAGTGTAACTGTGATGTCCTGCAGTGTAACTGTGATGTCCTGCAGTGTAAGAGGTCAGTGATGTCCTGCAGTGTAACTGTGATGTCCTGCAGTGTAACTGTGATGTCCTGTAGTGTAACTGTGATGTCCTGCAGTGTAACTGTGATGTCCTGCAGTGTAACTGTGATGTCCTGCAGTGTAAGAGGTCAGTGATGTCCTGCAGTGTAACTGTGATGTCCTGCAGTGTAACTGTGATGTCCTGCAGTGTAAGAGGTCAGTGATGTCCTGCAGTGTAAGAGGTCAGTGATGTCCTGCAGTGTAACTGTGATGTCCTGCAGTGTAAGAGGTCAGTGATGTCCTGCAGTGTAAGAGGTCAGTGATGTCCTGCAGTGTAACTGTGATGTCCTGCAGTGTAACTGTGATGTCCTGCAGTGTAAGAGGTCAGTAATGTCCTGCAGTGTAACTGTGATGTCCTGCAGTGTAACTGTGATGTCCTGTAGTGTAACTGTGATGTCCTGCAGTGTAACTGTGATGTCCTGCAGTGTAACTGTGATGTCCTGCAGTGTAACTGTGATGTCCTGTAGTGTAAGAGGTCAGTGATGTCCTGCAGTGTAACTGTGATGTCCTGCAGAGTAACTGTGATGTCCTGCAGTGTAAGAGGTCAGTGATGTCCTGCAGTGTAACTGTGATGTCCTGCAGTGTAAGAGGTCAGTAATGTCCTGCAGTGTAACTGTGATGTCCTGCAGTGTAACTGTGATGTCCTGCAGTGTAACTGTGATGTCCTGCAGTGTAAGAGGTCAGTGATGTCCTGCAGTGTAACTGTGATGTCCTGCAGTGTAAGAGGTCAGTAATGTCCTGCAGTGTAACTGTGATGTCCTGCAGTGTAAAGGTCAGTGATGTCCTGCAGTGTAAAGGTCAGTGATGTCCTGCAGTGTAAGAGGTCAGTGATGTCCTGCAGTGTAAGAGGTCAGTAATGTCATGCAGTGTAACTGTGATGTCCTGCAGTGTAAGAGGTCAGTAATGTCATGCAGTGTAACTGTGATGTCCTGCAGTGTAACTGTGATGTCCTGCAGTGTAAGAGGTCAGTGATGTCCTGCAGTGTAACTGTGATGTCCTGCAGTGTAAGAGGTCAGTGATGTCCTGCAGTGTAACTGTGATGTCCTGCAGTGTAAGAGGTCAGTAATGTCCTGCAGTGTAACTGTGATGTCCTGCAGTGTAACTGTGATGTCCTGCAGTGTAAGAGGTCAGTGATGTCTTGCAGTGTAAGAGGTCAGTGATGTCCTGCAGTGTAACTGTGATGTCCTGCAGTGTAAGAGGTCAGTGATGTCCTGCAGTGTAACTGTGATGTCCTGCAGTGTAACTGTGATGTCCTGCAGTGTAAGAGGTCAATGATGTCCTGCAGTGTAACTGTGATGTCCTGCAGTGTAAGAGGTCAGTAATGTCCTGCAGTGTAACTGTGATGTCCTGCAGTGTAAAGGTCAGTGATGTCCTGCAGTGTAACTGTGATGTCCTGTAGTGTAACTGTGATGTCCTGCAGTGTAACTGTGATGTCCTGCAGTGTAACTGTGATGTCCTGCAGTATAAGAGGTCAGTGATGTCCTGCAGTGTAAGAGGTCAGTGATGTCCTGCAGTGTAACTGTGATGTCCTGCAGTGTAAGAGGTCAGTGATGTCCTGCAGTGTAACAGTGATGTCCTGCAGTGTAAGAGGTCAGTGATGTCCTGCAGTGTAACTGTGATGTCCTGCAGTGTAACTGTGATGTCCTGCAGTGTAAGAGGTCAGTAATGTCCTGCAGTGTAACTGTGATGTCCTGCAGTGTAAGAGGTCAGTGATGTCCTGCAGTGTAACTGTGATGTCCTGCAGTGTAACTGTGATGTCCTGCAGTGTAAGAGGTCAGTGATGTCCTGCAGTGTAACTGTGATGTCCTGCAGTGTAACTGTGATGTCCTGCAGTGTAACTGTGTAACTGTGATGTCCTGCAGTGTAACTGTGATGTCCTGCAGTGTAAGAGGTCAGTGATGTCCTGCAGTGTAACTGTGATGTCCTGCAGTGTAACTGTGATGTCCTGCAGTGTAACTGTGATGTCCTGCAGTGTAACTGTGATGTCCTGCAGTGTAAGAGGTCAGTGATGTCATGCAGTGTAACTGTGATGTCCTGCAGTGTAACTGTGATGTCCTGCAGTGTAAGAGGTCAGTGATGTCCTGCAGTGTAACTGTGATGTCCTGCAGTGTAACTGTGATGTCCTGCAGTGTAACTGTGATGTCCTGCAGTGTAAGAGGTCAGTGATGTCCTGCAGTGTAACTGTGATGTCCTGCAGTGTAAGAGGTCAGTGATGTCCTGCAGTGTAACTGTGATGTCCTGCAGTGTAAGAGGTCAGTAATGTCCTGCAGTGTAACTGTGATGTCCTGCAGTGTAAAGGTCAGTGATGTCCTGCAGTGTAAGAGGTCAGTAATGTCATGCAGTGTAACTGTGATGTCCTGCAGTGTAAGAGGTCAGTAATGTCATGCAGTGTAACTGTGATGTCCTGCAGAGTAACTGTGATGTCCTGCAGTGTAAGAGGTCAGTGATGTCCTGCAGTGTAACTGTGATGTCCTGCAGTGTAACTGTGATGTCCTGCAGTGTAAAAGGTCAGTGATGTCCTGCAGTGTAACTGTGATGTCCTGCAGTGTAAGAGGTCAGTGATGTCCTGCAGTGTAACTGTGATGTCCTGCAGTGTAAGAGGTCAGTGATGTCCTGCAGTGTAACTGTGATGTCCTGCAGTGTAACTGTGATGTCCTGCAGTGTAAGAGGTCAGTAATGCCCTGCAGTGCAACTGTGATGTCCTGCAGTGTAACTGTGATGTCCTGCAGTGTAAGAGGTCAGTGATGTCCTGCAGTGTAAGAGGTCAGTGATGTCCTGCAGTGTAACTGTGATGTCCTGCAGTGTAAGAGGTCAGTGATGTCCTGCAGTGTAACTGTGATGTCCTGCAGTGTAACTGTGATGTCCTGCAGTGTAAGAGGTCAATGATGTCCTGCAGTGTAACTGTGATGTCCTGCAGTGTAAGAGGTCAGTAATGTCCTGCAGTGTAACTGTGATGTCCTGCAGTGTAAAGGTCAGTGATGTCCTGCAGTGTAACTGTGATGTCCTGTAGTGTAACTGTGATGTCCTGCAGTGTAACTGTGATGTCCTGCAGTGTAACTGTGATGTCCTGCAGTGTAAGAGGTCAGTGATGTCCTGCAGTGTAAGAGGTCAGTGATGTCCTGCAGTGTAACTGTGATGTCCTGCAGTGTAAGAGGTCAGTGATGTCCTGCAGTGTAACTGTGATGTCCTGCAGTGTAACTGTGATGTCCTGCAGTGTAAGAGGTCAGTGATGTCCTGCAGTGTAACTGTGATGTCCTGCAGTGTAAGAGGTCAGTAATGTCCTGCAGTGTAACTGTGATGTCCTGCAGTGTAACTGTGATGTCCTGTAGTGTAACTGTGATGTCCTGCAGTGTAACTGTGATGTCCTGCAGTGTAAGAGGTCAGTGATGTCCTGCAGTGCAACTGTGATGTCCTGTAGTGTAAGAGGTCAGTGATGTCCTGCAGTGTAACTGTGATGTCCTGCAGTGTAACTGTGATGTCCTGCAGTGTAAGAGGTCAGTGATGTCCTGCAGTGTAAGAGGTCAGTGATGTCCTGCAGTGTAACTGTGATGTCCTGCAGTGTAAGAGGTCAGTGATGTCCTGCAGTGTAACTGTGATGTCCTGCAGTGTAACTGTGATGTCCTGCAGTGTAAGAGGTCAGTAATGTCCTGCAGTGTAACTGTGATGTCTTGTAGTGTAAGAGGTCAGTGATGTCCTGCAGTGTAACTGTGATGTCCTGCAGTGTAACTGTGATGTCCTGCAGTGTAAAAGGTCAGTGATGTCCTGCAGTGTAACTGTGATGTCCTGCAGTGTAACTGTGATGTCCTGCAGAGTAACTGTGATGTCCTGCAGTGTAAAGGTCAGTGATGTCCTGCAGTGTAACTGTGATGTCCTGCAGTGTAACTGTGATGTCCTGCAGTGTAAAGGTCAGTGATGTCCTGCAGTGTAACTGTGATGTCCTGCAGTGTAACTGTGATGTCCTGCAGTGTAAAGGTCAGTGATGTCCTGCAGTGTAACTGTGATGTCCTGCAGTGTAACTGTGATGTCCTGCAGTGTAACTGTGATGTCCTGCAGAGTAACTGTGATGTCCTGCAGTGTAAAGGTCAGTGATGTCCTGCAGTGTAACTGTGATGTCCTGCAGTGTAACTGTGATGTCCTGCAGTGTAAAGGTCAGTGATGTCCTGCAGTGTAACTGTGATGTCCTGCAGTGTAACTGTGATGTCCTGCAGTGTAAAGGTCAGTGATGTCCTGCAGTGTAAAGGTCAGTGATGTCCTGCAGTGTAACTGTGATGTCCTGCAGTGTAAAGGTCAGTGATGTCCTGTAGTGTAAAGGTCAGTGATGTCCTGCAGTGTAACTGTGATGTCCTGCAGTGTAACTGTGATGTCCTGCAGTGTAAGAGGTCAGTAATGTCCTGCAGTGTAATTGTGATGTCCTGTAGTGTAAGAGGTCAGTGATGTCCTGCAGTGTAACTGTGATGTCCTGCAGTGTAACTGTGATGTCCTGCAGTGTAAGAGGTCAGTAATGTCCTGCAGTGCAACTGTGATGTCCTGCAGTGTAACTGTGATGTCCTGCAGTGTAACTGTGATGTCCTGCAGTGTAAGAGGTCAGTGATGTCCTGCAGTGTAACTGTGATGTCCTGCAGTGTAAGAGGTCAGTGATGTCCTGCAGTGTAACTGTGATGTCCTGCAGTGTAAGAGGTCAGTGATGTCCTGCAGTGTAACTGTGATGTCCTGCAGTGTAAGAGGTCAGTGATGTCCTGCAGTGTAACTGTGATGTCCTGCAGTGTAACTGTGATGTCCTGCAGTGTAACTGTGATGTCCTGCAGTGTAACTGTGATGTCCTGCAGTGTAAGAGGTCAGTAATGTCCTGTAGTGGACCGTGATGAGCCTGACCTGTTGGTGAGCATCCGCTGGTCAGCGCTGACGGTGAACAAGGAGGTGTGGAGGTGTCTGGGTAAAGCTCCTTCGCTCAGGGCCAGATCCTGCATCTTAGTGGCAATCTCCTTATCTCCTTCCTGACACACACACAGTTTAATATACTTATAGGGAACACAGACAAACACGTGGCAGGAACTGCAGATCTCACCTCAATGATGGCCTTCATGATCAGACCGGCTCCTTTCACGATGGCCATGGAGGGATGCTGTGGAGAGACGCAAATATACACATCAAGGATGCATTAAATAGACCAAAAATATCAATAAAGACATTTATAATGTTACAAAAAATTATATTTCAAATAAATGCTGTTCTTTTGAACTTTCAATTCATCAAAGAATCCTGAAGAATAAAATGTATCAGTTTCCACAATAATATATAGCAACACAACTATTTTCAACACTGATAATAATCATAAATGTTTCTTGATCATCAAATCATCATATTAGAGTGATTTCTGAAGGATCAAGTGACACTGAAGACTGGAGTAATGATGCTGAACATTCAGCTTTGATCACAGGAATAAATTACACTTTACTATATATATTCACATAGAAAACAGCTGATTTACATTGGAATAATATTTCACTGTTTTTATTGTATTTTTGATCAAAGAAACGCAGCTTTGAGCAGAAGAGACTCTTTCAGACACATCAACACATCTTCTGAACTCCGAACACCATAGAGACAGCAGTGTGTATGAAAGCTGCAGCTCCAGACCTGGAAGAGCTTGAAGAGCGTGCGCCCGTGTGACGCCGCCATCTCCAGCAACATGTCGAACTGCTGGCCCTCTGTGGTCTCGCTGTATGGCGCGCAGAGGGCAAAGGTCAGGAAGTCCAGCAGAGAGCTGATCACTAACGCCCCGGTGCCCTGATCCTGAGGAGACACACACACACACACACACACTGAGTCAAGCGCTCGCTCACTCACTCACCCACTCACTCACTAGGGGTGTAAGAAAAAATCGATACACTTGAGTATCGCGATATTTTATTTTGCAATACTGTATCGATTTTCAAAAACGCAATATCGATTTTTTTTTTTTTTTTTTTTTTTTTTACGTCCAAAAATATTCATGGTAAGACCGTAAGACTGTGGTTCACATTTATGTTGTTTAAATCCCTACCACTAGATAGCTATGCTGAGACGCACCACTAGTGTCCTCGCCAGGCTCGCCTATAACGGTGCGTGTCCACTGGACATTTTAGGATTGACAGCGGACCGGAGAAAGCGTTGAGAGCGACCGAGAGCGTCAAAAAGTTGGGCAGTTCCTTTATACAAATATCAAGCGAAAAACGCAGTCGGCAGCCAATTGCTGTGAGGTTCGGGATGTGACGTCTGTCTTGAGAGTTTAAACATATGCAAATTGTGCCGGAGTTTATGCTGGATTTAGTGCGTAAATCATTTTGTTTACAAATTAGACGTTGTGCAGTTGTTATATAGCCTATATGTTAAATATTTCATTTTGGATGTGTTTATTGTGATTATATTGGCTGGTTTTATAAAAGTTTATACAATTGAAAGGATATCTTTGCTTGGTGCATTTGGAAACAAAGCTTGTCTATTTCTAAATGTAATCGCGTGCATCGTTCACACCAAACTCGAATAGAGCATCTGGCGCGAGTGATTTCAATGTTAAGTCAATGCAAAGACGCGTTTACGCGCGTCTAGAGGTCCTGCGGCACGACGCGTTTAGCGCGGCGCGGTTCGCCTCATTCGCGCGTCCAGTTCTTTTAAAATCTTTTATCACATAAAACTTGATTTCAATATGACACATTCATTTTGTTCACTTTCATCCACTTTCATTCATTTTCGTCCAGTTCACGTTGTTGTTTTGTATTGTGACAGGGGCTATGTACCTATTTTCTTTTATTATGGCCTACTTGAGCATATAAAAATTTGCTCACTAAGAACCTGTGAACCACAATCCCAAACTGGCAGTTTGATTTTCTGTGTACTGAATTGTTTACCTAAAGTAAACTTCTTTGACTTTTATGCACATCATGTCTTTTTAAAAATATTTTTAATATATTTTACTTAAAAAAAAATCCCAATATATCGCCTTATGCACAGTATCGAAATATATTGCAATATATTGAATCGTGACCCATGTATCGTGATACGTATCGTATCGCCAGATTCTTGCCAATACACAGCCCTATCACTCACTCTCTGTCTCTCACTCACACACACACACACACACACACACACACACACACACACACACACACACTGAGTCAAGCGCTCGCTCACTCACTCACCCACTCACTCACTCTCTGTCTCTCACACACACACACATACTGAGTCAAGCACTCAGAGACACACACACACACACACACACACTGAGTCAAGCACTCACTCACTCAACTCTCTGTCTCACTCTCTGTCTCACTCTCTGTCTCACTCTCTGTCTCACTCTCTGTCTCACTCTCTGTCTCACTCTCTGTCTCACTCTCTGTCTCACTCTCTGTCTCACTCTCTGTCTCACTCTCTGTCTCACTCTCTGTCTCACACACACACAACACATTGCTCATGAACTTCTCCAGTAGGTTTTCCAGGAACTTCTTTGAGGAGAGCAGAGGCTTTATTCAGCTCACACACACACCCTCACACACACACACACACACACACATGTGACGCACCACATTACTGATAAACTTCTCCAGTAGGTTTTCCAGGAACTTCTTTGAGGAGAGCAGAGAGGCTTTATTCAGCTGCTCCTGCCGCAGGTCGTAGTCATCATGCATCGGCTGCAGAAACACACACATCACGTCAGGATCTGCGCATTAATGTCAATCTGTCATGCTTTCATCATCATACTGAAGGGTTACAAATTTAAGAATCTATTTCAGATATGCTTCCTTACATAACATCACGGTGAAGAATACTGATTTTAGCTTTTAAGGTTAAGATCTCAGCAAAGTTGCAATTCCTGTTCTCTCCTTATTGTCTTAAATGGCTCTTGAAGCCCCAGTTTCACTCAGACTGATGGGATTAGCACACGAATGATTCACTGAGAATCTCACCTTTTGTTCTGCAAATGGCTTTCGGACCCAAATGGCTCTTGGAGCCTTATGCTGATTGAATTAGGATTGGCCAGACCCTCAGTCTAGGGTGTTACCTAAACCTGTTACATGCTTTGTTTGAATTTGTCTCCACCTTCAAAAGTCCCTCCTCCTAAAATGCCTATAAGATACCATGTAAAGTTCCCTTAGTTAGATTATGTTGGATTCCTGCAGCCACGTCAACGCGAAGTCCTCAATAAAGAATAACTTTGTTTGAATGTGATCCCCAACGTCTCCTGGTCTGCTTTGAAGAAAGAAAATCTTTACAACAATACTTACACACATCAGAGCACACAGCATGTCTATGGCGGCGTGCGTTACACCGTTGTTGTTCCTCTTCAGCGCTTTTACGGTTTTTACTCCCAATTTCTCTCTAAACCTGCAACACAAACATCAAGCAATTGACAAAAAAGACAAAAAAAGTGTTACTCGCATTTTTATAATATATATATTATATTTATAACATTATATATGGCCCAGAAAAATAAATAAATGAAGATAGATAGGTGGATAGATAGAAACACTATATTGCCAAAAGTTTTCGGACGTCTGCCTTAACATGCACATGAACTTTAATGACATCTCATTCCTGATCTGTAGTGTTTGATAAGGAGTTGCTCCACCCTTTGCAAATATAACAGCTTCAACTCTTCTGGGAAGGCTTTCCACAAGGTTTAGGAGTGTGTTTATGGGAATTTTTGACCATTCTTCTAGTAGCGCATTAGTGAGGTCCGGCACTGATGTTGGACGAGAAGCTCTCAGTCTCACTCTAGTTCATCCCAAAGCTGTTCTATCGGGTTGAGGTCAGGACTCTGTGCAGGAGTCCAGTTCCTCCACACCAAACTCCTCATCCATGTCTTTATGGACCTGCATTGTGCACTGGAGCGCAATAATGCTGGAACAGGAACATCCACAAACTCTTCCCACAAAGTGGAGCATGAAATTGTCCAAAATGTCTTGGAATGCTGAAGCATTAAGAGTTCCTTTCACTGGAACTAAGGGGAAAAGCCCTGAAAAACAACCCCACACCATAATCCCCCATCCACCAAACTTTACACTAGGCAAAATACAGTCAGGCAAGTGGTGTTCTCCTGACAACTGCCAAATCCAGACTCGTCCATCGGATTGGCAGACAGAGAAGCGTGATTTGTCACTCCAGAGAACACGTCTCCACTCCATCCCACGCTTTACTCCACTGCATCCCACGCTTTACCCCACTGCATCCCACGCTTTACTCCACTGCATCCCACGCTTTACTCCACTGCATCCCACGCACCCACGCTTTACACCACTGCATCCCACGCTTTACTCCACTGCATCCCACGCTTTACTCCACTGCATCCCACGCACCCACGCTTTACACCACTGCATCCCACGCTTTACACCACTGCATCCCACGCTTTACACCACTGCATCCCACGCTTTACTCCACTGCATCCCACGCTTTACACCACTGCATCCCACGCTTTACTCCACTGCATCCCACGCTTTACTCCACTGCATCCCACGCACCCATGCTTTACGCCACTGCATCCCACGCTTTACACCACTGCATCCCACGTTTTACATCACTGCATCCCGCGCTTTACTCCACTGCATCCCACGCTTTACCCCACTGCATCCCACGCACCCACGCTTTACACCACTGCATCCCACGTTTTACATCACTGCATCCCGCGCTTTACTCCACTGCATCCCACGCTTTACACCACTGCATCCCACGCTTTACACCACTGCATCCCACGCTTTACACCACTGCATCCCACGCACCCACGCTTTACTCCACTGCATCCCACGCTTCACACCACTGCACCCCACGCACCCACGCTTTACGCCACTGCATCCCACGTTTTACACCACTGCATCCCGCGCTTTACTCCACTGCATCCCACGCACCCACGCTTTACGCCACTGCATCCCACGTTTTACACCACTGCATCCCACGCTTCACGCCACTGCATCCCACGCTTCACGCCACTGCACCCCACGCTTTACGCCACTGCATCCCACGCTTTACGCCACTGCATCCCACGCTTTACGCCACTGCATCCCACGCTTTACGCCACTGCATCCCACGCTTTACGCCACTGCACCCCACGCTTTACGCCACTGCATCCCACGCTTTACGCCACTGCATCCCACGCTTTACTCCACTGCATCCCACGCTTTACGCCACAGCATCCCACGCTTTACGCCACTGCATCCCACGCTTTACACCACTGCATCCCACGCACCCATGCTTTACACCACTGCATCCCACGCTTTACACCACTGCATCCCACGTTTTACATCACTGCATCCCGCGCTTTACTCCACTGCATCCCACGCTTTACTCCACTGCATCCCACGCACCCATGCTTTACACCACTGCATCCCACGCTTTACACCACTGCATCCCACGTTTTACATCACTGCATCCCGCGCTTTACTCCACTGCATCCCACGCTTTACCCCACTGCATCCCACGCACCCACGCTTTACACCACTGCATCCCACGTTTTACATCACTGCATCCCGCGCTTTACTCCACTGCATCCCACGCTTTACACCACTGCATCCCACGCTTTACACCACTGCATCCCACGCTTTACACCACTGCATCCCACGCACCCACGCTTTACTCCACTGCATCCCACGCTTCACACCACTGCATCCCACACCACTGCACCCCACGCACCCACGCTTTACGCCACTGCATCCCACGTTTTACACCACTGCATCCCGCGCTTTACTCCACTGCATCCCACACACCCACGCTTTACGCCACTGCATCCCACGTTTTACGCCACTGCATCCCACGCCACTGCACCCCACGCTTTACGCCACTGCATCCCACGCTTTACGCCACTGCACCCCACGCTTTACGCCACTGCATCCCACGCTTTACGCCACTGCATCCCACGCTTTACGCCACTGCATCCCACGCTTTACGCCACTGCATCCCACGCTTTACGCCACTGCATCCCACGCCACTGCACCCCACGCTTTACGCCACTGCATCCCACGTTTTACGCCACTGCATCCCACGCCACTGCACCCCACGCTTTACGCCACTGCATCCCACGCTTTACGCCACTGCATCCCACGCCACTGCACCCCACGCTTTACGCCACTGCATCCCACGCTTTACGCCACTGCACCCCACGCTTTACGCCACTGCATCCCACGTTTTACGCCACTGCATCCCACGCCACTGCATCCCACGCTTTACGCCACTGCATCCCACGTTTTACGCCACTGCATCCCACGCCACTGCACCCCACGCTTTACGCCACTGCATCCCACGCTTTACGCCACTGCACCCCACGCTTTACGCCACTGCATCCCACGCTTTACACCACTGCATCCCACGCTTTACGCCACTGCATCCCACGCTTTACGCCACTGCATCCCACGCTTTACCCCACTGCATCTCAAACTTTACTCCACTGCATCCCACGCACCCACACTTTACCCCACTGCATCCCACGCTTTACTCCACTGCTTTACACCAATAAAAACCCATTCTATGAAACTCTACGCACTGTTCTTGAGCAAATCTGAAGGCCACAGAAGTTTTTTGGTCTGTAGCTGTTGACTCTGCAGAAAGTTGGAGCCTACCACTGAGTTACTGTTGTTCCCAATTGCTTCCACTTTGTTATAAAACCACTATCAGTTGACCATGGAATATTCAGTGGTGAGGAAATTTCCCGAATGGACTTATATCACAGGTGGCAACCGATCACGGTACCACGCTTGAGTTCACTGAGCTCTTGAGAGCGACCTATTCTTTCACAGATGTGTGTAGAAGCGTCTGCATGCCTAGTGCTATATTTATACAACTGTGGCCATGGAAGTGACTGGAACACCTGAATTCAATGATTTGGAGGGGTGTCCCAATACTTTTGGCAAAATAGTGTAGATAGATAGATAGAGAGAGAGAGAGAGAGAGAGAGAGAGAGAGATTTCTGGTAGTCCATTCAATATTTGCATGGTTCTAAACAAATACTGAATGAATTGTAGATGTATAAATAGAGGACAGGTACACAACTAGTCGATTCATACATCTCAGTGACCCAGAGAAACACAATAAAATGATTTATGACAGTTTTATGACAGTTGACAGAAAGAGAGAAAGAAGGTGTAAAGCGTTTAAAAAAGGGGAAATGTAAAACAGCAAGACAAATGAAGATTTCCTTAAAATGGTTTCAGATAGGAAGGCCGATGGAGAGACAGATGGACGGATGAGAGAAAGAAAGGGTACACTGAGATATATGGATAATATTTACATTGCAGGTTCGAGTCCACCCATGGGACCAGACCTTAGGACAACAGAGGGGTTTCATTACAACCCAGACAAACATGTGCAGATACAGAGAAGGGCAACGTGAGTGTGAACCGAGAGGATACGGTGAATAATCGATCCGTCGATCCGACTAAACACGAGTATCACAGTCTAAGCTCAACACTGCATTAATCTCAAGCATTTAAATGCGATATAAACGGATTGATCTGGTGTGTGAATGCAGATAGTTTGTGTTTGTGCATCTCTGCAGCAGAGGTGTGGGACGAGCCGTACTTCGGGAGCTGTGTGAAGGCCTGGAAACCGGCTTTGGATGCCACGAGTCTCCTGATGGCCTGAAACTGGGCCTCCAGCTCCACGTTCGGCCCGGGCAGATCCACGTCCTGAGACAGCAGAGCCAGCACCGCATTGCTGATCAGCTTCTCTTTATTCTCTGAGAAAAGACCCTATAACACACAGAGCAGAAGGACAGGTCACACTGAAACCCAGTTAACACACACACACACAGAGAGAGCCGTGGGAACACACTCACGTCCTGAGTGACGGCGTGCAACACACCACTGTACGAGATGTTGGCGTTGAATCTGAACACGGCATCCGCAAAATTGCCATCTAGAATAAAGAACAAAAAACATTAGTTATTATATACATTTTTAGCTAACTGTGATTTTGTATATATACATTTCTGAAATGCATAGCTAAGACAGTCACCTCTGATTACAGATCTCTCTAAACTGTAATGTTGTGGACTCATGCATTTTCTGTAAAGCTGCTTTGAAACGATGTGTATTGGGAAAAGCGCAATACAAATAAATGTGAATTAAATAAAATTATTCAAAGTGAATGCGTTTCAGATCTAAAATGAAAAAACGATGGCAGTTGGAATTATTATTTTTATTTTATTAATTTGATTATTTTTAAAAAATGTATTTACTTTAGTTTTTAGTGTGTTTTAATTCTCCTTTTTATCATATCTGCCGCTTTTGGTGTCGGTAATGTTTCTGAAAGAGTCTATTCTGTCACAAAGGCTGCGTTTATTTGATAGAAAAATACAGTAACAACAGTGAAATATTTTTCAAATTTAAAATAACAGTTTTTAAAATAACTGTTTTTAAAATAACTGTTGTGAATTTATTCCTGTGATCAAAGCTGAATGTTCAGCATCATTACTCCAGTCTTCAGTGTCACATGATCCTTCAGAAATCACTGTAATATGAGGATTTGATGCTCAAGAAATATTTATGATTATTATCAGTGTTGAAAATAGTTGTGTTGCTATATATTATTGTGGAAACTGATACATTTTATTCTTCAGGATTCTTTGATGAATTTAAAGTTCAAAAGAACAGCATTTATTTGAAACAGAATCTTTGTGACATTATAAATGTCTTTACTGTCAGGTCCTTGCTGAATTATAGTATTCATTTCTTTATTTAAACAACCCTCTTACTGATACTGACCTCAAACGTTTAAACGACTATGAGTATAAATACACATATTCTGTATACATGCACACACAGCCAATGTTCAGCCCTCCTCCTGCTAACAGCACTAAAGAAGATGACGAGTGAGGTTTGTGCACTAAATCACAAAGCAAAATTCTCTTCAGATCTTGTAAAACACTGTACGATGAGAGTGTGTGCATGTGTGTGTGTGTCGTACTGGGCGGCGCAGCGAGGAATCTGAGGTGAAGACTCTCCACCTCCTCGTCCACAGGAGTGCTGATCAGACCCCAGCGCTGACCCCGACGCGAGCTCGCCATCTTCACACACACATCCCTGTTCCCAGACGCCCGCACGCTGTCCAGCAGACTCGCCAGCAGAGAGTCCCTGCACACACACACACACGTCAAACACACGCTGACATCAGGAGAGCAGAGCAGAGAGTCCCTGCACACACACACACACGGAACCACACACACTCTGACATCAGGAGAGCAGAGCAGAGAGTCCCTGCACACACACACACGCAACCACACACAGACTCACACACACACCTGTCAGTGGAGCAGTACTTCCGGATCTGACCGCGGATAAACTCCATGCTGAAGACCTGAGGATTCTCCGCATCACAGATCAGAGCAAAGACCTGCACACAAACACACAAACAGACACACGAACACAAACAGACAGACACACAAACACACTCCACGTCAGCACATTCTGGTTACAATATAAACACACTTCAGAAGTAAGGGTTAGTGCAGTAACTGACAGTAAGTGTGTTGCAGTAAGAGTCCAGCTGTGTCAGCTCAGGTCTGTTCAATAATCTTATCAGATACAACTGCTGGTTTGAATAATGTATTAGTGAATGCTAAAATTTATGAAGTTCCGATTGTGCCAAAATTATGTCCATGTCTGTCTGTCTATGCTGTGTGTCGTCTTCCATGTCTATGTGTCTGTTCACTGTCTATGTCCATGTGATTGCCCACATGACTCAACTTTTGTCTTTGTCAACTCAACTTACTCCTGTCCTCTGTTCTTGTCGTTTGACTGTCGTCTTGCTGTGTCATGACTATGAGTTGTGTCACCCTGTCGTTGCTATGCGTCGTTACTATGTGTCGTCTTCTCTCATATTGCATCATATTGTTGCTTTGTGTTGTTGCTATGTGTCAATAGAAGAAAGAGCTCTTGCTAACGACAGAGTAAAACAACAAAGCAACGACAGAGTGACACGGCGCATAGCAACGACACATAGCAACGACACATAGCAACAATATGAAGTCTAGACTCTAGAGTGTGTGTTTATGTGCTTGTGTTCGATCTAGAGTGTGTGTTCAGTCTAGAGTGTGTGTTTATGTGTTTGTGTTTGATCTAGAGTGTGTGTTTGGTCTAGAGTGTGTGTTTGTGTTCGGTCTAGAGTGTGTGCTCAGTCTAGAGTGTGTGTTTGGTCTAGAGTGTGTGTTTATGTGTTTGTGTTTGATCTAGAGTGTGTGTTTGTGTTCGGTCTAGAGTGTGTGCTCAGTCTAGACTCTAGAGTGTGTGTTTATGTGTTTGTGTTCGGTCTAGAGTGTGTGCTCAGTCTAGAGTGTGTGTTTGGTCTAGAGTGTGTGTTTATGTGTTTGTGTTCGATCTAGAGTGTGTGTTTGTGTTCGGTCTAGAGTGTGTGCTCAGTCTAGAGTGTGTGTTTATGTGTTTGTGTTCGATCTAGAGTGTGTGTTCGGTCTAGAGTGTGTGTTTGTGTTCGGTCTAGAGTGTGTGCTCAGTCTAGAGTGTGTGTTTGTGTTCGGTCTAGAGTGTGTGCTCAGTCTAGAGTGTGTGTTTATGTGTTTGTGTTCGATCTAGAGTGTGTGTTCAGTCTAGAGTGTGTGTTTGTGTTCGGTCTAGAGTGTGTGCTCAGTCTAGAGTGTGTGTTTGGTCTAGAGTGTGTGTTTATGTGTTTGTGTTCGATCTAGAGTGTGTGTTTGTGTTCGGTCTAGAGTGTGTGCTCAGTCTAGAGTGTGTGTTTATGTGTTTGTGTTCGATCTAGAGTGTGTGTTCGGTCTAGAGTGTGTGTTTGTGTTCAGTCTAGAGTGTGTGTTCGGTCTAGAGTGTGTGCTCAGTGTGTGCTCGGTCTAGAGTGTGTGTTCGGTCTAGAGTGTGTGTTCGGTCTAGAGTGTGTGCTCGGTCTAGAGTGTGTGCTCGGTCTAGAGGGTGTGTTCAGTCTAGAGGGTGTGTTCAGTCTAGAGGGTGTGTTTATGTGTTTGTGTTCGATCTAGAGTGTGTGTTCGGTCTAGAGTGTGTGTTTGTGTTCAGTCTAGAGTGTGTGCTCGGTCTAGAGTGTGTGTTCGGTCTAGAGTGTGTGCTCAGTGTGTGCTCGGTCTAGAGTGTGTGTTCGGTATGTGCTCGGTCTAGAGTGTGTGTTCGGTCTACAGTGTGTGTTTATGTGTTTGTGTTCGATCTAGAGTGTGTGTTCGGTCTAGAGTGTGTGTTTGTGTTCAGTCTAGAGTGTGTGTTTGGTCTAGAGTGTGTGTTTATGTGTTTGTGTTCGATCTAGAGTGTGTGCTCGGTCTAGAGTGTGTGTTTGTGTTCAGTCTAGAGTGTGTGTTCGGTCTAGAGTGTGTGTTCGGTCTAGAGTGTGTGCTCAGTGTGTGTTCGGTCTAGAGTGTGTGCTCGGTCTAGAGTGTGTGCTCGGTCTAGAGTGTGTGTTCGGTCTAGAGTGTGTGCTCGGTCTAGAGTGTGTGCTCGGTCTAGAGTGTGTGTTCGGTCTAGAGTGTGTGCTCGGTCTAGAGTGTGTGTTCGGTCTAGAGTGTGTGTTTGTGTGCTTGTGCTCGATCTAGAGTGTGTGTTCTTGTGTTTGGTCTAGAGTGTGTGTTCGGTCTAGAGTGTGTGTTCTTGTGTTTGGTCTAGAGTGTGTGTTCGGTCTAGAGTGTGTGCTCGGTCTAGAGTGTGTGTTCGGTCTAGAGTGTGTGCTCGGTCTAGAGTGTGTGTTCGGTCTAGAGTGTGTGTTTGTGTGCTTGTGCTCGATCTAGAGTGTGTGTTCTTGTGTTTGGTCTAGAGTGTGTGCTCGGTCTAGAGTGTGTGTTCTTGTGTTTGGTCTAGAGTGTGTGTTCTTGTGTTTGGTCTAGAGTGTGTGCTCGGTCTAGAGTGTGTGTTCGGTCTAGAGTGTGTGTTTGTGTGCTTGTGCTCGGTCTAGGGTGTGTGCTCGGTCTAGAGTGTGTGCTCGGTCTAGAGTGTGTGCTCGGTCTAGAGTGTGTGCGGTCTAGAGTGTGTGTTCGGTCTAGAGTGTGTGCTCGGTCTAGAGTGTGTGCTCAGTGTGTGCTCGGTCTAGAGTGTGTGCTCAGTGTGTGCTCGGTCTAGAGTGTGTGTTCGGTCTAGAGTGTGTGCTCAGTGTGTGCTCGGTCTAGAGTGTGTGTTCGGTCTAGAGTGTGTGCTCAGTGTGTGCTCGGTCTAGAGTGTGTGCTCAGTGTGTGCTCGGTCTAGAGTGTGTGTTCGGTCTAGAGTGTGTGCTCAGTGTGTGCTCGGTCTAGAGTGTGTGTTCGGTCTAGAGTGTGTGCTCAGTGTGTGCTCGGTCTAGAGTGTGTGCTCGGTCTAGAGTGTGTGCTCAGTGTGTGCTCGGTCTAGAGTGTGTGCTCAGTGTGTGCTCGGTCTAGAGTGTGTGTTCGGTCTAGAGTGTGTGTTCGGTCTAGAGTGTGTGCTCAGTGTGTGCTCGGTCTAGAGTGTGTGTTCGGTCTAGAGTGTGTGCTCAGTGTGTGCTCGGTCTAGAGTGTGTGCTCGGTCTAGAGTGTGTGCTCAGTGTGTGTTCGGTCTAGAGTGTGTGCTCAGTGTGTGCTCGGTCTAGAGTGTGTGCTCGGTCTAGAGTGTGTGTTCGGTCTAGAGTGTGTGCTCAGTGTGTGCTCGGTCTAGAGTGTGTGTTCGGTCTAGAGTGTGTGCTCAGTGTGTGCTCGGTCTAGAGTGTGTGCTCGGTCTAGAGTGTGTGTTCGGTCTAGAGTGTGTGTTTGGTCTAGAGTGTGTGTTTATGTGTTTGTGTTCGATCTAGAGTGTGTGTTCGGTCTAGAGTGTGTGTTTGTGTTCAGTCTAGAGTGTGTGTTCGGTCTAGAGAGTGTGTTTATGTGTTTGTGTTCGATCTAGAGTGTGTGCTCGATCTAGAGTGTGTGTTTGTGTTCAGTCTAGAGTGTGTGTTCGGTCTAGAGCGTGTGTTCGGTCTAGAGTGTGTGTTTGTGTTCAGTCTAGAGTGTGTGTTCGGTCTAGAGTGTGTGTTCGGTCTAGAGTGTGTGTTCGGTCTAGAGTGTGTGTTCGGTCTAGAGTGTGTGTTCGGTCTAGAGTGTGTGTTCGGTCTAGAGTGTGTGCTCAGTGTGTGCTCGGTCTAGAGTGTGTGTTTGGTCTAGAGTGTGTGTTTGTGTTCGGTCTAGAGTGTGTGTTCGGTCTAGAGTGTGTGTTTATGTGTTTGTGTTCGGTCTAGAGTGTGTGTTCGGTCTAGAGTGTGTGTTCGGTCTAGAGTGTGTGTTTGGTCTAGAGTGTGTGTTTGTGTTCGGTCTAGAGTGTGTGTTCGGTCTAGAGTGTGTGTTCGGTCTAGAGTGTGTGTTTGTGTTCAGTCTAGAGTGTGTGCTCGGTCTAGAGTGTGTGTTCGGTCTAGAGTGTGTGTTCGGTCTAGAGTGTGTGTTCGGTCTAGAGTGTGTGCTCAGTGTGTGCTCGGTCTAGAGTGTGTGTTTGGTCTAGAGTGTGTGTTTGTGTTCGGTCTAGAGTGTGTGTTCGGTCTAGAGTGTGTGTTTATGTGTTTGTGTTCGGTCTAGAGTGTGTGTTCGGTCTAGAGTGTGTGTTCGGTCTAGAGTGTGTGTTTGGTCTAGAGTGTGTGTTTGTGTTCGGTCTAGAGTGTGTGTTCGGTCTAGAGTGTGTGCTCAGTCTAGAGTGTGTGTTCGGTCTAGAGTGTGTGTTCGGTCTAGAGTGTGTGTTCGGTCTAGAGTGTGTGTTTGTGTTCGGTCTAGAGTGTGTGTTCGGTCTAGAGTGTGTGTTCGGTCTAGAGTGTGTGTTTGTGTTCAGTCTAGAGTGTGTGCTCGGTCTAGAGTGTGTGTTCGGTCTAGAGTGTGTGTTCGGTCTAGAGTGTGTGTTCGGTCTAGAGTGTGTGCTCAGTGTGTGCTCGGTCTAGAGTGTGTGTTTGGTCTAGAGTGTGTGTTTGTGTTCGGTCTAGAGTGTGTGTTCGGTCTAGAGTGTGTGTTTATGTGTTTGTGTTCGGTCTAGAGTGTGTGTTCGGTCTAGAGTGTGTGTTCGGTCTAGAGTGTGTGTTTGGTCTAGAGTGTGTGTTTGTGTTCGGTCTAGAGTGTGTGTTCGGTCTAGAGTGTGTGCTCAGTCTAGAGTGTGTGTTCGGTCTAGAGTGTGTGTTCGGTCTAGAGTGTGTGTTCGGTCTAGAGTGTGTGTTTGTGTTCGGTCTAGAGTGTGTGTTTGTGTTCGGTCTAGAGTGTGTGTTCGGTCTAGAGTGTGTGTTTGTGTTCAGTCTAGAGTGTGTGCTCGGTCTAGAGTGTGTGTTCGGTCTAGAGTGTGTGTTCGGTCTAGAGTGTGTGTTCGGTCTAGAGTGTGTGCTCAGTGTGTGCTCGGTCTAGAGTGTGTGTTTGGTCTAGAGTGTGTGTTTGTGTTCGGTCTAGAGTGTGTGTTCGGTCTGGAGTGTGTGTTTATGTGTTTGTGTTCGGTCTAGAGTGTGTGTTCGGTCTAGAGTGTGTGTTCGGTCTAGAGTGTGTGTTTGGTCTAGAGTGTGTGTTTGTGTTCGGTCTAGAGTGTGTGTTCGGTCTAGAGTGTGTGCTCAGTCTAGAGTGTGTGTTCGGTCTAGAGTGTGTGTTCGGTCTAGAGTGTGTGTTCGGTCTAGAGTGTGTGTTTGTGTTCGGTCTAGAGTGTGTGTTTGTGTTCGGTCTAGAGTGTGTGTTCGGTCTAGAGTGTGTGTTCGGTCTAGAGTGTGTGTTTGTGTTCAGTCTAGAGTGTGTGCTCGGTCTAGAGTGTGTGTTCGGTCTAGAGTGTGTGTTCGGTCTAGAGTGTGTGTTCGGTCTAGAGTGTGTGCTCAGTGTGTGCTCGGTCTAGAGTGTGTGTTTGGTCTAGAGTGTGTGTTTGTGTTCGGTCTAGAGTGTGTGTTCGGTCTAGAGTGTGTGTTTATGTGTTTGTGTTCGGTCTAGAGTGTGTGTTCGGTCTAGAGTGTGTGTTTGGTCTAGAGTGTGTGTTCGGTCTAGAGTGTGTGTTTGTGTTCGGTCTAGCCCTCAAACCCTATTCACATTACAGCCCTTAATTCCGTAAATCTGGACAAATGTGGGCACGGGGGTCTAAGGTGTGAGCCAACAATTTTTTTTAAATAAATGTTATATCACTATCTTCGATAAAATAAAAACTATCAATTTATGGTGTTTTTTTTTATTTTGGGGGTATTTTTGAATTTATTTAAATTAATAATACCATATTTTATATTTAAAATATGCTTATTTTTATGTTATATTTAATATTTCTTTAACTTCAGTAAAAAACATCATTTCATTAAATTCAGATAGCTAAAACTCAAAAAATGTGGTGACTTTGGTGACATCTGGTGTCTGATGTTGGTAAAAAAATTTACAAAAAAGCAATAATATCAATTATTTCAATAGTAAATATGGCATTAGTACTCAATGGTTGCATATAGGCTGAACTCTATAAAAATGTTATAATAAATGTAATTTTTTGACTTTATCACAAGTTAAAACTGTAATTTAAAATATATATATATATCTGTGTTTGGTGAGACAATACAAAAATGCTAAATATGCTTAGACAAATATGACCAAATATGACAAATAAGTAGTAGATCATTTATTGTTTATTTTAAACAAAAAACATCAAATTTAAAAATATAAAAAAAATGTATTGGTACAAAACTGGTAAGAATAAATGACTTTGGTGACATCTGGTGTCTTATGTTGGTAAAAAATTAACAAAAATAAATAAATAAAAAATAATATCATTAGCCACTAGATGGCTCTACTAAAGGGCTGCATGTAGGCTCTATAACTCTATAAAACACTGTTCTTATGAATTTAACCACCAAGTTTTTTTACTTTATCACAAGTTAAAATTATATATATATTATATATTATATATATATATATATATATATATATATATATATCTTTGTTAGGTGAGACTGTACAAAGATACCAAAATATGCTTAGACAAATATGACCCATCAAATATGATGCTATAAGGAAAATACAAAGTATTTCAAAACATCAAATTTCAATAACTCAAAAAGCTAATTGGTACCCAACAGGTAAGAATAAACAACAATAACTCAAAAAAGTAAGTGTTAAGTAAGAATAAACAGGTAAGAACAAACAATAATCATAGTTATAATGTGTTCATGCACTTGTGCGCATGTGTGTGTTTGTGTGTGCGTGTGCACAGGTGATTTTAGAAAATAAAATAAAAATTCAGTCATTGGCTCATTCAATTCTTTGTTTTTATGTGTGTGAGTGACTTTTTATTCAAAAAAAAAAAAAAGAACGGCTCTGTTATTGGCTCATTGAATGCTTTCTTAGTGTGTGTCTGTGTGTTTGTGTGTGTTTGTGTGTGTGTGTGTGTGTGAGTGTGAGTGTTTGCCACAATGAGATTGTTGTACAGGATCACCCCTTCATTTGTGTGTATGTATGATATGCATTGTGTTGGATCTATTGATTTTTTTTTTGACTCCCCCCCAAAAAATGCTCTGAATTACAGTTTTTCCCATTCATTCCTATGGGTGCCCATTTTTGTCCACAAACACGAGATTAAGGAGTTTTTTTTTTTCACCCACTTAACATTCTTGAATCGAGTCAATTTTTTTTTTGTGTGTTCAGGTGGCAAACTTAGGAAAAGTTGCCAAGTCTTGTACCGCTCAGATTAAGGAAAGTATTTTTAAAAAATGAATACAAATTATTTTGCCCACATTTGTCCAAAAAAGGTTTTGAGGGCTAGAGTGTGTGTTCGGTCTAGAGTGTGTGTTCGGTCTAGAGTGTGTGTTCGGTCTAGAGTGTGTGTTTGTGTTCAGTCTAGAGTGTGTGCTCAGTCTAGAGTGTGTGTTCGGTCTAGAGTGTGTGTTTGTGTTCGGTCTAGAGTGTGTGTTCGATCTAGAGTGTGTGTTCGGTCTAGAGTGTGTGTTTGTGTTCAGTCTAGAGTGTGTGCTCAGTCTAGAGTGTGTGTTCGGTCTAGAGTGTGTGCTCAGTGTGTGCTCGGTCTAGAGTGTGTGTTCGGTCTAGAGTGTGTGCTCGGTCTAGAGTGTGTGTTCGGTCTAGAGTGTGTGCTCGGTCTAGAGTGTGTGTTCGGTCTAGAGTGTGTGCTCAGTGTGTGCTCGGTCTAGAGTGTGTGCTCAGTGTGCTCGGTCTAGAGTGTGTGTTTGGTCTAGAGTGTGTGCTCAGTGTGCTCGGTCTAGAGTGTGTGTTTGGTCTAGAGTGTGTGCTCAGTGTGCTCGGTCTAGAGTGTGTGTTTGGTCTAGAGTGTGTGTTTATGTGTTTGTGTTCGATCTAGAGTGTGTGTTTGTGTTCAGTCTAGAGTGTGTGTTTGGTCTAGAGTGTGTGTTTGTGTTCAGTCTAGAGTGTGTGCTCGGTCTAGAGTGTGTGTTTGTGTTCAGTCTAGAGTGTGTGTTCGGTCTAGAGTGTGTGTTTATGTGTTTGTGTTCGATCTAGAGTGTGTGCTCGGTCTAGAGTGTGTGTTTGTGTTCAGTCTAGAGTGTGTGTTCGGTCTAGAGTGTGTGTTCAGTCTAGAGTGTGTGCTCAGTCTAGAGTGTGTGTTCGGTCTAGAGTGTGTGCTCAGTCTAGAGTGTGTGTTCTGTCTAGAGTGTGTGTTTGTGTGCTTGTGCTCGGTCTAGAGTGTGTGTTCTTGTGTTTGGTCTAGAGTGTGTGTTCGGTCTAGAGTGTGTGTTCTTGTGTTTGGTCTAGAGTGTGTGTTCGGTCTAGAGCAGGGGTCGGCAATTAACTTTGGCCGCGGGCCAATTTTTCTTTTAGCCAGTAGATGGCGGGCCAGCTACACGGAGTAGCCCTATGGGTACAAATTAAATACTCTTATAAGAGTATTTAATTTGTACCCATAGGGCTACTCCGTGTAGCTGGCCCGCCATTATAATTAATTATAATTAATAATTAATAGTTATAACTATTAATTATTAATTATTATACTCTTAACGTCTACATTGCATATCAATGAAATCATTTTAAACAGATCAAGTACTATTGTGTTAACATATTACAGCTATTTTAATAAAGGTGTGAATAGCAATGCCTAATTTGCTTACAGTCCGACTTTTGAACTTTATTCCTTTTTTATTATTATTATTTATTCGGGACACACACATACACACCTATGGTTTAAGGAGGTCTGCGCGGGACTGTTTTTTTTTCTCTTCTTTTCGTCCCGCTCCCACAAGGTTCAATTCAGCAATTAAAATACACTCTGTGTTCACCCGCATTATTTCCCGACCTGACGAGTCCGCAAAATTTAGATCTAGTTTCCAGAATCTCACATTCAAATGTCTCTAACGGAAATTTGAGAGATTAAGTAGCAGCCTATAACAATTATAAATGCTTTGTGTTCGTGTCAACATAAAATATTATTTTAACATTGTAGGCTACTGTCAGCAGAGAAAAAAATGTCACAGAAAAAAATAATGAAATATAAATAGGCTAACATAAATTAAATAGGACAAAGCCTATCACTCAAATTGTTAAGCAACATAAACGAAAACCATATTGCCCTACTGACAAATGAAGCATGCTATTTTCTGCCAAATATTTCAAACATTCTTGCAAAAAAATAATGTTGTTTATTATTTATTAACAATGGTTTCAGTACCAAACAGCCTGGTGGTCAGAATGAAGTGTGCGGATACGCTGTCAAAAGATGTCGGAGTGGGCTATTGTCAGTCAGACCGCCCGCTCCGTCCAAAGTAGTCTATAGGTAGGCTACAGAGTTCCGACCGCTACCGTCTTTATATTCTAAAATTGAATCCCGCGCCGCATGATTCATGCGCGTTTTACACAGTATGCGGCGGTGAAATCGCCGCGCGGCTACGGCTTTTCTCAAGTAGCCTAGTGGAAGAGTTTTGTGCAGCATTTAGTGCAAATATTTTTTATCAGGTATGCTAATACATATTATTTATCAGTGTGTTATAGGCTACCCGAGTAAATAATAAGTAACGAATGATACACGGGGCCTATTTGTAAACCGTTATTGTAAAATAAAAATAAGCTGGAAAAAAAAAAAAAAAAAAAAAAAAAACGGACTTCCAAAATAATCCGGCGGGCCAGAAAATATTGCTGGCGGGCCAGTTTTGGCCCGCGGGCCGCCTATTGCCGACCCCTGGTCTAGAGTGTGTGTGTTTGAGTGCTTGTGCTCGGTCTAGAGTGTGTGTTCTTGTGTTTGGTCTAGAGTGTGTGCTCGGTCTAGAGTGTGTAACCCTAACCCTAACCCTAACCCCTAACCCGTCTGCGTGTGCTCGGTCTAGAGTGTGTGTTTGTGTGCTTGTGTTCGGTCTAGAGTGTGTGTTTGTGTGCTTGTGTTCAGTCTAGAGTGTGTGTTTATGTGCTTGTGCTCGGTCTAGAGTGTGTGTTTGTGTGCGTGTGCTCGGTCTAGAGTGTGTGTTTGTGTGCTTGTGTTCAGTCTAGAGTGTGTGTTTATGTGCTTGTGCTCGGTCTAGAGTGTGTGTTTGTGTGCGTGTGCTCGGTCTAGAGTGTGTGTTTGTGTGCGTGTGCTCGGTCTAGAGTGTGTGTTTGTGTGCGTGTGCTCGGTCTAGAGTGTGTGTTTGTGTGCTTGTGTTCAGTCTAGAGTGTGTGTTTATGTGCTTGTGCTCGGTCTAGAGTGTGTGTTTGTGTGCGTGTGCTCGGTCTAGAGTGTGTGCTCGGTCTAGAGTGTGTGTTTGTGTGCTTGTGCTCGGTCTAGAGTGTGTGTTTGTGTGCGTGTGCTCGGTCACCTCTCCGAAGGGTTTGACGGTGACGATGTTGTAGGATGCGGGGTCTCTCTCCACCAGACACGTCTCAGTGAGGGCCAAGATCCTCTTCACCGGCTCCTGAACACACACAACCACCAGTCAGATCATCAGGACGCAGGTGACATCATGAGCATGAGTGTGTTCGGCGGCTCATCTTACCCCGTGCCGTGGCGTGAGCTTCTGCACGATGAACTCTGTGAGCGAGGTGATGCACTCGTCTGAGCTGTACTTCCCCAGGCGCTCACACACGAAGCTCTCGAACACCAGCGGGTCCTTGCGCAGGCGCAGCGTGAGGCCGATGAAGCTGCCGGCGTGCTCGATCGCACTGCGGATGATCTCGTCTCGGTGCTCCGACGCAAACAGGTGCTGAGAGAGAGAGAGAGAGAGAGCGTCAGTGTGTGTGTGTGTAGGATCTCATCTCGGTGCTCAGACGCAAACAAGTGCTCTGAGAGAGAGAGAGAGATCGTCAGTGTGTGTGTGTGTGTGTGTGTGTGTGTGTAGGATCTCATCTCGGTGCTCCGACGCAAACAAGTGCTGAGAGAGAGAGAGAGCGTCAGTGTGTGTGTGTGTGTGTGTGTGTGTGTGTGTGTAGGATCTCATCTCGGTGCTCCGACGCAAACAAGTGCTGAGAGAGAGAGAGAGCGTCAGTGTGTGTGTGTGTGTGTGTGTGTGTGTGTAGGATCTCATCTCGGTGCTCCGACGCAAACAAGTGCTGAGAGAGAGAGAGAGCGTCAGTGTGTGTGTGTGTGTGTGTGTGTGTGTGTAGGATCTCATCTCGGTGCTCCGACACAAACAAGTGCTGAGAGAGAGAGAGAGCGTCAGTGTGTGTGTGTGTGTGTGTGTGTGTGTGTAGGATCTCATCTCGGTGCTCTGACGCCAACAAGTGCTGAGAGATGCAAGTCACCTTCTATATAGTGCTTTTATCAATATACAGTGAGAAAATAATTATTTGATCCTCTGATGACTTTGTAAGTTTCCCACTGACAGAGAAATGAAGGGTCAATAATTTGTATGGTAGGTTTATTTTAACATACAGAGACAAAATATCAACCAAATAATCCAGAAAAAAACACATTATATATAGGCCTACGTTATAAATTGATTTGCATTTCAGTGAGTGAAATAAGTATCTGATCCCCTAGCAAAACATAATTGAGTACTTGGTGGAGAACCCTTTGTTGGCAAGCACAGAGGAAAGACGTTTCTTGTAGTTGGTCACCAGGTTTGCACACATCTCGGATTCTGGTCCACTCCTCTTCACAGATCCTCTCTAAATCCTTAAGGTTTCTTGGCTGTTGCTTTGCAGCTCGAAGTCTCAGCTCCACAGATCAGACACTGGCTAGGCCACTCCAAGACCTTAATGTGCTTCTTCTTGAGCCTCTCCTTTGTTGGCTTGGTGGTGTGTTTTGGGTCAGTGTCATGCTGGAAGACCCATCCACGACCCGTCTCCAGTGTTCCGGAAGACCCATCCACGACCCGTCTCCAGTGTTCTGGTAGACCCATCCACGACCCGTCTCCAGTGTTCTGGAAGACCCATCCACGACCCGTCTCCAGTGTTCTGGAAGACCCATCCACGACCCGTCTCCAGTGTTCCGGAAGACCCATCCACCCATCCACCCGTCCACGACCCGTCTCCAGTGTTCTGGAAGACCCATCCACGACCCGTCTCCAGTGTTCTGGAAGACCCATCCACGACCCGTCTCCAGTGTTCTGGAAGACCCATCCATGACCCGTCTCCAGTGTTCTGGAAGACCCATCCACGACCCGTCTCCAGTGTTCTGGAAGACCCATCCACGACCCGTCTCCAGTGTTCTGGAAGACCCATCCACCCATCCACCCGTCCACGACCCGTCTCCAGTGTTCCGGAAGACCCATCCATGACCCGTCTCCAGTGTTCCGGAAGACCCATCCATGACCCGTCTCCAGTGTTCCGGAAGACCCATCCACGACCCGTCTCCAGTGTTCTGGAAGACCCATCCACGACCCGTCTCCAGTGTTCTGGAAGACCCATCCACCCATCCACCCGTCCACGACCCGTCTCCAGTGTTCTGGAAGACCCATCCACCCATCCACCCGTCCACGACCCGTCTCCAGTGTTCTGGAAGACCCGTCCACGACCCGTCTCCAGTGTTCTGGAAGACCCGCCACGACCCGTCTCCAGTGTTCTGGAAGACCCATCCACGACCCGTCTCCAGTGTTCTACAAGACCCGTCAACGACCCGTCTCCAGTGTTCTGGACGACCCATCCACGACCCGTCTCCAGTGTTCTACAAGACCCGTCAACGACCCGTCTCCAGTGTTCTGGACGACCCATCCACGACCCGTCTCCAGTGTCCTGGAAGACCCATCCACGACCCGTCTCCAGTGTCCTGGAAGACCCATCCACGACCCGTCTCCAGTGTTCCGGAAGACCCATCCACGACCCGTCTCCAGTGTCCTGGAAGACCCATCCACGACCCGTCTCCAGTGTTCCGGAAGACCCATCCACGACCCGTCTCCAGTGTCCTGGAAGACCCATCCACGACCCGTCTCCAGTGTTCTGAAAGACCCATCCACGACCCGTCTCCAGTGTTCCGGAAGACCCATCCACGACCCGTCTCCAGTGTCCTGGAAGACCCATCCACGACCCGTCTCCAGTGTCCTGGAAGACCCATCCACGACCCGTCTCCAGTGTCCTGGAAGACCCATCCAAGACCCGTCTCCAGTGTCCTGGAAGACCCATCCACGACCCGTCTCCAGTGTTCTGAAAGACCCATCCACGACCCGTCTCCAGTGTTCCGGAAGACCCATCCACGACCCGTCTCCAGTGTCCTGGAAGACCCATCCACGACCCGTCTCCAGTGTCCTGGAAGACCCATCCACGACCCGTCTCCAGTGTCCTGGAAGACCCATCCAAGACCCGTCTCCAGTGTCCTGGAAGACCCATCCACGACCCGTCTCCAGTGTCCTGGAAGACCCATCCACGACCCGTCTCCAGTGTTCTGGAAGACCCATCCACCCATCCACCCATCCACGACCCGTCTCCAGTGTTCTGGAAGACCCATCACGACCCGTCTCCAGTGTTCTGGAAGACCCATCACGACCCGTCTCCAGTGTTCTGGAAGACCCATCACGACCCGTCTCCAGTGTTCTGGACGACCCATCTACGACCAGTCTCCAGTGTTCTGGAAGACCCATCCACGACCCGTCTCCAGTGTTCTGGAAGACCCATCACGACCCGTCTCCAGTGTTCTGGAAGACCCATCACGACCCGTCTCCAGTGTTCTGGAAGACCCATCCACGACCCGTCTCCAGTGTTCTGGAAGACCCATCACGACCCGTCTCCAGTGTTCTGGAAGACCCATCACGACCCGTCTCCAGTGTTCTGGAAGACCCATCCACGACCCGTCTCCAGTGTTCTGGAAGACCCATCACGACCCGTCTCCAGTGTTCTGGCTGAGGGACGGAGGTTCTCATCCAAGATTTTATGGTAGAGAAACAGCCCCATGATGTTTGCAGCTCGTGCTTGAGTGTAGGGATGGTGTTCTTGGGGTCATAGGTCTACAGTCTTGTCCCTGATGTCCTTCGACAGCTATTTGGTATTGCCCATGGTGGTGGAGAGGATGGAATGGAAGATGCAATGGAAGTATTTTATACATATAATTAGCTGACATTAGGAATACTTTCTTAAAGTGACAGGACTAATCTGTGTGTCACATGGGCACATAAGCAATCTGTGGGAGGCAGAACTCTTGCTGGTTGGTTGGGGATAAAATACTTATTTCCCTCGATCAAATGCTAATCAATTTATAACCTTTATATAATGTGTTTTTTTCTGGATTTTTTGGTTGATATTCTGTCTCAATCCGTTAAAATAAACCTACCATAAAAATTATAGACCCTTCATTTCTCTGTAAGTGGGCAAACTTACAAAATCATCAGGGGATCAATTAATTATTTTCTCCACTGTAGAGTGTTTCACAGCAGCTTCACAGTGATAATCGGAGATTACAGCCACAGATCGTTCAGGCTTTACAGCAGCTCTAGGATAAAGTTATTGTCCAGCTAAAGCTAGTTTTGATTGATTGACTTCCGTTGCAGAGATCATTAGTTATTATCCTAGGGGCCGCTAACACACACCGTTATAACTGAAAACAGAAACTTTAATATGTTCCGGCCGCTCATTCACACGACAGCAGAGTTTGTGCTCGAGAACGCAAACCTTCAAACAGGATCCAAGGTGCAATTTAGAAACATTCTGAAAAACGTTATCTCCACATAAACTTCAGAAACGTGAATCTGTGAGAATGCTGACGGCGTGCACATGCGTATTACGTGTTTAGTCTATAGGTATGAGCGTTTGAATATATATGTGCGTATCTGCGTATCGTCCGCGTATCCATGCGAACTGGAACCATTCTGATAACGTTTATCTGTCCAGAGGTGAAGGGAAGGAGGCCTTCACAGGGGAGAGACTAGTGTTTTGAGAATCAGTGTGTGTGTGTGTGCGTGTGTGTGTGTGTGTGAGAGAGAGAGTGTGTGTGTGTGTGTGTGTGTGTGTGAGACACACACCAGCCTGCCGAAGCCCCCGTACACCACACAGAATCCGCCCTGGTAGTCGGACACCTCGACGAATCCCTCCACACACCGGTAGTCGTACGAGCACAACACACGGTTCGTCTGAGGGTCGATCTGATCGATGCCGCCCGGAGTCACTTCCAGACACACACTCTTCCTCGCGTCGCTCCAGTGGTGCTTGAAGCAGTTGTAGCGCTGAGGACACACACACACACACTGACAGCATGAACACTGCACAGAAGGGGAAGGACATCAGAGGTAAAGCTCTGGTGGACGGCGATGGTTTCTCATGTGTGAGTCTGTACAGTTTTTTGTTACTTTATATTTTAATACCTTTAAATTACTAGATTTGATCAATAAATAATAAATAGTCATTTAAGCACATTACTTACATTCGTTCAACTTAAATTGAAAATAACTCATAATTGTCTGCATAACCCTTTAAATTCAGCTCTAAATATCTTACATTGTGTGTCTTTGTCGACCTCTTGTGGAAAAAAACGAATATAAGATGATATTTCATGACTCTAGATGGCCTTATAGCTCTATATGGAGCAAACGAGCTGTTCCTCTGGGTCATAGAGTCAGTTCTCTTCAGTGTGCATTCAGATACACATGTAGACATTATAAAACAAACTTTTGGTAAAGTTTTAGCATTTTTAGTCTGAATTTTGAGCATTCTTATATTTTTCAATGTGTACTGAAGCATTCCTCACATTCCATTCCAATGGGGGTCAAATTGACCCGAGAGGGAAGGATGTGTTACTTTTTTCAACTTCAACCACAAAACTCCATTTAACTCCTCAATCCCTCAATTAAATTTTTTTTTTTTTTAAAAAGAGTTTCGGGTCAAAACGCCCCGAGGGAAGGATGAGTACAGCTCAGTGATTAACTCATGCATTCGGATGGAGGAGCGATGTTATGCTGTCAATCACCTGACTGTGAACTGAGCCGTAAACAAAGGTCATGTGCTTGGAATCAATCATTACATAGTTATAATTTATATAACTCTATAACTGTAGTTTAAATGGTTTTGCATTTGATCTTTCAAAGTGATGGATGTCATTTTAGCAGAAATAAGTTAGTGCAAACTTACAAATATGCACATATCAAATATTTTAAAAACACCATAATAATTACCCATTAAAAAAAAAAATCTTCCTTTTCCTTTCTCACCAGCTGGCGCCCGCTGTAGTGGAGCGGTGACGTAATGTTACTCATCTAAACAGTTTCCAGCATTACAGTAATAAAAGTGTTCAGATTTAAAATGTGTTAACTACCTTGAAGTGCAGCAGTTACCGTACGGTGCCTGGCAGGGGTCAAAAAGCACTTAGAAAATGACTTTTGGATTCATCCCCTCTTATAAACTTGGATAGCAATTGCACAACCTTGGTGTGTGTCAAAAAACCTGTGTGTGATCGGCTGGGATTGTGACGCAGGTGAGGGAGAAAACACTGTTTACATGTAAAGATGAATTTCTGCGTGAAACGGCGTCATTTCACACCGCGTTTGCCGACAGGATCAGAAGGGATTATACTCACTCTCCCGGTGATCTTTCCCTCGGAGAAGTCCGTTCTGAATCTCTGAGGAGCAGACAGAGACAACATCAGCATTACAGGTCAGTGTGAAGAAGAGTGAGGGATGAAGAGGAGTGATGTAGTGATGAAGAGGAGTGATGTAGTGATGAAGAGGAGTAATGTGATAAGAGGAATGATGTAGTGATGAGAGGAGTGATGAAGTGATGAAGAGGAGTAATGTAGTGATGTAGTGATGAAGAGGAGTAATGTAGTGATGTAGTGATGAAGAGGAGTAATGTAGTGATGTAGTGATGAAGAGGAGTGATGTAGTGATGAAGAGGAGTAATGTGATAAGAGGAATGATGTAGTGATGAAGAGGAGTGATGTAGTGATGAGGAGTGATGTAGTGATAAAGAGGAGTGATGTAGGGATGAAGAGGAGTGATGAAGTGATGAAGAGGAGTAATGTAGTGATGTAGTGATGAAGAGGAGTGATGTAGTGGTGAAGAGGAGTGATGAAGTGATGAAGAGGAGTAATGTAGTGATGAAGAGGAGTGATGTAGTGATGAAGAGGAGTAATGTAGTGATGTAGTGATGAGAGGAGTGATGAAGTGATGAAGAGGAGTGATGTAGTGATGAGGAGTGATGTAGTGATGAAGAGGAGTGATGTAGTGATGAAGAGGAGTGATGAAGTGATGAAGAGGAGTAATGTAGTGATGAAGAGGAGAGATGTAGTGGTGAAGAGGAGTGATGAAGTGATGAAGAGGAGTAATGTAGTGATGAAGAGGAGTGATGTAGTGATGAAGAGGAGTAATGTAGTGATGAAGAGGAGTGATGTAGTGATGAAGAGGAGTGATGTAGTGATGAAGAGGAGTGATGTAGTGATGAAGAGGAGTGATGTAGTGATGAAGAGGAGTGATGAAGTGATGAAGAGGAGTGATGAAGTGATGAAGAGGAGTAATGTAGTGATGAAGAGGAGTGATGTAGTGATGAAGAGGAGTGATGAAGCGATGAAGAGGAGTGATGTAGTGATGATGTAGTGATGAAGAGTAATGTGATGAGAGTGATGTAGTGATGAAGAGGAGTGATGAAGTGATGAAGAGGAGTGATGTAGTGATGAAGAGGAGTGATGTAATGATGAAGAGGAGTGATGAAGCGATGAAGAGGAGTGATGTAGTGATGATGTAGTGATGAAGAGTAATGTGATGAGAGTGATGTAGTGATGAAGAGGAGTGATGAAGTGATGAAGAGGAGTGATGTAGTGATGAAGAGGAGTGATGTAATGATGAAGAGGAGTGATGTAGTGATGAAGAGGAGGAGTGATGAAGCGATGAAGAGGAGTGATGTAGTGATGATGTAGTGATGAAGAGTAATGTGATGAGAGTGATGTAGTGATGAAGAGGAGTGATGTAGTGATGAAGAGGAGTGATGTAGTGATGAAGAGGAGTGATGGAGTGATGTAGTGATGAAGAGGAGTGATGTAGTGATGAAGAGTGATGTAGTGATGAAGAGGAGTGATGTAGTGATGAAGAGGAGTGATGTAGTGATGAAGAGGAGTGATGGAGTGATGATGTAGTGATGAAGAGGAGTAATGTGATGAGAGGAGTGATGTAGTGATGAAGAGGAGTGGTGTAGTGATGAAGAGGAGTGGTGTAGTGATGTAGTGATGAAGAGGAGTGATGTAGTGATGAAGAGGAGTGATGAAGAGGAGTAATGTAGAAATGAAGAGGAGTGATGGAGTGATGTAGTGATGAAGAGGAGTGGTGTAGTGATGAAGAGGAGTGATGTAGTGATGTAGTGATGAAGAGGAGTAATGTAGTGATGAAGAGGAGTGATGGAGTGATGTAGTGATGAGAGGAGTGATGTAGTGATGAAGAGGAGTGATGAAGAGGAGTGATGTAGTGATGAAGAGGAGTGATGTAGTGATGAAGAGGAGTGATGAAGAGGAGTGATGTAGTGATGAAGAGGAGTGATGTAGTGATGAAGAGGAGTAATGTAGTGATGAAGAGGAGTGATGTAGTGATGAGAGGAGTGATGTAGTGATGAAGAGGAGTGATGTAGTGAAGAAGAGGAGTGATGAAGAGGAGTGATGTAGTGATGAAGAGGAGTGATGTAGTGATGAAGAGGAGTAATGTGATGAGAGGAGTGATGGAGTGATGTAGTGATGTAGTGATGAAGAGGAGTAATGTGATGAGAGGAGTGATGTGATGAGAGGAGTGATGTAGTGATGAAGAGGAGTGATGTAGTGATGAAGACGAGTAATGTGATGAGAGGAGTGATGTAGTGATGAAGAGGAGTGATGTAGTGATGAAGAGGAGTAAAGTGATGAGAGGAGTGATGTGATGAGAGGAGTGATGTAGTGATGAAGAGGAGTGATGTAGTGATGAAGAGGAGTAATGTGATGAGAGGAGTGATGTAGTGATGAAGAGGAGTGATGTAGTGATGAAGAGGAGTAATGTGATGAGAGGAGTGATGTAGTGATGAAGAGGAGTGATGTAGTGATGAAGAGGAGTGATGTAGTGGTGAAGAGGAGTGATGAAGAGGAGTGATGTAGTGATGAAGAGGAGTAATGTAGTGATGAAGAGGAGTGATGTAGTGATGAGAGGAGTGATGTAGTGATGAAGAGGAGTGATGTAGTGATGAAGAGTAATGTAGTGATGAAGAGGAGTGATGTAGTGATGAAGAGGAGTAATGTGATGAGGAGTGATGTAGTGATGAAGAGGAGTGATGTAGTGATGAGAGGAGTGATGTAGTGATGAAGAGGAGTGATGTAGTGGTGAAGAGGAGTAATGTGATGAGGAGTGATGTAGTGATGAGAGGAGTGATGTAGTGATGAAGAGGAGTGATGTGATGAGAGGAGTGATGTAGTGATGAAGAGGAGTGATGTAGTGATGAAGAGGAGTAATGTGATGAGAGGAGTGATGTAGTGATGAAGAGGAGTGATGTAGTGATGAAGAGGAGTAATGTGATGAGGAGTGATGTAGTGATGAGAGGAGTAATGTAGTGATGAGAGGAGTGATGTAGTGATGAAGAGGAGTGATGTAGTGATGAAGAGGAGTAATGTGATGAGGAGTGATGTAGTGATGAGAGGAGTGATGTAGTGATGAAGAGGAGTGATGTAGTGATGAAGAGGAGTGATGTAGTGATGAAGAGGAGTAATGTAGTGATGAAGAGGAGATATGTAGTGATGAAGAGGAGTGATGAAGTGATGAAGAGTACAGCTGTCTCACCAGGGCTTCGGTCAGGAGCTCGGTCCGGTGTTCGGTGGAGAACTTCAGCGTCTCCGACTTCTTCCCGCTGCCCTTCCGGAAGGTGAGATTAAACTCCGAGCCCTGACCTTTACCAGCCGGAGTGAGGCCACAGATGTCCCCGTACGGCCACTGCACACACGCACATCACAGAGATCACACACGCACGCACACACACCACAGAGGTTATGTTTGCATAATAATAGTTGTTGATGAATATAATACAGCAACAAATAATAATATTAATGATGATGATAATAATAATAAAGAATAATTATCAGTATTACTATTATTAACATTAATACTATGAAAACAAGAAATATAATTGTATCTATGTTACTGATGACAATAATAGTAATAATAATAATAATAAAAAGAAAACACATTATTAATATAAAATCAATAATAATATTATTATTAATAATACATTATTATTATTATTAATTGGCTGATTTTTTAATTACTGTATTGTAATTATGATGTGAAGCACAGCTGTAATCATCAGTACCTGGTTTGTAACCTCTAAGGTGGTGGGATTGTATGTGGTGATGCCATGAGTCCCGACGGAGAACACACGCTTGTACCTGAAGAAACACACACACACACACACATTACAGGCTTTTCTGCATCAAACTTCATAGTGAAACAACCGTTTATAATAATGACAGTGTCTTCTGTCTAATCCAGCAGCTTCTGTCCTACAGAATACATAAGAATAATCAGAGAGTTCAGTGTGTGTGTGTGTGTGTGTGTGTGTGTGTGTGTGTGTGTGTGTGTGTGTGTGTGTGTGTGTGTGTGTGTGTGTGTGTGTGTGTGTGTGAAACCCTATTCAAAGCACATTTCTGTAAATCTGTTTCAGTCTGACTGGATTTCACGTCGCTTTTCTTTCTCACGCACGTGAGAAATGTAAACATGGCAGGCGTTGCTGAAGGAAAGATGCTGAAAGATGTTGTGTTGTTGTGAAATACAGCAGAAAAACTACAATATACTGCAATACACAGTCGTCTGATCCACACACTCTTCAGATCACACACACTCATCAGATCACACACACTCATCATCAGATCTTAATCATCAGATGTTGGTGTGAACGGGCATTAATGCTAGTTTATCAGACTAGTTTATCAGACTACTAATTTATCAGACTACTTTATCAGACTACTAGTTTATCAGACAACTTTATCAGACTACTAGTTTATCAGACTACTAGTTTATCAGACTACTTTATCAGACTACTTTATCAGACTACTAGTTTATTAGACTAGTTTATCAGACTACTAGTTTATTAGACTAGTTTATCAGACTACTAGTTTATCAGACTACTAGTTTATCAGACTAGTTTATCAGACTACTAGTTTATTAGACTAGTTTATCAGACTACTAGTTTATCAGACTAGTTTATCAGACTAGTTTATCAGATTAGTTTATCAGATTAGTTTATTAGACTAGTTCATCAGACTAGTTTATCAGACTACTAGTTTATCAGACTAGTTTATCAGATTAGTTTATCAAACTACTAGTTTATTAGACTAGTTTATTAGACTAGTTTATCAGACTACTAGTTTATTAGACTAGTTTATCAAACTACTAGTTTATCAGACTAGTTTATCAAACTACTAGTTTTTCAAAGTACTAGTTTATCAAACTACTAGTTTATCAGACTAGTTTATCAAACTACTAGTTTATCAAAGTACTAGTTTATCAGGCTACTAGTTTATTAGACTAGTTTATAACTAGTTTATTAGACTACTAGTTTATTAGACTAGTTTATCAAACTACTAGTTTATCAGACTAGTTTATCAAACTACTAGTTTATCAAAGTACTAGTTTATCAAACTAGTTTATCAAACTACTAGTTTATCAAAGTACTAGTTTATCAGGCTACTAGTTTATTAGACTAGTTTATAACTAGTTTATTAGACTACTAGTTTATCAGACTACTAGTTTATCAGGCTACTAGTTTATTAGACTAGTTTATTAGACTACTAGTTTATCAGACTACTAGTTTATAAGGCTACTAGTTTATCAGACTACTTTATTAGACTACTAATTTATCAGACTAGTTTATCAGACTACTAGTTTATCAGGCTACTAGTTTATCAGACTAGTTTATTAGACTACTAGTTTATCAGACTACTAGTTTATAAGGCTACTAGTTTATCAGACTACTAGTTTATCAGACTAGTTTATTAGACTACTAATTTATCAGACTAGTTTATCAGACTACCAGTTTCTCAGACTAGTTTCTCAGACTAGTTTATCAGACTACCAGTTTCTCAGACTAGTTTATCAGAGTACTAATTTATCAGACTAGTTTATCATACTAGTTTATCAGACTAGTTTATCAGACTACTAGTTTATCAGACTAGTTTATTAGACTACTAATTTATCAGACTAGTTTAACAGACTACCAGTTTCTCAGACTAGTTTCTCAGACTACTAGTTTATCAGACTAGTTTATCAGACTAGTTTATCAGACTACTAGTTTATCAGACTACTAGTTTATCAGACTACTAGTTTATCAGATTAGTTTATCAGACTACTAGTTTATCAAACTACTAGTTTATCAGACTAGTTTATCAGACTACTAGTTTATCAGACTAGTTTATTAGACTAGTTTATCAGACTACTAGTTTATCATACTAGTTTATCAGACTATTACTTTCAGACTACTAATTTCTCAGACTAGTTTATTAGACTACTAATTTATCAGACTAGTTTAACAGACTACCAGTTTCTCAGACTAGTTTCTCAGACTACTAGTTTATCAGACTACTAGTTTATCAGACTACTAGTTTATCAGACTACTAGTTTATCAGATTAGTTTATCAGACTACTAGTTTATCAAACTACTAGTTTATCAGACTAGTTTATCAGACTACTAGTTTATCAGACTAGTTTATTAGACTAGTTTATCAGACTACTAGTTTATCATACTAATTTATCAGACTATTACTTTCAGACTACTAATTTCTCAGACTAGTTTATTAGACTACTATTTTATCAGACTAGTTTATCAGACTAGTTTATCAGACTACTAGTTTATCAGACTAGTTTATTAGACTAGTTTATTAGACTAGTTTATTAGACTAGTTTATCAGACTACTAGTTTATCAGACTAGTTTTTCAGACTACTAGTTTATTAGACTACTAGTTTATCAGACTAGTTTAGTAGACTACTAGTTTATCAGACTACTAGTTTATCAGGCTACTAGTTTATCAGACTAGTTTATTAGACTACTAATTTATCAGACTAGTTTATCAGACTACCAGTTTCTCAGACAAGTTTCTCAGACTACTAGTTTCTCAGACTAGTTTATCAGACTACCAGTTTCTCAGACTACTAGTTTATCAGACTAGTTTATTAGACTACTAATTTATCAGACTAGTTTAACAGACTACCAGTTTCTCAGACTAGTTTCTCAGACTACTAGTTTATCAGACTAGTTTATAAGACTACTAGTTTATCAGACTAGTTTATTAGACTACTAGTTTATCAGACTAGTTTATCAGGCTACTAGTTTATCAGACTACTAGTTTATTAGACTAGTTTATCAGACTACTAGTTTATCATACTAGTTTATCAGACTACTAGTTTATCAGACTAGTTTATCAGACTACTAATTTCTCAGACTAGTTTATTAGACTACTAATTTCTCAGATTAGTTTATTAGACTACTAATTTATCAGACTACTAGTTTAACAGACTACTAGTTTAACAGACTACTAGTTTCTCAGACTAGTTTCTCAGACTACTAGTTTATCAGACTAGTTTATAAGACTACTAGTTTATCAGACTACTAGTTTATTAGACTACTAGTTTATCAGACTAGTTTATCAGACTAGTTTATCAGACTACTAATTTATCAGACTAGTTTATTAGAGTACTAATTTATCAGACTAGTTTAACAGACTACCAATTTCTCAGACTAGTTTCTCAGACTACTAGTTTATCAGACTAGTTTATCAGACTACTAGTTTATCATACTAGTTTATCAGACTACTAGACGGTTAGTATATAACCGTGAGACCGACGGTTATAGTTGAACACTGTCATTACAACTCTATAACCGCCAAAACCGTGTTATTAAAATATTTTTTACAAACATTTTATATCATAGAGAATGTTTAAATACTAATTAAAAACAATTGTTAACAGTCTGTGTTATTAATGGTCTATGTCGTTTAGATTACTAATACCCCATCCGCGTATCTCTATTGATAACAACATTGAACACTACAGAAATATTAATTTTATTCAAACTAAGTTGTCCTAATTTATCAGACTAGTTTATCGATCAGACTAGTTTATCAGACAGTCTTCACTTGGACTGACAGTGTTTGAATGTCTTCTATGGGAACTAAAGTAATCCTGTACGGGCCCTGAACACACACACACACACACACACACACACCGAGATGCTTGAGGAGGAGCACGTGTGACAAAAACATTATAAAGCACAAGAGAGAAAAAAAACAGTAAAAACCCAAACGACAACTTTCTTTAAAAACTGTATTATGACAGATAATGAGTTAATTGTGTGTGTATGCTCGAGTCTGATCCGCTACAGCAGACGAGTGTGAAACACCGCAGTGATAACAGCTCACATGATGGAGACCGTATAACACAGAGAATACTCAGAGACGTTATCATCGCAGAAATAAAAACGTTAATTTACATTTTGTCCAATATTGAGTTAGATTAGACGTTTGAGTGTTAACTCTTGTCAGTGTGCAGTATATAGATGATATTATTCAGTATATAGATGATATTCTGCTGTATATAGATGACAGTATTCAGTATATAGATGATATTATGTTGTTCTCAACACAAGGCCAGTTCCTTCGGTCTCTGTAAGCTTGCAGAAGAAAACAGGCTCGTCACAAGACTGGTTAATTATTCACTGTGTGGCTTTTAACATCTTCCCCTGAACAAGAACATCACACACACTCACAGACTCCATCACATGACTGGACCCAACAAATGCTCCTGTCATCTGATTGAATATCTCCAGCTTTATTTACTTCCACCTGCTGTATCTGCACTAAAGCTCAGGCTCAGAGACGGGTCATAAACGAGGGAAAAATCACTAAAATAACTCAATCTTGACGAATCTTCACTGACTTCACTCCTATTGGCTGTCGCTCCTGCTCAGCTTAAAGCCTACAGTCACTGTCGCTGGAAATCGCCAGCTCTCCATTGAATTTAATAGAATAGTGTCGCTGCGTGTCATATATACACATACACCTCAAGTATGTATATATATACAGTGACGAAAATAAGTATTTGAACACCCTGCTATTTTGCAAGTTCTCCCACTTAGAAATCATGGAGGGGTCTGAAATTGTCATCGTAGGTGCATGTCCACTGTGAGAGACATAATCTAAAAAAAAAAATCCAGAAATCACAATGTATGATTTTTTAACTATTTATTTGTATGATACAGCTGCAAATAAGTATTTGAACACCTGAGAAAATCAATGTTAAAGGGGGGGTGAAATGCTCATTTTCACTCAATCTCCTGTTAATCTTGAGTACCTATAGAGTAATATTGTATCCTTCATATCTCCAAAAAGTATTTTGTTTTATTAAATTTTTAACATAAAGATAGGCTGTACCGAGTCTTTCCGGAAAAAACCGAGCGGCTGGGGGCGGGCCGTGTGGGAAGCTTAGCTGTGCTAACGCGCCAAGCTAGTGACAACACACAGAGACATTTGTTCAACAAACAGTTTTACTCACCGTCCGGTTCCAACGCACGACCGCGAACTTTTATCATTGTGACTGCTCGATCCTTAAGCATTAGACGATCTGCAAATCCGTAGATCTGGGCTTTGTTTATAAAACAATCATCGTCGAAATGCAGGGAACAACAGTCTTACACAACTCCGTTTATGCTCAGGAAAACAAACTGCCACGGGTTCCTTAACGCTGGGTTCTTTGGGAATCTGTGCAGGGTTGTCTTGCCCTGGCAACCAAAAACACACTTCTTTGGTGACATTGACTTCCCAAAAGCCGGGCAGGGCGCTTTGATGGCGAACTGCTTTCACTCTTGCTCTGGTCTACGAGTGCGCACGCGGCCGCGATCTTACCGGAGAAGTGCCCTTAGGACCCATATAAGGAAATTCCGCCCTATCTTACGTAAGACAGAGCCATACTCGAAAAAAACTTTCCGAAACTTGTGACAAACCGGAAGGAGTATTTTTGGAACAAAAATACTCCTTCAAACGTACAACTTAGTTTTTGAAACTTTGTCCATGTTTAGCATGGGAATCCAACTCTTTACCAGTGTAAAAAACTCAGTATGCATGAAATAGCATTTCACCCCCCCTTTAATATTTGGTACAGTAGCCTTTGTTTGCAATTACAGAGGTCAAACGTTTCCTGTAGTTCTTGACCAGGTTTGCACACACTGCAGGAGGGATTTTGGCCCACTCCTCCACACAGATCTTCTCTAGATCAGTCAGGTTTCTGGGCTGTCGCTGAGAAACACGGAGTTTGAGCTCCCTCCAAAGATTCTCTATTGGGTTTAGGTCTGGAGACTGGCTAGGCCACGCCAGAACCTTGTTATGCTTCTTACAGAGCCACTCCTTGGTTATCCTGGCTGTGTGCTTCGGGTCATTGTCATGTTGGAAGACCCAGCCTCGACCCATCTTCAATGCTCTAACTGAGGGAAGGAGGTTGTTCCCCAAAATCTCGCAATACATGGCCCCGGTCATCCTCTCCTTAATACAGTGCAGTCGCCCTGTCCCATGTGCAGAAAAACACCCCCAAAGCATGATGCTACCACCCCCATGCTTCACAGTAGGGATGGTGTTCTTGGGATGGTACTCATCATTCTTCTTCCTCCAAACACGTTTAATGGAATTATTACCAAAAAGTTCTATTTTGGTCTCATCTGACCACATGACTTTCTCCCATGACTCCTCTGGATCATCCAAATGGTCATTGGCAAACTTAAGACGTGCCTTGACATGTGCTGGTTTAAGCAGGGGAACCTTCCGTGCCATGCATGCTTTCAAACCATGACGTCTTAGTGTATTACCAACAGTAACCTTGGAAACGGTGGTCCCAGCTCTTTTCAGGTCATTGACCAGCTCCTCCCGTGTAGTTCTGGGCTGATTTCTCACCTTTCTTAGGATCATTGAGACCCCACGAGGTGAGATCTTGCATGGAGCCCCAGTCCGAGGGAGATTGACAGTCATGTTTAGCTTCTTCCATTTTCTAATGATTGCTCCAACAGTGGACCTTTTTTCACCAAGCTGCTTGGCAATTTCCCCGTAGCCCTTTCCAGCCTTGTGGTGGTGTACAATTTTGTCTCTAGTGTCTTTGGACAGCTCTTTGGTCCTGGCCATGTTAGTAGTTGGATTCTTACTGATTGTATGGGGTGGACAGGTGTCTTTATGCAGCTAACGACCTCAAACAGGTGCATCTAATTTAGGATAATAAATGGAGTGGAGGTGGACATTTTAAAGGCAGACTAACAGGTCTTTGAGGGTCAGAATTCTAGCTGATAGACAGGTGTTCAAATACTTATTTGCAGCTGTATCATACAAATAAATAGTTAAAAAATCATATATTGTGAATTTTTTTTTAGATTATGTCTCTCACAGTGGACATGCACCTACGATGACAATTTCAGACCCCTCCATGATTTCCAAGTGGGAGAACTTGCAAAATAGCAGGGTGTTCAAATACTTATTTTCCTCACTGTATATATATATATATATATACACACACACACACTGTATATTTAAAAAATTATGTATTTTTTTGGTAATGCTATGACTGAACTCCAATTAGACATGCAATTTAATAAGGTCATGTGACAATGTAGTTTCAAAACTACATTGTTTCACACACTGTTAATAATAGTATCCTGCACAACGACAGTTATCCATACTTGAGGTTTACATAAAGCCAAAGTACATGAAGACACTGAAATCAGGAACTGAAAGAAAGTGTTTCACAGTCTTGGCCACAGTGTGTAACCAGTAAAGTCTGAGAAAGAGAAAAGCCTGAAGTGTGAAACTGAGCAGCCCTGAGATTTCAGAAGCTCAATCCTCAGATAACAGCAGATCTGAGATCAGAGAACAGCTGGAATATTATATAATCCTGAAGAACAGCTGGAATACTATATAATCCTGAAGAACGTCAGGAAGATTATATAATCCTGAAGAACGTCAGGAAGATTATATAATCCTGAAGAACGTCAGGAAGATTATATAATTCTGAAGAACAGCTGGAATATTATATAATCCTGAAGAACAGCTGGAATATTATATAATCCTGAAGAACGTCAGGAAGATTATATAATCCTGAAGAACAGCTGGAATATTATATAATCCTGAAGAACAGCTGGAATATTATATAATCCTGAAGAACGTCAGGAAGATTATATAATCCTGAAGAACAGCTGGAATATTATATAATCCTGAAGAAGGTCAGGAAGATTATATAATCCTGATGAACAGCTGGAATATTATATAATCCTGAAGAACGTCAGGAAGATTATATAATCCTGAAGAACAGCTGGAATATTATATAATCCTGAAGAACAGCTGGAATATTATATAATCCTGAAGAACAGCTGGAAGATTATATAATCCTCAAGAACAGCTGGAAGATTATATAATCCTCAAGAACAGCTGGAATATTATATAATCCTGAAGAACAGCTGGAAGATTATATAATCCTGAAGAAACTAAACTACACCTGTTCTATCTCTATTCAGAAAATATTCTCTGGCTCTGTGGGCATTATTGTCCGACTTCGGGTCGAACTGAACACCGCTAGTGCAGTTTCAGTGTGAGAGATTGTCCTGTTTTGTCTGAGCTCTTGAAGCTCCGCCCTCTTCTGGAAAGGGGGCGGGGAGCAATAGCTCATTTGCATTTAAAGGGACACACACAAAGAGTGCGTTTTTGCTCACCCCCCAAAAAAGGCAAAATGTAACATGCTATAAAAATAATCTGTGGGATATTTTGAGCTAAAACTTCACATACACACTCTGGGGACATCAGAGACTTATTTTACATCTTGTAAAAAGAGGCATAATAGGTGCCCTTTCAGAAGTTGTATTTCATATAAACTTAACTATAATTATATTATATTAAAAATAAATAAAACAATTTAATCTTAAATATGTTTTTTGTTTCTCAATTTATCCAGAATCGTGCAGCTCTACTGACAACCATTTTAGAGTTGTTGCCAGCTGTTGCATAATTTACTCTCGGATTGTCAGAAGTGAAAGTCAGACAGTACAGCTCTGTGTGTGTGTGTGTGTGTGTGTGTGTGTGTGTGTGTGTGTGTGTGTGTGTGTGTGTGTGTGTGTGTGTGTGTGTGTGTGTGTAGCCTCAGTGCACTGGTCACTGAGAAGCTCTTTAGTAAATCTAATCAACTCTCAGTGGCTGCTGTCACATGATTAGGAAAAAAATAGACTAGATCCCTCACAAATACAACAAAATCAATCAGGATACTGAGAAGTCTGAATAAAACTAGATATTTTTCTCAGCAAAACTCCTCCTGCTTTTATGCGTCCATCAGATCCTATAAGCAGGACTAAAGATTAGAGGTGGAAGAGTCACGGCTCCTGCTCAACTCCTGTGCTAATCCTCATTCACTCCACTTACAGACACACTCTCTAAAACACACACTCAATATCAGCAAGGCATGGTTAGTTGTCCAGTGGGAGTTAGGCATGTTGTGGTACTACTTTTCACTTTCTGTGTGTTTGCCTCTGGATTGCATGAGTTCTTCCCAGCATTCACTCTAACCGGAGAGATGATGTGCTTCAGTGTTAAACACACTGTGGAGAAGAGCTTCACAAGAACATCTGCGTCAACACTGACAACGACCAATCCGGACTTTACAATCCGGACTTCATTAGGAAAACCATCTCTGGAAAGTGCAACCTTTGAAGGAATGGCTCAACCTTTTAAATTAAAATTCTGTTTGGAACAACAAAGGATATAAGAGGCAAAATATTCACATAAATCTAATTCACACAATGAAAGTAAACGCTGTCAAACTCAAAAAAGGCAGAATAAAAATACCATAACAACTGGTCTGAAGGACGATCTGAATCCAAAGATCCAAAGCACTTGAATAAACAGAACAAAATGTTCATCTTAAATGGCTAAAATAGTCTGGTAACTCCAATCGCCGGTCCCTGCTCTTCATATCACATCAACATGCCAACTCCCATAGAAAACTAATGAAATCAGTTTCCCTAGTCGCTCCAGATCAGTGTAAACGCCCTCCAGAGACTGAGGCGGTCTGACACGCGGCTCGAGGGAACCAGTCTGAAGCAAACAGATCAAAACACTAGACCAAGGTCATTTAAAAGTCAGTTGTAAAAGTTACCGGCCATTCAGAACTTCAGAAAAAAAGGACAGAAATGAACCAGATTAACTACATCACAGTTTATACAGCCTATACATATATATATTGTAAAATTTGGATTTCATACATTCATTTCTTATTCAAACTAAATCCTGTCGTCCAGCATCTCCTCTTCCTCTTTCATCCTTTTCTCCATAAATGTGTTTTAGACGGACAGATCAATACAGAACACAGAACATCAGGAACATGAAGGATGATGGGAAATAATAATGTATTTTCTGTTCATCAAATGCTCTTTATTCTCCGCTATTGCTTCATCGCTAATGAACAAGCGCTGTTATCTGTTGTGTAGTGACGTGTGTGTTCAAGTAATCCAGATATGAGCAGATTCTGTGTAATACGCTGTATTTAATATATCCTGATGATTCACGAGTATTTGCGCAGAATCAGATTTGTCTTACACAGACTTCCCAGCAAAGTGAGTAAACGTAATAAACACGCCAAACTGGCCAGTGATTGGACAGCGTTTCCCGCCACTGGTGTTCATCTCGAACCCTGGTCATGAATTCTCCTGTGAACGAGACGCAGAGCAGAAAGCACTTACTTGCCCCTCCAGGAGTGTTTGGTTGTGTAGAAACAGGCCAAGTCTCTGTTGTCTTTGAGGACGTTCATCTTCAGACAGCGCCTGTGAAAAGAGAAGGAGATTCACGTCTGCAACTCTCATTTACTTCCTGATCAAACATGACAAAGGCCAGGTTCATGATCACGCATGTAAGCTGTCATGGGGAAATCTGGAAAGACATTTAGCAGGTTCTCGTAGTGTGAGCGTGAAAGCGTGGACTAGACATCACTCAAGGCGCTTACACATCGGTTCTGAAGTTAAAGATGAAGATAGTTCACCCAAACACTTCATCTACTCACACTCGGATGCCTACAGGTTCATCATAGACTTTTGTAGCCTAGAAATCTAGACGCACACTAGCGGCAGCAAAATGTATTTTGCAGCCAGGGCAGTCTAGCAACTCTCCATTGACTTTCGGAGCTGTAAAAACCTAAATTGGGTCAGGCCAATCACATCGTGTATAGAGTAGGCGGGGCGGGCTTAACATAATGACGACAGAGTCGCGACGGTTCCCTGCTCCTTGAAAACAAAGAACGACGGCGGCTGGCGAACAGTCTTTCAAATCGGCTTTGGCCGCGACTCTGGAGGACTATTGTGTCTATTTAAATGGAGAAAAATCGATCATAACTTCAGTAAACTATGGAGTGCCGCAGGGATCTGTGTTGGGCCCTCTATTATTCTCAATATATATGCTGCCACTTGGAAATATTATAAGGAAACATGGAATTAGTTTCCATTGTTATGCTGATGACACTCAAATATATATTTCATCACGGCCGGATGAAAACGCTAAATTATCCAAATTGACAGAGTGTGTTAAAGATATAAAAGATTGGATGACGCGCAATTTTCTTTTATTAAATCCAGACAAGACAGAGGTAATACTTATCGGTTCAAAAAACCACCCACAAAACCTCTCACAATACAACTTTAACATAGTAGGATGTCCTGTTACTTTATCCTCTACAGTAAAAGACCTGGGTGTTATATTAGACTGCAACCTGTCTTTTGAAAATCATATTTCATATGTTACAAAAACAGCCTTTTTCCACCTTAGAAACATTGCTAAGCTACGTAATATGCTATCAGTTTCTGATGCAGAAAAGTTAGTTCATGCGTTCATGACCTCGAGACTAGATTACTGTAATGCTTTATTAGCTGGTTGTCCTGCATCCTCAATAAACAAGCTACAGTTAGTCCAAAATGCCGCCGCTAGAGTTCTAACTAGATCAAGAAAATATGATCATATAACACCGATTTTATCATCTCTACATTGGTTACCTATAAAGTCACGTATTAATTACAAGGTATTGCTACTGACTTATAAAGCCCTAAACGGCTTAGCTCCAGTCTATTTAACGGATCTTCTATCGCCCTATAATCCATCGCGCTCTTTAAGATCACTAAATTCAAGGCTTTTGGTCATACCTAGGATATCCAGATCATCCAAAGGAGGGAGAGCATTTTCACATTTAGCTCCTAAACTCTGGAATAGTCTTCCGGATACTGTTCGTTGCTCAGACTCGCTCTCCCAGTTTAAAACTAGATTAAAGACGCATCTCTTCAGCCAGGCATTCATATAATACTTTTAATCTTACAGTTAAATCCGGTCTCTAGTTCATAAACGCCAGAGGAGAACTGGCCCCCGACTGAGCCTGGGTTCTCCCAAGGTTTTTTTTCTCCATTAGGTCCTGATGGAGTTTTAGGACACCATTAGGTCCTGATGGAGTTTTAGGGTTCCTTGCCACTGTTGCCTTTGGCTTGCTCAGTTGGGGATATTTTGGGGATATTTAATTTTATTTTATCAATCAATAAATTGCACTAGAAACAAACCTTGTTGTATTATTTTAATTTAATACTGTGAAGCTGCTTTGATACAATCTGTATTGTGAAAAGCGTTATACAAATATACTTGACTTGACTTGGAGTTAGGTTTTTCTTTGAGAAAAGAGCAAAGAACGGCACTTAAGTCATTCTTAAAAAAGGAAGATGTGTTCGTAGTTTTGCCGGCCAGATTCAAAAGTTGAATCTATCAACTGACGTTAGCTCCGCTGTTGGGAAAACGCTCTGGTTGGTTGAAGCGCTGTCCTATTGCGTGCAGAGGGAATTTGAAGGACAGCCGTTTATCCCGCCCCTCGGATTGAGCCGTGTCTATGGAGAGTTGCCAGACCCAACATCTTGATGTAGGTCTGGCTTGCCAGGCTAAGACTTTTGCTCATCTCCAAAACACAAATGAAGATTTTTTTGTTCATCCAATGAATGACTTCTATCAGCATACAGAAGATGCAGATCTCTCAAGCACTGCAGACTCCACTGAGGTCCTCAGAGGAAGCACATCTCTCTCAGACTCACAGGGCAAGAACACACACTAACCCTGTCCTGAAACCCAGGGGGTAACTTCACACAGTTAGTGTGCACACACAGATTCTTTTAGAAATATAATTGAATTAACAGACTCTTCCACCATGGTTTTCTTAGTTTATTATGCATTTAAGTTTAGGTGAGCCAGAATAATGCTGAACTACACAATCACCTTCGCATTAATAGTGAAGCTTTGATAATCAGAGTTGATTCGGTGGAGATCTGCTTCTGAACACACTGAAGTAGAGATGCACTAAACCACCATATCGGTATTGGCCGATACGTTCATTTTTGATGTTATCGTTATCGGCCCAATAAAAGAAAAAGTGGCCAATATATTAAAGCCGATAAATAATGTATTATTTCGTTCAGCTGAGAGAATGTGCACTGTTCGTCATGATGGTTTTGAATTGCTTGAAATATGATTGGAATCACTTCAAAAAGGAAAATACAGTGAAGTGCAACACAAGTCTGTCAAGGCTACATAACATTATCATGAGAACATTATAATTGAGTGTTTGGGACGTGGATTTTAATGGTGAGACTTTTGTTTTTGAAATTAGGCTCTCAAAAATTATATAAAAATTATATACAAGTGAAAACACAGATGTAAAATGAACAGTTTTGATCATGGAAATCACTTTGTGCCATCCATAAAAGTAGGTTATGAGTTTCACTCTGGAATTAAATATCATGCAAACAACATTCATATTGTATTCAGAGAAAAAAGCGCATGCAAACATGAGATGGGAGGAAAGGGAAGCGGGGGTCATATTCACTGAGCGCCTCAGCTCGAGGACAGAGGGAAGAGGAGAGGTGTTGATCTGTGAACCGTGCTAAGCATGAATGTCTCTGTCAGCAGAAAACCCCTTCCTTCCTCAGGCCGACACTAAACCCTTACAGGAGCTCACAAACTCCTGACTCCCAGCATCAGCTAAAGCTAACCATTCCTCAGCACACCACCGCTCTCAGCATCAGCTAAAGCTAACCATTCCTCAGCACACCACCGCTCTCAGCATCAGCTAAAGCTAATCATTCCTCAGCACACCACCGCTCTCAGCATCAGCTAAAGCTAACCATTCCTCAGCACACCACCGCTCTCAGCATCAGCTAAAGCTAACCATTCCTCAGCACACCACCGCTCTCAGCATCAGCTAAAGCTAATCATTCCTCAGCACACCACCGCTCTCAGCATCAGCTAAAGCTAACCATTCCTCAGCACACCACCGCTCTCAGCATCAGCTAAAGCTAACCATTCCTCAGCACACCACCGCTCTCAGCATCAGCTAAAGCTAACCATTCCTCAGCACACCACCGCTCTCAGCATCAGCTAAAGCTAATCATTCCTCACACCACCGCTCTCAGCATCAGCTAAAGCTAACCATTCCTCAGCACACCACCGCTCTCAGCATCAGCTAAAGCTAACCATTCCTCAGCACACCACCGCTCTCAGCTAAAGCTAAAGCTAACCGTTCCTCAGCACACCACCGCTCTCAGCATCAGCTAAAGCTAACCATTCCTCAGCACACCACCGCTCTCAGCATCAGCTAAAGCTAACCATTCCTCAGCACACCACCGCTCTCAGCATCAGCTAAAGCTAACCATTCCTCAGCACACCACCGCTCTCAGCATCAGCTAAAGCTAACCATTCCTCAGCACACCACCGCTCTCAGCTAAAGCTAATCATTCCTCAGCACACCACCGCTCTCAGCATCAGCTAAAGCTAACCATTCCTCAGCACACCACCGCTCTCAGCATCAGCTAAAGCTAATCATTCCTCAGCACACCACCGCTCTCAGCATCAGCTAAAGCTAACCATTCCTCAGCACACCACCGCTCTCAGCATCAGCTAAAGCTAACCATTCCTCAGCACACCACCGCTCTCAGCATCAGCTAAAGCTAACCATTCCTCAGCACACCACCGCTCTCAGCATCAGCTAAAGCTAACCATTCCTCAGCACACCACCGCTCTCAGCATCAGCTAAAGCTAATCATTCCTCAGCACACCACCGCTCTCAGCATCAGCTAAAGCTAATCATTCCTCAGCACACCACCGCTCTCAGCATCAGCTAAAGCTAACCATTCCTCAGCACACCACCGCTCTCAGCATCAGCTAAAGCTAACCATTCCTCAGCACACCACCGCTCTCAGCATCAGCTAAAGCTAACCATTCCTCAGCACACCACCGCTCTCAGCTAAAGCTAAAGCTAATCATTCCTCAGCACACCACCGCTCTCAGCATCAGCTAAAGCTAACCATTCCTCAGCACACCACCGCTCTCAGCATCAGCTAAAGCTAACCATTCCTCAGCACACCACCGCTCTCAGCATCAGCTAAAGCTAACCATTCCTCAGCACACCACCGCTCTCAGCATCAGCTAAAGCTAACCATTCCTCAGCACACCACCGCTCTCAGCATCAGCTAAAGCTAACCATTCCTCAGCTCACCACCGCTCTCAGCATCAGCTAAAGCTAATCATTCCTCAGCACACCACCGCTCTCAGCATCAGCTAAAGCTAACCATTCCTCAGCACACCACCGCTCTCAGCATCAGCTAAAGCTAACCATTCCTCAGCACACCACCGCTCTCAGCATCAGCTAAAGCTAACCATTCCTCAGCACACCACCGCTCTCAGCTAAAGCTAAAGCTAACCGTTCCTCAGCACACCACCGCTCTCAGCATCAGCTAAAGCTAACCATTCCTCAGCACACCACCGCTCTCAGCATCAGCTAAAGCTAACCATTCCTCAGCACACCACCGCTCTCAGCATCAGCTAAAGCTAACCGTTCCTCAGCACACCACCGCTCTCAGCATCAGCTAAAGCTAACCGTTCCTCAGCACACCACCGCTCTCAGCATCAGCTAAAGCTAATCATTCCTCAGCACACCACCGCTCTCAGCATTAGCTAAAGCTAATCATTCCTCAGCACACCACCGCTCTCAGCATCAGCTAAAGCTAACCATTCCTCAGCACACCACCGCTCTCAGCATCAGCTAAAGCTAACCATTCCTCAGCACACCACCGCTCTCAGCATCAGCTAAAGCTAATCATTCCTCAGCACACCACCGCTCTCAGCATCAGCTAAAGCTAATCATTCCTCAGCACACCACCGCTCTCAGCATCAGCTAAAGCTAACCATTCCTCAGCACACCACCGCTCTCAGCATCAGCTAAAGCTAACCATTCCTCAGCACACCACCGCTCTCAGCATCAGCTAAAGCTAATCATTCCTCAGCACACCACCGCTCTCAGCATCAGCTAAAGCTAACCATTCCTCAGCACACCACCGCTCTCAGCATCAGCTAAAGCTAACCATTCCTCAGCACACCACCGCTCTCAGCATCAGCTAAAGCTAATCATTCCTCAGCACACCACCGCTCTCAGCATCAGCTAAAGCTAACCATTCCTCAGCACACCACCGCTCTCAGCATCAGCTAAAGCTAACCATTCCTCACACCACCGCTCTCAGCATCAGCTAAAGCTAACCATTCCTCAGCACACCACCGCTCTCAGCATCAGCTAAAGCTAATCATTCCTCAGCACACCACCGCTCTCAGCATCAGCTAAAGCTAACCATTCCTCAGCACACCACCGCTCTCAGCATCAGCTAAAGCTAACCATTCCTCAGCACACCACCGCTCTCAGCATCAGCTAAAGCTAACCATTCCTCAGCACACCACCGCTCTCAGCATCAGCTAAAGCTAATCATTCCTCTGCACACCACCGCTCTCAGCATCAGCTAAAGCTAACCATTCCTCAGCACACCACCGCTCTCAGCATCAGCTAAAGCTAACCATTCCTCAGCACACCACCGCTCTCAGCATCAGCTAAAGCTAACCATTCCTCAGCACACCACCGCTCTCAGCATCAGCTAAAGCTAACCATTCCTCAGCACACCACCGCTCTCAGCATCAGCTAAAGCTAACCATTCCTCAGCACACCACCGCTCTCAGCATCAGCTAAAGCTAATCATTCCTCAGCACACCACCGCTCTCAGCATCAGCTAAAGCTAACCATTCCTCAGCACACCACCGCTCTCAGCATCAGCTAAAGCTAACCATTCCTCAGCACACCACCGCTCTCAGCATCAGCTAAAGCTAACCATTCCTCAGCACACCACCGCTCTCAGCATCAGCTAAAGCTAACCATTCCTCAGCACACCACCGCTCTCAGCATCAGCTAAAGCTAACCATTCCTCAGCACACCACCGCTCTCAGCATCAGCTAAAGCTAACCATTCCTCAGCACACCACCGCTCTCAGCATCAGCTAAAGCTAACCATTCCTCAGCACACCACCGCTCTCAGCATCAGCTAAAGCTAACCATTCCTCAGCACACCACCGCTCTCAGCATCAGCTAAAGCTAACCATTCCTCAGCACACCACCGCTCTCAGCATCAGCTAAAGCTAACCATTCCTCAGCACACCACCGCTCTCAGCATCAGCTAAAGCTAACCATTCCTCAGCACACCACCGCTCTCAGCATCAGCTAAAGCTAACCATTCCTCAGCACACCACCGCTCTCAGCATCAGCTAAAGCTAATCATTCCTCAGCACACCACCGCTCTCAGCATCAGCTAAAGCTAACCATTCCTCAGCACACCACCGCTCTCAGCATCAGCTAAAGCTAATCATTCCTCAGCACACCACCGCTCTCAGCATCAGCTAAAGCTAACCATTCCTCAGCACACCACCGCTCTCAGCATCAGCTAAAGCTAACCATTCCTCAGCACACCACCGCTCTCAGCATCAGCTAAAGCTAATCATTCCTCAGCACACCACCGCTCTCAGCATCAGCTAAAGCTAACCATTCCTCAGCACACCACCGCTCTCAGCATCAGCTAAAGCTAACCATTCCTCAGCACACCACCGCTCTCAGCATCAGCTAAAGCTAATCATTCCTCAGCACACCACCGCTCTCAGCATCAGCTAAAGCTAACCATTCCTCAGCACACCACCGCTCTCAGCATCAGCTAAAGCTAATCATTCCTCAGCACACCACCGCTCTCAGCATCAGCTAAAGCTAACCATTCCTCAGCACACCACCGCTCTCAGCATCAGCTAAAGCTAACCATTCCTCAGCACACCACCGCTCTCAGCATCAGCTAAAGCTAATCATTCCTCAGCACACCACCGCTCTCAGCATCAGCTAAAGCTAACCATTCCTCAGCACACCACCGCTCTCAGCATCAGCTAAAGCTAACCATTCCTCAGCACACCACCGCTCTCAGCATCAGCTAAAGCTAACCATTCCTCAGCACACCACCGCTCTCAGCATCAGCTAAAGCTAACCATTCCTCAGCACACCACCGCTCTCAGCATCAGCTAAAGCTAACCATTCCTCAGCACACCACCGCTCTCAGCATCAGCTAAAGCTAACCATTCCTCAGCACACCACCGCTCTCAACATCAGCTAAAGCTAACCATTCCTCAGCACACCACCGCTCTCAGCATCAGCTAAAGCTAACCGTTCCTCAGCACACCACCGCTCTCAGCATCAGCTAAAGCTAACCATTCCTCAGCACACCACCGCTCTCAGCATCAGCTAAAGCTAACCATTCCTCAGCACACCACCGCTCTCAGCATCAGCTAAAGCTAATCATTCCTCAGCACACCACCGCTCTCAGCATCAGCTAAAGCTAACCATTCCTCAGCACACCACCGCTCTCAGCATCAGCTAAAGCTAATCATTCCTCAGCACACCACCGCTCTCAGCATCAGCTAAAGCTAATCATTCCTCACACCACCGCTCTCAGCATCAGCTAAAGCTAACCATTCCTCAGCACACCACCGCTCTCAGCTAAAGCTAAAGCTAACCATTCCTCAGCACACCACCGCTCTCAGCATCAGCTAAAGCTAACCATTCCTCAGCACACCACCGCTCTCAGCATCAGCTAAAGCTAACCATTCCTCAGCACACCACCGCTCTCAGCATCAGCTAAAGCTAACCATTCCTCAGCACACCACCGCTCTCAGCATCAGCTAAAGCTAACCATTCCTCAGCACACCACCGCTCTCAGCATCAGCTAAAGCTAACCATTCCTCAGCACACCACCGCTCTCAGCATCAGCTAAAGCTAACCATTCCTCAGCACACCACCGCTCTCAGCATCAGCTAAAGCTAACCATTCCTCACACCACCGCTCTCAGCATCAGCTAAAGCTAACCATTCCTCAGCACACCACCGCTCTCAGCATCAGCTAAAGCTAATCATTCCTCAGCACACCAGCGCTCTCAGCATCAGCTAAAGCTAACCATTCCTCAGCACACCACCGCTCTCAGCATCAGCTAAAGCTAACCATTCCTCAGCACACCACCGCTCTCAGCATCAGCTAAAGCTAATCATTCCTCAGCAAACCACCGCTCTCAGCATCAGCTAAAGCTAACCATTCCTCAGCACACCACCGCTCTCAGCATCAGCTAAAGCTAACCATTCCTCACACCAGCTTCGGAGAGAGGGCGCTGAATAAACTACAGAACAGCGCGAGCGGGAAGTGACGCCTCACGCGGGCAGGGCTTATGCTCCGAGAACGGACACTGCACTAGTGATATAAAACACATCTTCCCCACGAACAAAAACACTCGCACGTAACACACACAGGTCTGTTAACTTAAGCAATACTTTTAATAAGGTAGTCTAATATTTTTCTGACTAACAAATTACTGACATAGTAAAGGGTAGATTTAAAGGTCCCATGACATGCTACTTTTGTGGGCTTTAATATAGGCCTTAATGGTCCCTAGTACTGTATCTGAACTCTCTTTCCAAAAATTCAGCCTGGGTGCAGAATTATAGCCACTACAAGCCAGTCCCACAATAAGCTTCCTTCAGACGGGCCGTTTCGGTGTCTGTAGCTTTAAATGCTAATGAGGAGGAGAAAGGCGGGGCAAGGTGGGGGGTGGGTGTGGCCTTGACCAGCTTGCGGCAACGGTACCATGCATGTTTACGTTGGATATATTGCAATGGCACAGACACGCAGTCGTTCAAGTATTTCAGTTTGACCCAGAATCTGATCCAGAATCTGATCCAGATGGAGAAGCAACGGATGAAGAAGTTGCAACTCAGCGGCTCCAGCAGGACGTTTCCGACGTTTCCGAATGGTTAGTTTAAAATATGATGTTAGCTGTTTAAGCTGGAGATAGCATGGGGGTAAAACTGTTTTTTGTGCCTAGATGATCTAGTACACAGAGATCTGTAACGTCTGTAATTTATCTTATTACAATTACATCAAGCTCTGCGATCTTGAAATGCGGATATTGCGCGCGCGCCATATAACCAACAGGAAAATGGTTATCCAAATAACAAAGAAGTGTACAACACTCGCGTTACAGTGTGTGTATTCACACACATACCTGATGCTGTCTACCTTTACATTAGCGCAAGTAACTGCATAGCTGCATATCTAATGTTACAGCCACATTCTACATGTAACAAGCTAGGTAACCATAAACAGTAAAGCAACACACTTATACTATATCATTAGTTGGCTTAGTTGTCCGAGGTGTGTAGCTGAGCCAAAGAGAGTTGGTACTGATCCAGACTTTAGTTTCAGACGTTCAGTAAGCCCAGCTCTGTATTGCCTCAATATGAGGAAACAGTCGTCGGTGAAATGTTTGCCGCAGACATGCAAAACTTTGGGAAGTTGAGTCGGCGCATTTCCAGAGAAAATGAAATTAATCCACTGGTTCTTCTGGGGCTTGGATGAAGGAACTAAAAAAAGGCTTCGGTGTTCATTTGTACATCCAATTATTGAGCAATTATTATGCTTCGCTCGCTCAAAAGCCATGATATCTCTCTGGACAAGCTAAAATCGCTCGCGCGCGTTCCTACTTCCTAGCTCATTTTCTCATGGGCGGAAAATATTCTCTGGGCGGGCAAAGCAGAGAAAGGGGAGGTAACATTTCTCCTTATAACGTCATAAGGAGGAGATTCAAGATAAGCCCGGTTGAGCCTCCATTTTCTCAAAGGCAGAGAAAGATAGCAAAAGCTCGATTTACACCGATTCAAATTTCTAGAAACTTGGGGACCATATACAGGCTAGGGGAACTCATATTAATGTTATAAAACCTCAGAAAGTGAAAAGTTCATGTCATGGGACCTTTAAATAAAGAAAAACAAAATTTAAATAAAGAAAAACTAAATTTAAATGAAGAAAAACTAAATTAAGTTCAATTAAAAACAAGATTAATTTAGATTGATAATAACGGGTAAAAAGCTTAATACATTTTGTTTCTATTATTCTATTTTCCACAATGTCAAAGCAAGGCAGCGTAACCCAAAACACAAGCTCAGGCACTTCTGTCCACACACACTCCGCTGTTCTGCACTTCTGTCCACACACACTCCGCTGTTCTGCACTTCTGTCCACACACACTCCGCTGTTCTCATGCACTTCTGTCCACACACACTCCGCTGTTCTGCACTTCTGTCCACACACACACTCCGCTGTTCTGCACTTCTGTCCACACACACTCCGCTGTTCTGCACTTCTGTCCACACACACTCCGCTGTTCTGCACTTCTGTCCACACACACTCCGCTGTTCTGCACTTCTGTCCACACACACTCCGCTGTTCTGCACTTCTGTCCACACACACTCCGCTATTCTGCACTTCTGTCCACACACACTCCGCTGTTCTGCACTTCTGTCCACACACACTCCGCTGTTCTGCACTTCTGTCCACACACACTCCGCTGTTCTGCACTTCTGTCCACACACACTCCGCTGTTCTGCACTTCTGTCCACACACACTCCGCTGTTCTGCACTTCTGTCCACACACACTCCGCTGTTCTGCACTTCTGTCCACACACACTCCGCTGTTCTGCACTTCTGTCCACACACACTCCGCTGTTCTGCACTTCTGTCCACACACACTCCTCTGTTCTGCACTTCTGTCCACACACACTCCGCTGTTCTGCACTTCTGTCCACACACACACTCCACTGTTCTGCACTTCTGTCCACACACACTCCGCTGTTCTGCACTTCTGTCCACACACACTCCGCTGTTCTGCACTTCTGTCCACACACACTCCGCTGTTCTGCACTTCTGTCCACACACACTCCTCTGTTCTGCACTTCTGTCCACACACACTCCGCTATTCTGCACTTCTGTCCACACACACTCCGCTGTTCTGCACTTCTGTCCACACACACACTCCACTGTTCTGCACTTCTGTCCACACACACACTCCGCTTTTCTGCACTTCTGTCCACACACACACTCCGCTGTTCTGCACTTCTGTCCACACACACTCCTCTGTTCTGCACTTCTGTCCACACACACTCCGCTATTCTGCACTTCTGTCCACACACACTCCGCTGTTCTGCACTTCTGTCCACACACACACTCCACTGTTCTGCACTTCTGTCCACACACACTCCTCTGTTCTGCACTTCTGTCCACACACACTCCGCTATTCTGCACTTCTGTCCACACACACTCCGCTGTTCTGCACTTCTGTCCACACACACACTCCACTGTTCTGCACTTCTGTCCACACACACACTCCGCTTTTCTGCACTTCTGTCCACACACACACTCCGCTGTTCTGCACTTCTGTCCACACACACTCCGCTGTTCTGCACTTCTGTCCACACACACACTCCGCTGTTCTGCACTTCTGTCCACACACACACTCCGCTGTTCTGCACTTCTGTCCACACACACTCCTCTGTTCTGCACTTCTGTCCACACACACTCCGCTGTTCTGCACTTCTGTCCACACACACACTCCGCTGTTCTGCACTTCTGTCCACACACACACTCAGCTGTTCTGCACTTCTGTCCACACACACTCCGCTGTTCTGCACTTCTGTCCACACACACTCCGCTGTTCTGCACTTCTGTCCACACACACACTCAGCTGTTCTGCACTTCTGTCCACACACACACTCCGCTGTTCTGCACTTCTGTCCACACACACTCCGCTGTTCTGCACTTCTGTCCACACACACACTCCGCTTTTCTGCACTTCTGTCCACACACACACTCCGCTGTTCTGCACTTCTGTCCACACACACTCCGCTGTTCTGCACTTCTGTCCACACACACACTCCGCTTTTCTGCACTTCTGTCCACACACACTCCGCTGTTCTGCACTTCTGTCCACACACACTCCGCTGTTCTGCACTTCTGTCCACACACACTCCGCTGTTCTGCACTTCTGTCCACACACACTCCGCTGTTCTGCACTTCTGTCCACACACACACTCCGCTGTTCTGCACTTCTGTCCACACACACACTCCGCTGTTCTGCACTTCTGTCCACACACACTCCGCTGTTCTGCACTTCTGTCCACACACACACTCCACTGTTCTGCACTTCTGTCCACACACACTCCACTGTTCTGCACTTCTGTCCACACACACTCCGCTGTTCTGCACTTCTGTCCACACACACACTCCGCTGTTCTGCACTTCTGTCCACACACACACTCCGCTTTTCTGCACTTCTGTCCACACACACACTCCGCTGTTCTGCACTTCTGTCCACACACACTCCGCTGTTCTGCACTTCTGTCCACACACACACTCCGCTTTTCTGCACTTCTGTCCACACACACTCCGCTGTTCTGCACTTCTGTCCACACACACACTCCGCTTTTCTGCACTTCTGTCCACACACACTCCGCTGTTCTGCACTTCTGTCCACACACACTCCGCTGTTCTGCACATCTGTCCACACACACTCCGCTGTTCTGCACTTCTGTCCACACACACTCCACTGTTCTGCACTTATGTCCACACACACTCCGCTGTTCTCATGCGCTTCTGTCCACACACACTCCGCTGTTCTCATGCGCTTCTGTCCACACACACTCCGCTGTTCTCATGCGCTTCTGTCCACACACACTCCGCTGTTCTCATGCGCTTCTGTCCACACACACTCCACTGTTCTGCACTTCTGTCCACACACACACTCCGCTGTTCTGCTCTTCTGTCCACACACACTCCTCTGTTCTGCTCTTCTGTCCACACACACTCCACTGTTCTGCACTTCTGTCCACACACACTCCGCTGTTCTCATGCACTTCTGTCCACACACACTCCGCTGTTCTGCACTTCTGTCCACACACACTCCGCTGTTCTGCACTTCTGTCCACACACACTCCGCTGTTCTGCACTTCTGTCCACACACACTCCGCTGTTCTGCACTTCTGTCCACACACACACTCAGCTGTTCTGCGCTTCTGTCCACACACACACTCCGCTTTTCTGCACTTCTGTCCACACACACTCCGCTGTTCTGCACTTCTGTCCACACACACACTCCGCTGTTCTGCACTTCTGTCCACACACACTCCGCTGTTCTGCACTTCTGTCCACACACACTCCGCTGTTCTGCACTTCTGTCCACACACACTCCACTGTTCTGCACTTCTGTCCACACACACTCCGCTGTTCTGCACTTCTGTCCACACACACTCCACTGTTCTGCACTTCTGTCCACACACACACTCCACTGTTCTGCACTTCTGTCCACACACACACTCCACTGTTCTGCACTTCTGTCCACACACACTCCGCTGTTCTGCACTTCTGTCCACACACACTCCGCTGTTCTGCACTTCTGTCCACACACACTCCGCTGTTCTGCACTTCTGTCCACACACACTCCGCTGTTCTGCACTTCTGTCCACACACACTCCGCTGTTCTGCACTTCTGTCCACACACACACTCCGCTGTTCTGCACTTCTGTCCACACACACTCCGCTGTTCTGCACTTCTGTCCACACACACTCCACTGTTCTGCACTTCTGTCCACACACACTCCGCTGTTCTGCACTTCTGTCCACACACACACTCCGCTGTTCTGCACTTCTGTCCACACACACTCCACTGTTCTGCACTTCTGTCCACACACACTCCGCTGTTCTGCACTTCTGTCCACACACACTCCGCTGTTCTGCACTTCTGTCCACACACACTCCGCTGTTCTGCACTTCTGTCCACACACACTCCGCTGTTCTGCACTTCTGTCCACACACACACTCAGCTGTTCTGCGCTTCTGTCCACACACACACTCCGCTTTTCTGCACTTCTGTCCACACACACTCCGCTGTTCTGCACTTCTGTCCACACACACACTCCGCTGTTCTGCACTTCTGTCCACACACACTCCGCTGTTCTGCACTTCTGTCCACACACACTCCACTGTTCTGCACTTCTGTCCACACACACACTCCGCTGTTCTGCACTTCTGTCCACACACACTCCGCTGTTCTGCACTTCTGTCCACACACACACTCCGCTGTTCTGCACTTCTGTCCACACACACACTCCGCTGTTCTGCACTTCTGTCCACACACACTCCGCTGTTCTGCACTTCTGTCCACACACACTCCTCTGTTCTGCTCTTCTGTCCACACACACTCCACTGTTCTGCACTTCTGTCCACACACACTCCGCTGTTCTGCACTTCTGTCCACACACACTCCACTGTTCTGCACTTCTGTCCACACACACACTCCGCTTTTCTGCACTTCTGTCCACACACACTCCGCTGTTCTGCACTTCTGTCCACACACACACTCCGCTGTTCTGCACTTCTGTCCACACACACTCCGCTGTTCTGCACTTCTGTCCACACACACTCCACTGTTCTGCACTTCTGTCCACACACACTCCGCTGTTCTGCACTTCTGTCCACACACACTCCGCTGTTCTGCACTTCTGTCCACACACACTCCGCTGTTCTCATGCACTTCTGTCCACACACACACTCCGCTGTTCTGCACTTCTGTCCACACACACACTCCGCTGTTCTGCGCTCTAGCCAGAGAACACTCCCGTTGCAGGAACACTTTAGTAGGCCAAGAAGAAGCAAATATATTTATTAAGTATAACGAGGTTGGGTTCCTTCAACTGTCCATCCTATTAAAAATGGCTAGGCTATATAAGATAAGTGTAAAAAAGAGAATTGTATTTCGTCAGATTTTATAGTGTTGAACATATTCAAACGCGAATGAGAACCGCTTCAAGGGGGATGCAGGTGTGCAAAAAGAAAAAGGAAAAAAAGAAAAAAAAACGAATATTCGAATGTCAAATTTTCAAATCGAATACCAACCCACCGAACGAATATTCGAATATTCGGGTCCAGCCCTAGAAGTCAGATTTTGAGATTTTACATTGTACACTGGTAAACTTCAAGCTAAGGATCTAATTTGCATATTTGGTACATAAACTCAATTGGAAAAGTATCTCCATTTAAATGCACTCGGTTTGTCTTAAAACTGTACAAAAAATAATAGCCTACTCTTTTCACCATTCCAGTGAGTGAACGTATTCTGATCTAGAGATATGAGCGCTACAGTAGCATCTTTCCAAAATGACTTAAGTATAAATGTCTAAATTAATTAAAAAGAGAAAATGATTTTGAGAAACGGCTTAAAAAAACACCTTTTTAAAAATGTGTTGTAATGCAATAAAAAAAAAAAAGCTTTTTCATGGCCAGTCTCCTCGATTCACTGAGAAAGTAAATTGTAATGAATTAAAGGAAGCGCTGGAGGAAGATGCAGTAATCTAGGCTACGCAACAGGACAACTAAACTAATGCATGCCAACTACACTGACAGTAATTAATGATAAACCCAGCGATCTGACATTCAGTGGCAGAAAGTGCTCATATCTGTAATCTGTAATCCTGCTGGTGTTCTGAGAGTCTAATGGAGTTACAGCACTCGGATGCCATGCATTAATAGCTTAAGTATGTTAAAAATCCAGCGCCATTTCCAGGATGAGGTCACATGGTCAATCTCCACAGCTCTCGGCACGGATCAATACAAACTGCACAGAAACACACAATCTTTAAGTGCCGTCCTTCATTCTGCACTGAAGCATCACAGAATACAGGAAACACATTTCCACTCGGCGAGAGTGAGTGTGTCTCGTCTGTACAGGTTTAGTCCCGTACGGTGGAGAGGTTCTGCCAAACTGCTGAAACTGATCCTTTTCCTCAGAACATAAAGCCGTTTTGAAGGGTTTTATGAATGCAAAGCTCATGTGTAATGCTGACACTGAGAGCAATAAAGGGTGTGATGGATCTGTCGCTCCTGCATCTGCAGGCTTCAATAAAACACCATGACAGTCGTGATTGTGTTGCATGACATTTACACTAGCATTGCATCACTGCTCACGACGAGCTCCAGGGCTTATTGCCTGTCAGTTATTACACAATCCTAGACACACACTCACACTCACACACACACACACACACACACACACAGGTAAGTTTATATCCTTCTAAGTTTATAAATAGTTGTAGTACTTTTGCACAATTTCAGTTACACACACAACATGATGAAGTGTTTGGCTCATGTTGTGTGTGTAACTGAAATTGTGCAAAAGTACTACAACTATTTACACTTTCATTTTTTGCTTTCACTTCTGCAATAATCGGCCTTCTTTTAAAAGAGACCAACCTTAGGTCTGCATTCATTAGTTAATAAAGTTCAGATCTGTGTTCAAAAGAGTAGACAGTAGTGAACGGGTTAAGAGTAGACAGTAGCGAACGGGTTAAGAGTAGACAGTAGCGAACGGGTTAAGAGTAGACAGTAGCGAACGGGTTAAGAGTAGACAGTAGTGAACGGGTTAAGAGTAGAAAGTAGCGAGCAGTAGTGAACGTGTTAAGAGTAGACAGTAGCGAACGGGTTAAGAGCAGACAGTAGTGAACGTGTTAAGAGTAGACAGTAGCGAACGGGTTAAGAGTAGACAGTAGCGAACGGGTTAAGAGCAGACAGTAGCGAACGGGTTAAGAGTAGACAGTAGCGAACGGGTTAAGAGCAGACAGTAGCGAACGGGTTAAGAGCAGACAGTAGCGAACGGGTTAAGAGTAGACAGTAGTGAACGGGTTAAGAGTAGACAGTAGTGAACGGGTTAAGAGCAGACAGTAGCGAGCGAACGGGTTAAGAGCAGACAGTAGTGAACGGGTTAAGAGTAGACAGTAGCGAACGGGTTAAGAGCAGACAGTAGCGAACGGGTTAAGAGTAGACAGTAGCGAACGGGTTAAGAGCAGACAGTAGCGAACGGGTTAAGAGTAGACAGTAGTGAACGGGTTAAGAGTAGAAAGTAGCGAGCAGTAGCGAACGGGTTAAGAGTAGACAGTAGCGAACGGGTTAAGAGTAGACAGTAGCGAACGGGTTAAGAGCAGACAGTAGCGAACGGGTTAAGAGTAGACAGTAGCGAACAGGTTAAGAGCAGACAGTAGCGAACGGGTTAAGAGCAGACAGTAGCGAACGGGTTAAGAGCAGACAGTAGTGAACGGGTTAAGAGTAGACAGTAGTGAACGGGTTAAGAGCAGACAGTAGCGAGCGAACGGGTTAAGAGCAGACAGTAGTGAACGGGTTAAGAGTAGACAGTAGCGAACGGGTTAAGAGCAGACAGTAGCGAACGGGTTAAGAGCAGACAGTAGCGAACGGGTTAAGAGCAGACAGTAGCGAGCGAACGGGTTAAGAGCAGACAGTAGCGAACGGGTTAAGAGTAGACAGTAGTGAACGGGTTAAGAGTAGACAGTAGTGAACGGGTTAAGAGTAGACAGTAGTGAACGGGTTAAGAGTAGACAGTAGCGAACGGGTTAAGAGCAGACAGTAGCGAACGGGTTAAGAGCAGACAGTAGCGAGCGAACGGGTTAAGAGCAGACAGTAGCGAACGGGTTAAGAGTAGACAGTAGTGAACGGGTTAAGAGCAGACAGTAGCGAGCGAACGGGTTAAGAGCAGACAGTAGTGAACGGGTTAAGAGCAGACAGTAGCGAACGGGTTAAGAGCAGACAGTAGCGAACGGGTTAAGAGTAGACAGTGAACGGGTTAAGAGTAGACAGTAGCGAGCGAACGGGTTAAGAGTAGACAGTAGCGAACGGGTTAAGAGCAGACAGTAGCGAACGGGTTAAGAGCAGACAGTAGCGAACGGGTTAAGAGCAGACAGTAGCGAACGGGTTAAGAGTAGACAGTGAACGAGTTAAGAGTAGACAGTAGCGAACGGGTTAAGAGTAGACAGTGAACGGGTTAAGAGTAGACAGTAGCGAGCGAACGGGTTAAGAGTAGACAGTAGCGAACGGGTTAAGAGTAGACAGTGAACGGGTTAAGAGTAGACAGTAGCGAGCGAACGGGTTAAGAGCAGACAGTAGCGAACGGGTTAAGAGCAGACAGTAGCGAACGGGTTAAGAGCAGACAGTAGCGAGCGAACGGGTTAAGAGCAGACAGTAGTGAACGAACGGGTTAAGAGCAGACAGTAGTGAACGGGTTAAGAGCAGACAGTAGCGAACGGGTTAAGAGTAGACAGTAGCGAGCGAACGGGTTAAGAGTAGACAGTAGCGAACGGGTTAAGAGCAGACAGTAGCGAACGGGTTAAGAGCAGACAGTAGCGAGCGAACGGGTTAAGAGCAGACAGTAGCGAACGGGTTAAGAGCAGACAGTAGCGAGCGAACGGGTTAAGAGCAGACAGTAGCGAGCGAACGGGTTAAGAGCAGACAGTAGCGAGCGAACGGGTTAAGAGCAGACAGTAGCGAGCGAACGGGTTAAGAGCAGACAGTAGCGAACGGGTTAAGAGCAGACAGTAGCGAGCGAACGGGTTAAGAGCAGACAGTAGCGAGCGAACGGGTTAAGAGCAGACAGTAGCGAACGGGTTAAGAGCAGACAGTAGCGAGCGAACGGGTTAAGAGCAGACAGTAGCGAGCGAACGGGTTAAGAGCAGACAGTAGTGAGCGAACGGGTTAAGAGCAGACAGTAGTGAACGGGTTAAGAGCAGACAGTAGTGAACGGGTTAAGAGCAGACAGTAGTGAACGGGTTAAGAGCAGACAGTAGCGAACGGGTTAAGAGCAGACAGTAGCGAGCGAACGGGTTAAGAGTAGACAGTAGTGAACGGGTTAAGAGCAGACAGTAGTGAACGGGTTAAGAGCAGACAGTAGTGAACGGGTTAAGAGCAGACAGTAGCGAACGGGTTAAGAGCAGACAGTAGTGAACGGGTTAAGAGCAGACAGTAGCGAACGGGTTAAGAGCAGACAGTAGCGAACGGGTTAAGAGCAGACAGTAGCGAACGGGTTAAGAGCAGACAGTAGCGAGCGAACGGGTTAAGAGCAGACAGTAGCGAACGGGTTAAGAGCAGACAGTAGTGAACGGGTTAAGAGTAGACAGTAGTGAACGGGTTAAGAGCAGACAGTAGCGAACGGGTTAAGAGCAGACAGTAGCGAACGGGTTAAGAGCAGACAGTAGCGAGCGAACGGGTTAAGAGCAGACAGTAGCGAACGGGTTAAGAGTAGACAGTAGCGAGCGAACGGGTTAAGAGTAGACAGTAGCGAGCGAACGGGTTAAGAGTAGACAGTAGCGAGCGAACGGGTTAAGAGTAGACAGTAGCGAACGGGTTAAGAGTAGACAGTAGCGAGCGAACGGGTTAAGAGCAGACAGTAGTGAACGGGTTAAGAGTAGACAGTAGCGAACGGGTTAAGAGTAGACAGTAGTGAACGGGTTAAGAGTAGACAGTAGCGAACGGGTTAAGAGTAGACAGTAGTGAACGGGTTAAGAGTAGACAGTAGTGAACGGGTTAAGAGTAGACAGTAGCGAACGGGTTAAGAGCAGACAGTAGCGAACGGGTTAAGAGCAGACAGTAGTGAACGGGTTAAGAGTAGACAGTAGCGAACGGGTTAAGAGTAGACAGTAGTGAACGGGTTAAGAGTAGACAGTAGCGAGCGAACGGGTTAAGAGTAGACAGTAGCGAGCGAACGGGTTAAGAGTAGACAGTAGCGAGCGAACGGGTTAAGAGTAGACAGTAGCGAACGGGTTAAGAGCAGACAGTAGTGAACGGGTTAAGAGTAGACAGTAGCGAACGGGTTAAGAGTAGACAGTAGCGAGCGAACGGGTTAAGAGTAGACAGTAGCGAACGGGTTAAGAGTAGACAGTAGTGAACGGGTTAAGAGTAGACAGTAGCGAACGGGTTAAGAGTAGACAGTAGCGAGCGAACGGGTTAAGAGCAGACAGTAGTGAACGGGTTAAGAGTAGACAGTAGCGAACGGGTTAAGAGTAGACAGTAGTGAACGGGTTAAGAGTAGACAGTAGCGAACGGGTTAAGAGCAGACAGTAGCGAACGGGTTAAGAGCAGACAGTAGTGAACGGGTTAAGAGTAGACAGTAGTGAACGGGTTAAGAGTAGACAGTAGCGAACGGGTTAAGAGTAGACAGTAGTGAACGGGTTAAGAGTAGACAGTAGCGAACGGGTTAAGAGCAGACAGTAGCGAACGGGTTAAGAGCAGACAGTAGCGAACGGGTTAAGAGTAGACAGTAGCGAACGGGTTAAGAGCAGACAGTAGCGAACGGGTTAAGAGCAGACAGTAGCGAACGGGTTAAGAGCAGACAGTAGTGAACGGGTTAAGAGCAGACAGTAGTGAACGGGTTAAGAGTAGACAGTAGCGAACGGGTTAAGAGTAGACAGTAGTGAACGGGTTAAGAGTAGACAGTAGCGAACGGGTTAAGAGCAGACAGTAGCGAACGGGTTAAGAGCAGACAGTAGCGAACGGGTTAAGAGCAGACAGTAGTGAACGGGTTAAGAGTAGACAGTAGTGAACGGGTTAAGAGTAGACAGTAGCGAACGGGTTAAGAGTAGACAGTAGTGAACGGGTTAAGAGTAGACAGTAGCGAACGGGTTAAGAGCAGACAGTAGCGAACGGGTTAAGAGCAGACAGTAGTGAACGGGTTAAGAGTAGACAGTAGCGAACGGGTTAAGAGTAGACAGTAGTGAACGGGTTAAGAGCAGACAGTAGTGAACGGGTTAAGAGTAGACAGTAGTGAACGGGTTAAGAGCAGACAGTAGCGAACGGGTTAAGAGTAGACAGTAGCGAACGGGTTAAGAGCAGACAGTAGCGAGCGAACGGGTTAAGAGCAGACAGTAGCGAACGGGTTAAGAGCAGACAGTAGCGAGCGAACGGGTTAAGAGCAGACAGTAGCGAACGGGTTAAGAGTAGACAGTAGCGAACGGGTTAAGAGTAGACAGTAGTGAACGGGTTAAGAGCAGACAGTAGTGAACGGGTTAAGAGTAGACAGTAGTGAACGGGTTAAGAGCAGACAGTAGCGAACGGGTTAAGAGTAGACAGTAGCGAACGGGTTAAGAGCAGACAGTAGCGAGCGAACGGGTTAAGAGCAGACAGTAGCGAACGGGTTAAGAGTAGACAGTAGCGAACGGGTTAAGAGTAGACAGTAGCGAGCGAACGGGTTAAGAGTAGACAGTAGCGAACGGGTTAAGAGCAGACAGTAGCGAGCGAACGGGTTAAGAGTAGACAGTAGCGAGCGAACGGGTTAAGAGTAGACAGTAGTGAACGGGTTAAGAGCAGACAGTAGCGAACGGGTTAAGAGCAGACAGTAGCAAACGGGTTAAGAGTAGACAGTAGTGAACGGGTTAAGAGCAGACAGTAGCGAACGGGTTAAGAGTAGACAGTAGTGAACGGGTTAAGAGTAGACAGTAGCGAACGGGTTAAGAGTAGACAGTAGTGAACGGGTTAAGAGTAGACAGTAGCGAGCGGGTTAAGAGTAGACAGTAGCGAGCGGGTTAAGAGTAGACAGTAGCGAACGGGTTAAGAGTAGACAGTAGCGAACGGGTTAAGAGTAGACAGTAGTGAACGGGTTAAGAGCAGACAGTAGTGAACGGGTTAAGAGCAGACAGTAGCGAACGGGTTAAGAGTAGACAGTAGTGAACGGGTTAAGAGTAGACAGTAGCGAGCGGGTTAAGAGTAGACAGTAGCGAACGGGTTAAGAGTAGACAGTAGTGAACTGGTTAAGAGTAGACAGTAGCGAGCGAACGGGTTAAGAGTAGACAGTAGTGAACGGGTTAAGAGCAGACAGTAGCGAACGGGTTAAGAGCAGACAGTAGCGAACGGGTTAAGAGTAGACAGTAGTGAACGGGTTAAGAGCAGACAGTAGCGAACGGGTTAAGAGTAGACAGTAGTGAACGGGTTAAGAGCAGACAGTAGCGAACGGGTTAAGAGTAGACAGTAGTGAACGGGTTAAGAGCAGACAGTAGCGAACGGGTTAAGAGTAGACAGTAGTGAACGGGTTAAGAGCAGACAGTAGCGAACGGGTTAAGAGCAGACAGTAGCGAACGGGTTAAGAGTAGACAGTAGCGAACGGGTTAAGAGTAGACAGTGAACGGGTTAAGAGTAGACAGTAGCGAACGGGTTAAGAGTAGACAGTAGCGAACGGGTTAAGAGTAGACAGTAGCGAACGGGTTAAGAGTAGACAGTAGCGAGCGAACGGGTTAAGAGCAGACAGTAGCGAACGGGTTAAGAGCAGACAGTAAGTGAACGGGTTAAGAGTAGACAGTAGCGAGCGGGTTAAGAGTAGACCGTAGCGAGCGGGTTAAGAGTAGACAGTAGTGAACGGGTTAAGAGTAGACAGTAGCGAGCGAACGGGTTAAGAGCAGACAGTAGCGAACGGGTTAAGAGTAGACAGTAGCAAACGGGTTAAGAGTAGACAGTAGTGAACGGGTTAAGAGTAGACAGTAGTGAACGGGTTAAGAGTAGACAGTAGTGAACGGGTTAAGAGTAGACAGTAGTGAACGGGTTAAGAGTAGACAGTAGCGAGCTGGTTAAGAGTAGACAGTAGCGAGCGAACGGGTTAAGAGTAGACAGTAGTGAACGGGTTAAGAGTAGACAGTAGTGAACGGGTTAGGAGTAGACAGTAGCGAACGGGTTAAGATTAGACAGTAGCGAGCGGTTAAGAGTAGACAGTAGTGAACGGGTTAAGAGTAGACAGTAGTGAACGGGTTAAGAGTAGACAGTAGTGAACGGGTTAAGAGTAGACAGTAGTGAACGGGTTAAGAGTAGACAGTAGCGAGCGAACGGGTTAAGAGTATACAGTAGCGAACGGGTAGCGAGCGAACGGGTTAAGAGTAGACAGTAGCGAACGGGTTAAGAGCAGACAGTAGTGAACGGGTTAAGAGTAAACAGTAGCGAACGGGTTAAGAGCAGACAGTAGTGAACGGGTTAAGAGTAGACAGTAGCGAGTGAACGGGTTAAGAGCAGACAGTAGTGAACGGGTTAAGAGTAGACAGTAGCGAGTGAACGGGTTAAGAGCAGACAGTAGTGAACGGGTTAAGAGTAGACAGTAGTGAACGGTTTAAGAGTAGACAGTAGCGAGCGAACGGGTTAAGAGCAGACAGTAGTGAACGGGTTAAGAGTAGACAGTAGCGAGCGAACGGGTTAAGAGCAGACAGTAGTGAACGGTTTAAGAGTAGACAGTAGCGAGCGAACGGGTTAAGAGCAGACAGTAGCGAGCGAACGGTTTAAGAGTAGACAGTAGCGAACGGGTTAAGAGTAGACAGTAGCGAACGGGTTAAGAGTAGACAGTAGCGAACGGGTTAAGAGTAGACAGTAGCGAACGGGTTAAGAGTAGACAGTAGTGAACGGTTTAAGAGTAGACAGTAGCGAGCGAACGGGTTAAGAGCAGACAGTGAACGGGTTAAGAGTAGACAGTGAACGGGTTAAGAGCAGACAGTAACGAACGGGTTAAGAGCAGACACATAATGCTTCTATTGTTAAAATAAAACATTACTCTCTAACTTATGACCAACCTTACAAACCATTGTTTCTGTCAAAATACCATAGTCTCCCATTCATAAGACATTCATCAACACAGAAAAGACAGACAGATAGTAGAAGCGTGTTATATTCTCTAGGGTTTGGTGATGTTTTACTGTGGTATTTACAGTAAACGTTCGCTGTCTGTCAGGCGTCACTGGCCTGATCGCGCGGTGAATGCAGTGCCGGAGAATGAGGAGAATGAGTGTGTTTTACCTGGATCTGTGGTGTCAGAAGCGGCTCGGTTCGGTCCCTCGGCCCCCGCCCTCCTCTATGCGAGTCTGCTTTAACTCAGTGATCCAGAACTGAAGCCCAAACTGGCCGAACGCGCTTCCCTCAGTGAGAAACCCAGGACGCCGCCATCTTCCTTCTGCCACCAGCAGGGCACTGCGCATGCGCACGACGGCACTCTCACGCGTGTGTCAGCTGACGGGCTCGACAGGAAGTGGAGACTCTAGAGATCCGCGGGCCCCATCCTGACAGTTAATACTATAAAGACACATTTAATCTGAGAAAAATTAACATGCTACTATAAAGGTGTAAAGTGTAAAACTATTTAGAGTATATAAAAATATTATATACAAATTTTAAATATTTAGTTTTTAAGCAAGGTGCATTTTATTATTTTATTTTCATACAATTATTTATTATTTATTTATTTAAATCATATTTCAAATATATTTAATACATTTTAATAATAAAAAAATGTATTACTTTTTTTTTAGTTACTTATTAGTTATTTGCTTTTATACAATTTATTTTATTTATTTAAATGTATTTGTTTTTGGTCATTTTTATTTATTCATTTTAAACCATTTTTCTTTTTAAATATTTTTTATTTAGTTAGTTATTAATTGTTTATTAAAAAAAAGTATTTATTTTAATTAATTTTGTAATTGTAATAAAATAAATTTAGTTAAATGCAGTGCTTTAAGTGGGCCGGTACGCGCCGGTACTCAGTACCGCCACTTCCAAATATAGCTCTTGAGCGTACCGCCACCTCTCCGTGCGCCCAGAACGTGCTTTTAGCGTACCGGTACGCTCATTTGCACATCTGTTTTAATCCTCTGGCTGCGCTGCCGCTTTTCAGAGCGCCCTTCACAATGCACGGCGCGCGCTCTATTTCAGCATAATGGTTGTTTGTTGCCATGACAAAGGAGGAGGAAGCACAACTGAAACCGCCATGGAAGCACGAGAGGACCTCCCGTTATCGTAAACGACCACCCGCCAACTCTCACGCATTCACCGTCCGTGAGACACATGCACGCAATTGACACTTTTCACACTCTCTCACAACACATCCATTTTCTCACGCACAGAAAAATCGCGAAGCAAAGAGGACACGGAGACAGAGCAGGTTAGTTATGATATAAAACAAAATCCCAGCTCTCAGATTCTGTCATTTTTATAACGAAATTCAAACAATAAATACCGTTTTGGCGCTTGTAAATGTGACATGACAGATCCCTAGCGCACGTGAACCGATCATCTCTATTAACACGAATGAACACAATGTTAAAAGAAACAGTACAACTTACCGAAATGTATATTCAGCCTACATAATATCGATCAATCAGTGTTTTTCAACCGCGGAAAGGGTCAGTAAAACAGCTGGAGAACAATTGTCACATAATATTTACCTCAGGAAAGCCATTTGATGACCATAATATAGGCTATAGCACGTGAGTTGGCTAGAAAAAAACAGCTATAGAGAGTATTTTTGCTATGTGTACTATATTACATATTTATTATATTTTTTTACTTATATCATTAAATAAAGTTGTTATTAGGATAAAAAAATGCATTATATTTAATTTGAATTATTTTTAACCTTAAATAATACTACCAGCTGATAGGGCTCTCTGTATGTTTACATCATTAGGTGAGATTTTTTTTCTTGAGAAAAATGAATGCCTATCTTGTGTACCTAATATTTATCCAAATTAGATTATTTTTTACATCCCAACAACCCCCCCCCACCCCCCCACCCCCCCCCCCCCCCCCCCCCCACAATAAAGCCACAATAAAGCCACAATAAAGTTCACAATCAAAGTTCTAACTGCTTGCTTTTAAAAAATAAAATAAAAAAATAAATAAAAAATACTTTTACTTCAATTACTTAAGTACATTAAATATCAGGTACTTTAAGACTTTTACTTAAGTAATATTCTAAAAGGTAACTTTCACTTCTACCAAAGTCTTTTTCTAGTATGATACTTGTACTTTTACTCAAGTATTGCTGTCTAGTAATTTATACAACACTGCGTCTTATAAAGTCAGAATTCTGACATCTTTTCTCAGAAATGTGAGATATAAACTATCTATAAAGCTAGTCAAATTCTAAGGGAAAAAAAGACTGACTTTTTTTTTCTTTCTCAGAATAGTTTATATCTCACAATTCTGACTTTATAACACGCATTTTGCGACTTTATATCATGCAATTCTGACTTTATATATCCCAATTGCGCCTTTATTTCTCAGAATTGCGACTTTATATCTCAGAATTCTGACTTCTTATCTCGCAATTATGAGAAAAAAAGTCACAATTCTGACTTGATATATCGCAATTGTGAGAAAAAAAGTCAGAATTGTGAGATAAGTCGCAATTATTATTATTTATTTATTATTCAGTGGCGGAAACAAGCTTCCATAGTTACCTCAGGGGAGGAGGGGAGTCAGCAAAAAAAAAAAAAAAATTAGAGTACCGGCACCTCTTTTGAGCCACTTAAAGCACTGGTTAAATGCTCTTGAGTTAATTTCCCCAGATGCGGCAGCGCCCCCTTGAGGCCCCTGAGGGCCCGGCCCCGTCTGAGAGAAACACGCTCTGAGATCATTCACGAGTCTGACAAGAACCTTTACATTATCGACAGTCTTACTTCGCTCACATGAAGAGGACATTATAAGAAAAGTGTGTATTTGTAAATTCACCCGAGTAACAGCGACTCAGAACATTACTTTGTTGATTTTCATTTTTCATTTGCATGCTTTTTATTAAATGTCCTGAGAATCTACTGAATCTACTGATGTTCTTCTCCACTCATAACGGGGTTCAACATTAATTAAAATATATAAGAATTAATTTCCAATACCATTTCAATAATAAAATGAATGATCAAAATAGTGATTTAATTACAGTTAATTAATGAACTAAAATGTATTTAAAGCATAAACTGAATCCATTCTGGCTTGGGTTGTCTGATTCCTGAGAACATCTTCAGCCGTTTCTGACACTCTTTGTGATTCTGTGTAGAGTTATTTTGCCTGTATTTTGTTGAGCACGGTTTGTGTTCGACTCGCCGTTTTGATTCCAGAGTTAGAGTGACACCAAAATAATGTCAAAAAGCAAAAGCTCTGTGATACAGAACGACATACAGATCTACAGTGTTGACGCACTGAATTCAGAGTGAGGAAATGCTGAAGGATTTGAATGGGATTGTCCTCTTCTAAACCAGAGGGAGTGGTTTAGTGTTCAGAGAGATCAGAGGAGCGCCTGTTCCACGATGCTAGCTGAACTAACTCAGGGTTACAGGATCAGTTTCAAGTTGATAAACCAATCCAATCCAACCAGGCTTTGCTGGGACCATGATGCTGATCATCAGCTCTCTCCGTGCGCTCAGGAGTTCAGCTGTGACATCAGCAGCGAACGGCCAATCACAGCGAGTTCAGCTGTGACATCAGCAGCGAACGGCCAATCACAGTGAGTTCAGCTGTGACATCAGCAGCGAACGACCAATCACAGTGAGTTCAGCTGTGACATCAGCAGCGAACGGCCAATCACAGAGAGTTCAGCTGTGACATCAGCAGCGAACGGCCAATCACAGAGTGTTCAGCTGTGACATCAGCAGCGAACGGACAATCACAGTGAGTTCAGCTGTGACATCAGCAGCGAACGGCCAATCACAGTGAGTTCAGCTGTGACATCAGCAGCGAACGGCCAATCACAGAGAGTTCAGCTGTGACATCAGCCGCTTCACGGTTCAGACCCGAGTGTGTGTAAACCGCTTCACGGTTCAGACCCGAGTGTGTGTAAACCGGCCTCACGGTTCAGACCCGAGTGTGTGTAAACCGGCCTCACGGTTCAGACCCGAGTGTGTGTAAACCGGCCTCACGGTTCAGACCCGAGTGTGTGTGTAAACCGGCCTCACGGTTCAGACCCGAGTGTGTGTGTAAACCGCTTCACGGTTCAGACCCGAGTGTGTGTGTAAACCGGCCTCACGGTTCAGACCCGAGTGTGTGTGTAAACCGCTTCACGGTTCAGACCCGAGTGTGTGTGTAAACCGGCCTCACGGTTCAGACCCGAGTGTGTGTAAACCGGCTTCACGGTTCAGACTCGAGTGTGTGTAAACCGGCTTCACGGTTCAGACCCGAGTGTGTGTAAACCGGCTTCACGGTTCAGACCCGAGTGTGTGTAAACCGCTTCACGGTTCAGACCCGAGTGTGTGTAAACCGCTTCACGGTACAGACCCGAGTGTGTGTAAACCGGCCTCACGGTTCAGACCCGAGTGTGTGTAAACCGGCCTCACGGTTCAGACCCGAGTGTGTGTAAACCGGCTTCACGGTTCAGACCCGAGTGTGTGTAAACCGGCTTCACGGTTCAGACCCGAGTGTGTGTAAACCGGTTCAGACTCGAGTGTGTGTAAACCGGCCTCACGGTTCAGACCCGAGTGTGTGTAAACCGGCTTCACGGTTCAGACCCGAGTGTGTGTAAACCGGTTCAGACTCGAGTGTGTGTAAACCGGCTTCACGGTTCAGACCCGAGTGTGTGTGTAAACCGGCTTCACGGTTCAGACCCGAGTGTGTGTAAACCGGTTCAGACTCGAGTGTGTGTAAACCGGCTTCACGGCTCAGACCCGAGTGTGTGTAAACCGGCTTCACGGTTCAGACCCGAGTGTGTGTAAACCGGCCTCACGGTTCAGACCCGAGTGTGTGTAAACCGGCTTCACGGTTCAGACCCGAGTGTGTGTAAACCGGTTCAGACTCGAGTGTGTGTAAACCGGCTTCACGGTTCAGACCCGAGTGTGTGTGTAAACCGGCTTCACGGTTCAGACCCGAGTGTGTGTAAACCGGTTCAGACTCGAGTGTGTGTAAACCGGCTTCACGGCTCAGACCCGAGTGTGTGTAAACCGGCCTCACGGTTCAGACCCGAGTGTGTGTAAACCGGCCTCACGGTTCAGACCCGAGTGTGTGTGTAAACCGCTTCACGGTTCAGACCCGAGTGTGTGTGTAAACCGGCTTCACGGTTCAGACTCGAGTGTGTGTAAACCGGCTTCACGGTTCAGACCCGAGTGTGTGTAAACCGGCTTCACGGTTCAGACCCGAGTGTGTGTGTAAACCGGCTTCACGGTTCAGACTCGAGTGTGTGTAAACCGGCTTCACGGTTCAGACCCGAGTGTGTGTAAACCGGCTTCACGCTTCAGACCCGAGTGTGTGTAAACCGGCTTCACGGTTCAGACCCGAGTGTGTGTAAACCGGCTTCACGGTTCAGACCCGAGTGTGTGTAAACCGGCTTCACGGTTCAGACCCGAGTGTGTGTAAACCGGCTTCACGGTTCAGACCCGAGTGTGTGTGTAAACCGGCTTCACGGTTCAGACCCGAGTGTGTGTAAACCGGCTTCACGGTTCAGACCCGAGTGTGTGTGTAAACCGCTTCACGGTTCAGACCCGAGTGTGTGTAAACCGGCTTCACGGTTCAGACCCGAGTGTGTGTAAACCGGTTCAGACTCGAGTGTGTGTAAACCGGCTTCACGGTTCAGACCTGAGTGTGTGTGTAAACCTGCTTCACGGTTCAGACCCGAGTGTGTGTAAACCGGTTCAGACTCGAGTGTGTGTAAACCGGCTTCACGGCTCAGACCCGAGTGTGTGTAAACCGGCCTCACGGTTCAGACCCGAGTGTGTGTAAACCGGCCTCACGGTTCAGACCCGAGTGTGTGTAAACCGGCCTCACGGTTCAGACCCGAGTGTGTGTAAACCGCTTCACGGTTCAGACCCGAGTTTGTGTAAACCGGCCTCACGGTTCAGACCCGAGTGTGTGTAAACCGGCTTCACGGTTCAGACCCGAGTGCGTGTAAACCGGCCTCACGGTTCAGACCCGAGTGTGTGTAAACCGGTTCAGACTCGAGTGTGTGTAAACCGGCTTCACGGTTCAGACCCGAGTGTGTGTAAACCGGTTCAGACTCGAGTGTGTGTAAACCGGCTTCACGGCTCAGACCCGAGTGTGTGTAAACCGGCCTCACGGTTCAGACCCGAGTGTGTGTAAACCGGCCTCACGGTTCAGACCCGAGTGTGTGTAAACCGCTTCACGGTTCAGACCCGAGTGTGTGTAAACCGGCTTCACGGTACAGACCCGAGTGTGTGTAAACCGCTTCACGGTTCAGACCCGAGTGTGTGTAAACCGGCCTCACGGTTCAGACCCGAGTGTGTGTAAACCGCTTCACGGTTCAGACCCGAGTTTGTGTAAACCGGCCTCACGGTTCAGACCCGAGTGTGTGTAAACCGGCTTCACGGTTCAGACCCGAGTGTGTGTAAACCGGCCTCACGGTTCAGACCCGAGTGTGTGTAAACCGGCTTCACGGTTCAGACCCGAGTGTGTAAACCGGCTTCACGGTTCAGACCCGAGTGTGTGTAAACCGGCTTCACGGTTCAGACCCGAGTGTGTGTAAACCGGCCTCACGGTTCAGACCCGAGTGTGTGTAAACCGGCCTCACGGTTCAGACCCGAGTGTGTGTAAACCGGCTTCACGGTTCAGACCCGAGTGTGTGTAAACCGGCCTCACGGTTCAGACCCGAGTGTGTGTAAACCGGCTTCACGGTTCAGACCCGAGTGTGTGTAAACCGGCTTCACGGTTCAGACCCGAGTGTGTGTAAACCGGTTCAGACTCGAGTGTGTGTAAACCGGCTTCACGGCTCAGACCCGAGTGTGTGTAAACCGGCCTCACGGTTCAGACCCGAGTGTGTGTGTAAACCGCTTCACGGTTCAGACCCGAGTGTGTGTGTAAACCGGCTTCACGGTTCAGACTCGAGTGTGTGTAAACCGGCTTCACGGTTCAGACCCGAGTGTGTGTAAACCGGCTTCACGGTTCAGACCCGAGTGTGTGTGTAAACCGGCTTCACGGTTCAGACTCGAGTGTGTGTAAACCGGCTTCACGGTTCAGACTCGAGTGTGTGTAAACCGGCTTCACGGTTCAGACCCGAGTGTGTGTAAACCGGCTTCACAGTTCAGACCCGAGTGTGTGTAAACCGGCTTCACGGTTCAGACCCGAGTGTGTGTAAACCGGCTTCACGGTTCAGACCCGAGTGTGTGTGTAAACCGGCTTCACGGTTCAGACCCGAGTGTGTGTAAACCGGCTTCACGGTTCAGACCCGAGTGTGTGTGTAAACCGCTTCACGGTTCAGACCCGAGTTTGTGTAAACCGGCTTCACGGTTCAGACCCGAGTGTGTGTGTAAACCGCTTCACGGTTCAGACCCGAGTTTGTGTAAACCGGCTTCACGGTTCAGACCCGAGTGTGTGTAAACCGGTTCAGACTCGAGTGTGTGTAAACCGGCTTCACGGTTCAGACCTGAGTGTGTGTGTAAACCGGCTTCACGGTTCAGACCCGAGTGTGTGTAAACCGGTTCAGACTCGAGTGTGTGTAAACCGGCTTCACGGCTCAGACCCGAGTGTGTGTAAACCGCTTCACGGTTCAGACCCGAGTTTGTGTAAACCGGCCTCACGGTTCAGACCCGAGTGTGTGTAAACCGCTTCACGGTTCAGACCCGAGTTTGTGTAAACCGGCCTCACGGTTCAGACCCGAGTGTGTGTAAACCGGCTTCACGGTTCAGACCCGAGTGTGTGTAAACCGGCCTCACGGTTCAGACCCGAGTGTGTGTAAACCGGCTTCACGGTTCAGACCCGAGTGTGTGTAAACCGGCCTCACGGTTCAGACCCGAGTGTGTGTAAACCGGCCTCACGGTACAGACCCGAGTGTGTGTAAACCGGTTCAGACTCGAGTGTGTGTAAACCGGCTTCACGGTTCAGACCCGAGTGTGTGTAAACCGGTTCAGACTCGAGTGTGTGTAAACCGGCTTCACGGCTCAGACCCGAGTGTGTGTAAACCGGCCTCACGGTTCAGACCCGAGTGTGTGTAAACCGGCCTCACGGTTCAGACCCGAGTGTGTGTAAACCGCTTCACGGTTCAGACCCGAGTGTGTGTAAACCGGCTTCACGGTACAGACCCGAGTGTGTGTAAACCGCTTCACGGTTCAGACCCGAGTGTGTGTAAACCGGCCTCACGGTTCAGACCCGAGTGTGTGTAAACCGCTTCACGGTTCAGACCCGAGTTTGTGTAAACCGGCCTCACGGTTCAGACCCGAGTGTGTGTAAACCGGCTTCACGGTTCAGACCCGAGTGTGTGTAAACCGGCCTCACGGTTCAGACCCGAGTGTGTGTAAACCGGCTTCACGGTTCAGACCCGAGTGTGTGTGTAAACCGGCCTCACGGTTCAGACCCGAGTGTGTGTAAACCGGCCTCACGGTTCAGACCCGAGTGTGTGTAAACCGGCTTCACGGTTCAGACCCGAGTGTGTGTAAACCGGCTTCACGGTTCAGACCCGAGTGTGTGTAAACCGGCTTCACGGTTCAGACCCGAGTGTGTGTAAACCGGCCTCACGGTTCAGACCCGAGTGTGTGTAAACCGGCCTCACGGTTCAGACCCGAGTGTGTGTAAACCGGCTTCACGGTTCAGACCCGAGTGTGTGTAAACCGGCCTCACGGTTCAGACCCGAGTGTGTGTAAACCGGCTTCACGGTTCAGACCCGAGTGTGTGTAAACCGGCTTCACGGTTCAGACCCGAGTGTGTGTAAACCGGCTTCACGGTTCAGACCCGAGTGTGTGTAAACCGGCCTCACGGTTCAGACCCGAGTTTGTGTAAACCGGCCTCACGGTTCAGACCCGAGTGTGTGTAAACCGGCTTCACGGTTCAGACCCGAGTGTGTGTAAACCGGCCTCACGGTTCAGACCCGAGTGTGTGTAAACCGGCTTCACGGTTCAGACCCGAGTGTGTGTAAACCGGCTTCACGGTTCAGACCCGAGTGTGTGTAAACCGGCCTCACGGTTCAGACCCGAGTGTGTGTAAACCGGCTTCACGGTTCAGACCCGAGTGTGTGTAAACCGGCCTCACGGTTCAGACCCGAGTGTGTGTAAACCGGCCTCACGGTTCAGACCCGAGTGTGTGTAAACCGGCCTCACGGTTCAGACCCGAGTGTGTGTGTAAACCGCTTCACGGTTCAGACCCGAGTGTGTGTGTAAACCGGCTTCACGGTTCAGACTCGAGTGTGTGTAAACCGGCTTCACGGTTCAGACCCGAGTGTGTGTAAACCGGCTTCACGGTTCAGACCCGAGTGTGTGTGTAAACCGGCTTCACGGTTCAGACCCGAGTGTGTGTGTAAACCGCTTCACGGTTCAGACCCGAGTGTGTGTAAACCGGCTTCACGGTTCAGACCCGAGTGTGTGTAAACCGGTTCAGACCCGAGTGTGTGTAAACCGGCTTCACGCTTCAGACCCGAGTGTGTGTGTAAACCGGCTTCACGGTTCAGACCCGAGTGTGTGTAAACCGGCTTCACGGTTCAGACCCGAGTGTGTGTGTAAACCGCTTCACGGTTCAGACCCGAGTGTGTATAAACCGGCTTCACGGTTCAGACCCGAGTGTGTGTAAACCGGTTCAGACCCGAGTGTGTGTGTAAACCGCTTCACGGTTCAGACCCGAGTGTGTGTGTAAACCGGCTTCACGGTTCAGACTCGAGTGTGTGTAAACCGGCTTCACGGTTCAGACCCGAGTGTGTGTAAACCGGCTTCACGGTTCAGACCCGAGTGTGTGTGTAAACCGGCTTCACGGTTCAGACCCGAGTGTGTGTAAACCGGCTTCACGGTTCAGACCCGAGTGTGTGTGTAAACCGGTTCAGACTCGAGTGTGTGTAAACCGGTTCAGACCCGAGTGTGTGTGTAAACCGCTTCACGGTTCAGACCCGAGTGTGTGTGTAAACCGGCTTCACGGTTCAGACTCGAGTGTGTGTAAACCGGCTTCACGGTTCAGACCCGAGTGTGTGTAAACCGGCTTCACGGTTCAGACCCGAGTGTGTGTAAACCGGTTCAGACTCGAGTGTGTGTAAACCGGCTTCACGGTTCAGACCCGAGTGTGTGTAAACCGGCTTCACGGTTCAGACCCGAGTGTGTGTAAACCGGTTCAGACTCGAGTGTGTGTAAACCGGCTTCACGGCTCAGACCCGAGTGTGTGTAAACCGGCCTCACGGTTCAGACCCGAGTGTGTGTAAACCGGCCTCACGGTTCAGACCCGAGTGTGTGTAAACCGCTTCACGGTTCAGACCCGAGTGTGTGTAAACCGGCTTCACGGTTCAGACCCGAGTGTGTGTGTAAACCGGCTTCACGGTTCAGACCCGAGTGTGTGTAAACCGGCTTCACGGTTCAGACCCGAGTGTGTGTGTAAACCGCTTCACGGTTCAGACCCGAGTGTGTGTAAACCGGCTTCACGGTTCAGACCCGAGTGTTTGTAAACCGGTTCAGACTCGAGTGTGTGTAAACCGGCTTCACGGTTCAGACCCGAGTGTGTGTAAACCGGCTTCACGGTTCAGACCCGAGTGTGTGTAAACCGGCTTCACGGTTCAGACCCGAGTGTGTGTAAACCGGCTTCACGGTTCAGACCCGAGTGTGTGTAAACCGGCTTCACGGTTCAGACCCGAGTGTGTGTAAACCGGCCTCACGGCTCAGACCCGAGTGTGTGTAAACCGGCCTCACGGTTCAGACCCGAGTGTGTGTAAACCGGCCTCACGGTTCAGACCCGAGTGTGTGTAAACCGGCTTCACGGTTCAGACCCGAGTTTGTGTAAACCGGCCTCACGGTTCAGACCCGAGTGTGTGTAAACCGGCTTCACGGTTCAGACCCGATTGTGTGTAAACCGGCCTCACGGTTCAGACCCGAGTGTGTGTGTAAACCGCTTCACGGTTCAGACCCGAGTGTGTGTAAACCGGCCTCAGGGTTCAGACCCGAGTGTGTGTAAACCGGCCTCACGGTTCAGACCCGAGTTTGTGTAAACCGGCCTCACGGTTCAGACCCGAGTGTGTGTAAACCGCTTCACGGTTCAGACCCGAGTGTGTGTAAACCGCTTCACGGTTCAGACCCGAGTGTGTGTAAACCGGCCTCACGGTTCAGACCCGAGTGTGTGTAAACCGCTTCACGGTTCAGACCCGAGTTTGTGTAAACCGGCCTCACGGTTCAGACCCGAGTGTGTGTAAACCGGCTTCACGGTTCAGACCCGAGTGTGTGTAAACCGCTTCACGGTTCAGACCCGAGTGTGTGTAAACCGGCCTCACGGTTCAGACCCGAGTGTGTGTAAACCGCTTCACGGTTCAGACCCGAGTGTGTGTAAACCGGCCTCACGGTTCAGACCCGAGTGTGTGTAAACCGGCCTCACGGTTCAGACCCGAGTGTGTGTAAACCGGCCTCACGGTTCAGACCCGAGTGTGTGTAAACCGCTTCACGGTTCAGACCCGAGTGTGTGTGTAAACCGGCCTCACGGTTCAGACCCGAGTGTGTGTGTAAACCGCTTCACGGTTCAGACCCGAGTGTGTGTGTAAACCGGCTTCACGGTTCAGACTCGAGTGTGTGTAAACCGGCTTCACGGTTCAGACCCGAGTGTGTGTAAACCGGCTTCACGGTTCAGACCCGAGTGTGTGTGTAAACCGGTTCAGACTCGAGTGTGTGTAAACCGGCTTCACGGCTCAGACCCGAGTGTGTGTAAACCGGCCTCACGGTTCAGACCCGAGTGTGTGTAAACCGGCCTCACGGTTCAGACCCGAGTGTGTGTAAACCGCTTCACGGTTCAGACCCGAGTGTGTGTAAACCGGCTTCACGGTACAGACCCGAGTGTGTGTAAACCGGCCTCACGGTTCAGACCCGAGTGTGTGTAAACCGGCCTCACGGTTCAGACCCGAGTGTGTGTAAACCGCTTCACGGTTCAGACCCGAGTGTGTGTAAACCGACTTCACGGTTCAGACCCGAGTGTGTGTAAACCGGCTTCACGGTTCAGACCCGAGTGTGTGTAAACCGGCCTCACGGTTCAGACCCGAGTGTGTGTAAACCGGCTTCACGGTTCAGACCCGATTGTGTGTAAACCGGCCTCACGGTTCAGACCCGAGTGTGTGTGTAAACCGCTTCACGGTTCAGACCCGAGTGTGTGTAAACCGGCCTCAGGGTTCAGACCCGAGTGTGTGTAAACCGGCCTCACGGTTCAGACCCGAGTTTGTGTAAACCGGCCTCACGGTTCAGACCCGAGTGTGTGTAAACCGCTTCACGGTTCAGACCCGAGTGTGTGTAAACCGCTTCACGGTTCAGACCCGAGTGTGTGTAAACCGGCCTCACGGTTCAGACCCGAGTGTGTGTAAACCGCTTCACGGTTCAGACCCGAGTTTGTGTAAACCGGCCTCACGGTTCAGACCCGAGTGTGTGTAAACCGGCTTCACGGTTCAGACCCGAGTGTGTGTAAACCGCTTCACGGTTCAGACCCGAGTGTGTGTAAACCGGCCTCACGGTTCAGACCCGAGTGTGTGTAAACCGCTTCACGGTTCAGACCCGAGTGTGTGTAAACCGGCCTCACGGTTCAGACCCGAGTGTGTGTAAACCGGCCTCACGGTTCAGACCCGAGTGTGTGTAAACCGGCTTCACGGTTCAGACCCGAGTGTGTGTAAACCGGCCTCACGGTTCAGACCCGAGTGTGTGTGTAAACCACTTCACGGTTCAGACCCGAGTGTGTGTGTAAACCGGCTTCACGGTTCAGACTCGAGTGTGTGTAAACCGGCTTCACGGTTCAGACCCGAGTGTGTGTAAACCGGCTTCACGGTTCAGACCCGAGTGTGTGTGTAAACCGCTTCACGGTTCAGACCCGAGTGTGTGTGTAAACCGGCTTCACGGTTCAGACTCGAGTGTGTGTAAACCGGCTTCACGGTTCAGACCCGAGTGTGTGTAAACCGGCTTCACGGCTCAGACCCGAGTGTGTGTAAACCGGCCTCACGGTTCAGACCCGAGTGTGTGTAAACCGGCCTCACGGTTCAGACCCGAGTGTGTGTAAACCGCTTCACGGTTCAGACCCGAGTGTGTGTAAACCGGCTTCACGGTACAGACCCGAGTGTGTGTAAACCGGCCTCACGGTTCAGACCCGAGTGTGTGTAAACCGGCCTCACGGTTCAGACCCGAGTGTGTGTAAACCGCTTCACGGTTCAGACCCGAGTGTGTGTAAACCGACTTCACGGTTCAGACCCGAGTGTGTGTAAACCGGCTTCACGGTTCAGACCCGAGTGTGTGTAAACCGGCCTCACGGTTCAGACCCGAGTGTGTGTAAACCGGCTTCACGGTTCAGACCCGATTGTGTGTAAACCGGCCTCACGGTTCAGACCCGAGTGTGTGTGTAAACCGCTTCACGGTTCAGACCCGAGTGTGTGTAAACCGGCCTCAGGGTTCAGACCCGAGTGTGTGTAAACCGGCCTCACGGTTCAGACCCGAGTTTGTGTAAACCGGCCTCACGGTTCAGACCCGAGTGTGTGTAAACCGCTTCACGGTTCAGACCCGAGTGTGTGTAAACCGCTTCACGGTTCAGACCCGAGTGTGTGTAAACCGGCCTCACGGTTCAGACCCGAGTGTGTGTAAACCGCTTCACGGTTCAGACCCGAGTTTGTGTAAACCGGCCTCACGGTTCAGACCCGAGTGTGTGTAAACCGGCTTCACGGTTCAGACCCGAGTGTGTGTAAACCGCTTCACGGTTCAGACCCGAGTGTGTGTAAACCGGCCTCACGGTTCAGACCCGAGTGTGTGTAAACCGCTTCACGGTTCAGACCCGAGTGTGTGTAAACCGGCCTCACGGTTCAGACCCGAGTGTGTGTAAACCGGCCTCACGGTTCAGACCCGAGTGTGTGTAAACCGGCCTCACGGTTCAGACCCGAGTGTGTGTGTAAACCACTTCACGGTTCAGACCCGAGTGTGTGTGTAAACCGGCTTCACGGTTCAGACTCGAGTGTGTGTAAACCGGCTTCACGGTTCAGACCCGAGTGTGTGTAAACCGGCTTCACGGTTCAGACCCGAGTGTGTGTAAACCGGCTTCACGGTTCAGACCCGAGTGTGTGTGTAAACCGCTTCACGGTTCAGACCCGAGTGTGTGTAAACCGGCCTCACGGTTCAGACCCGAGTGTGTGTAAACCGCTTCACGGTTCAGACCCGAGTTTGTGTAAACCGGCCTCACGGTTCAGACCCGAGTGTGTGTAAACCGGCTTCACGGTTCAGACCCGAGTGTGTGTAAACCGCTTCACGGTTCAGACCCGAGTGTGTGTAAACCGGCCTCACGGTTCAGACCCGAGTGTGTGTAAACCGCTTCACGGTTCAGACCCGAGTGTGTGTAAACCGGCCTCACGGTTCAGACCCGAGTGTGTGTAAACCGGCCTCACGGTTCAGACCCGAGTGTGTGTAAACCGCTTCACGGTTCAGACCCGAGTTTGTGTAAACCGGCCTCACGGTTCAGACCCGAGTGTGTGTAAACCGGCCTCACGGTTCAGACCCGAGTGTGTGTAAACCGGCTTCACGGTTCAGACCCGAGTGTGTGTGTAAACCGGCCTCACGGTTCAGACCCGAGTGTGTGTGTAAACCACTTCACGGTTCAGACCCGAGTGTGTGTGTAAACCGGCTTCACGGTTCAGACTCGAGTGTGTGTAAACCGGCTTCACGGTTCAGACCCGAGTGTGTGTAAACCGGCTTCACGGTTCAGACCCGAGTGTGTGTGTAAACCGGCTTCACGGTTCAGACCCGAGTGTGTGTAAACCGGCTTCACGGTTCAGACCCGAGTGTGTGTGTAAACCGCTTCACGGTTCAGACCCGAGTGTGTGTAAACCGGCTTCACGGTTCAGACCCGAGTGTGTGTAAACCGGTTCAGACTCGAGTGTGTGTAAACCGGCTTCACGGTTCAGACCCGAGTGTGTGTAAACCGGTTCAGACTCGAGTGTGTGTAAACCGGCTTCACGGTTCACACCCGAGTGTGTGTAAACCGGTTCAGACTCGAGTGTGTGTAAACCGGCTTCACGGTTCAGACCCGAGTGTGTGTAAACCGGCTTCACGGTTCAGACCCGAGTGTGTGTGTAAACCGGCTTCACGGTTCAGACCCGAGTGTGTGTAAACCGGCTTCACGGTTCAGACCCGAGTGTGTGTGTAAACCGCTTCACGGTTCAGACCCGAGTGTGTGTAAACCGGCTTCACGGTTCAGACCCGAGTGTGTGTAAACCGACTTCACGGTTCAGACCCGAGTGTGTGTAAACCGCTTCACGGTTCAGACCCGAGTGTGTGTAAACCGACTTCACGGTTCAGACCCGAGTGTGTGTAAACCGGCCTCACGGTTCAGACCCGAGTGTGTGTGTAAACCGCTTCACGGTTCAGACCCGAGTGTGTGTGTAAACCGGCTTCACGGTTCAGACTCGAGTGTGTGTAAACCGGCTTCACGGTTCAGACCCGAGTGTGTGTAAACCGGCTTCACGGTTCAGACCCGAGTGTGTGAACTAATCAAACTGAATCTGTGTGTCTGGAGCCGCGTGACGTGAAGAGCCGGAACTCATCAGAACCTCACTGGAGATCCTCACAGAAACTGCACATGCTCCGGTTGTGGGAAAGGCCATATAAAGTGATTTTGTAAACAAAGCCAGAGGAATGCAGGCCAGGGAACCACACATGACGATCATTAAGAAGAGGTCGTGACCCGTAGGAGTCGAGAAAGCATTGCTTTGATCAGAAACACTAGTTTCCTCAACATCAGTGACGCTCATCAATCGCTTCCTTTGTGCTTCAGCTTTAGAAACGCATGTTTCTCTGAACATAAGACTGCGTTTAGCTTGTGTCGGCCACATGTCTTCTGTTACAGGAGCACAAACACAGAGCAAACTTCAGATATCACACACTTCTGTCTTTACATGACAGTCTACAGTTTTACTTGTATCATTTTGCAAATGACTATAGCTTATGTGTTTACACTGAAAATCTAATGAAATTGCCCAGTATGAAAAATAAAGGATTCAGTGAATAAATCAGCAAACAGAAAGTCTGTGTCTACTTCAAATATATAAATAACTAAAACTGTCACTACACTAAAGAAAGCGTTACTTAGAAAAAACAATGAAAATGTTCCTCTGTCAACAGCCATCAAAGCCAAGACATATGATAATGATTCTTTTTTGAAATGTAATGTAATCACAAATGGTCAAATCTTCTATTCTACATCATTCTCATCGGCCTGTGTTGTTTCAAATCCATGATAACATCCGGTGGATCACTCAGATCATCAGTCATTGTAAGAAGAAGGCAGCGGATCATTAGATGATGGTCTGATGTTTCTCCTGTATATAGTAAACCTGAGGAACTCACCGAGACTGAAGGTAGAGAGGAAACATGCTGTCGTCTGCGTCGCCTCCGCATGAGCAGTGATGGACCGCACAGAGCATCTGATCTCGAGCATGTGCTGCCCGTTACACTAATGCAGTTAGAGACCCACCGACACACAAAACACACATTCAGACAGTCTCTGCCCCTACTGACGGATGTGGAGCGCTGTGAACTTTATCAGCTTCACATGGAGTCAGTGTAGCCATGGAGTAGAGTAGAGTACAGTAGAGTACAGTACAGTACAGTAGAGCTGTAGAGTACAGTAGAGAGTACAGTAGAGCTGTAGAGTACAGTAGAGTAGAGTACAGTAGAGCTGTAGAGTACAGTAGAGTACAGTAGAGCTGTAGAGTACAGTAGAGCTGTAGAGTAGAATAGAGCTGTAGAGTACAGTAGAGTACAGTAGAGCTGTAGAGTACAGTAGCGCTGTAGAGTACAGTAGAGCTGTAGAGTAGAGTACAGTACAGTAGAGCTGTAGAGTAGAGTAGAGCTGTAGAGTTCAGTAGAGCTGTAGAGTAGAGTTGAGCTGTAGAGTAGAGTAGAGCTGTAGAGTACAGTACAGTAGAGCTGTAGAGTAGAGTTGTAGAGTACAGTAGAGCTGTAGAGTAGAGTAGAGCTGTAGAGTACAGTAGAGCTGTAGAGTACAGTAGTGTACAGTAGAGTAGAGTAGAGCTGTAGAGTACAGTAGAGTACAGTAGAGTAGAGTAGAGCTGTAGAGTAGAGTAGAGCTGTAGAGTACAGTAGAGCTGTAGAGTAGAGTAGAGCTGTAGAGTACAGTAGAGTAGAGTACAGTAGAGCTGTAGAGTACAGTAGAGTACAGTAGAGCTGTAGAGTACAGTAGAGCTGTAGAGTACAGTAGAGCTGTAGAGTACAGTAGAGTACAGTAGAGTAGAGTAGAGCTGTAGAGTACAGTAGAGTACAGTAGAGTAGAGTAGAGCTGTAGAGTAGAGTAGAGTAGAGTAGAGCTGTAGAGTACAGTAGAGCTGTAGAGTACAGTTGAGCTGTAGAGTAGAGTAGAGCTGTAGAGTACAGTAGAGCTGTAGAGTAGAGTAGAGCTGTAGAGTACAGTTGAGCTGTAGAGTACAGTAGAGCTGTAGAGTACAGTAGAGTAGAGTAGAGCTGTAGAGTACAGTAGAGCTGTAGAGTACAGTTGAGCTGTAGAGTACAGTAGAGTACAGTAGAGTAGAGTAGAGCTGTAGAGTACAGTAGAGTACAGTAGAGTAGAGTAGAGCTGTAGAGTAGAGTAGAGCTGTAGAGTACAGTAGAGCTGTAGAGTAGAGTAGAGCTGTAGAGTACAGTAGAGTAGAGTACAGTAGAGCTGTAGAGTACAGTAGAGTACAGTAGAGCTGTAGAGTACAGTAGAGCTGTAGAGTACAGTAGAGCTGTAGAGTACAGTAGAGTAGAGTAGAGCTGTAGAGTACAGTAGAGTAGAGTAGAGCTGTAGAGTACAGTAGAGTAGAGTAGAGCTGTAGAGTACAGTAGAGCTGTAGAGTACAGTTGAGCTGTAGAGTAGAGTAGAGCTGTAGAGTACAGTAGAGCTGTAGAGTAGAGTAGAGCTGTAGAGTACAGTTGAGCTGTAGAGTACAGTAGAGCTGTAGAGTACAGTAGAGTAGAGTAGAGCTGTAGAGTACAGTAGAGCTGTAGAGTACAGTTGAGCTGTAGAGTAGAGTAGAGCTGTAGAGTACAGTTGAGCTGTAGAGTAGAGTACAGCTGTAGAGTAGAGCTGTAGAGTACAGCTGTAGAGTAGAGCTGTAGAGTACAGTAGAGCTGTAGAGTACAGTAGAGCTGTAGAGTATAGTAGAGTACAGTAGAGTACAGTGTAGCTGTAGAGTAGAGTACAGTAGTGTACAGTAGAGTAGAGTAGAGAACAGTAGAGCTGTAGAGTAGAGTAGAGCTGTAGAGTAGAGCTGTAGAGTACAGTAGAGTACAGTAGAGCTGTAGAGTACAGTAGAGCTGTAGAGTAGAGTTGAGCTGTAGAGTAGAGCTGTAGAGTACAGTAGAGTACAGTAGAGCTGTAGAGTACAGTAGAGCTGTAGAGTACAGTAGAGTACAGTAGAGCTGTAGAGTACAGTAGAGTACAGTAGAGCTGTAGAGTACAGTAGAGCTGTAGAGTAGAGCTGTAGAGTACAGTAGAGTACAGTAGAGCTGTAGAGTACAGTAGAGTACAGTAGAGCTGTAGAGTACAGTAGAGCTGTAGAGTACAGTAGAGCTGTAGAGTAGAGCTGTAGAGTACAGTAGAGTACAGTAGAGCTGTAGAGTACAGTAGAGCTGTAGAGTAGAGCTGTAGAGTACAGTAGAGTACAGTAGAGCTGTAGAGTACAGTAGAGCTGTAGAGTAGAGTACAGTATAACTGTACAGTAGAGTACAGTAGAGTACAGTAGAGCTGTAGAGTACAGTAGAGCTGTAGAGTACAGTAGAGGTGGAAGAGGTGTTAGAGAGGCCAGCAGGGGGTGCTCACCCTGTGGTCTGTGTGGGTCCTAATGCCCCAGTGTAGTGACGGGGACACTATACTGCCAAAAGAGCACCGTCCTTCAGATGAGGCGTTAAACCGAGGTCCTGACTCTCTGTGGTCATTAAAAATCCCAGGATGTCCTTCGAAAAAGAGTAGGGGTGTAACCCCGGCATCCTGGCCAAATTTGCCCCTTGGCCCCTGTCCATCATGGCCTCCTAATCATCCCCATATACTGATTGGCTTCATCACTGTCTCCTCTCCACCAGTAAGCTGGTGTGTGGTGGGCGTTCTGGCGCAATATGGCTGCCGTCGCATCATCCAAGTGGATGCTGCACATTGGTGGTGGTTGAGGAGATTCCCCCATCTATGTAAAGCGCTTTAAGGTTTCAAAAAAAGCGCTATATAAATGTAACGAATTATTATTAATTATTATTACAGTATAACTGTAGAGTATAGTAGAGCTGTAGAGTACAGTAGAGTACAGTAGAGTAGATTAGAGTACAGTACAGTAGAGTAGAGTAGAGTGCAGTAGAGTAGATTAGAGTACAGTAGAGTACAGTAGAGGAGTAGAGTGCAGTAGAGTAGAGTAGAGTACAGTAGAGTGCAGTAGAGTGCAGTAGAGTAGATTAGAGTACAGTACAGTAGAGTAGAGTAGAGTGCAGTAGAGTAGATTAGAGTACAGTAGAGTAGAGTACAGTAGAGTAGTAGAGTGCAGTAGAGTAGATTAGAGTACAGTAGAGTACAGTAGAGTGCAGTAGAGTAGGGCTGTGCAGTACAGTAGAGTGCAGTAGAGTAGATTAGAGTACAGTACAGTAGAGTAGAGTAGAGTGCAGTAAAGTAGATTAGAGTACAGTAGAGTAGAGTACAGTAGAGTACAGTAGAGGAGTAGAGTGCAGTAGAGTAGATTAGAGTGCAGTAGAGTAGATTAGAGTACAGTAGAGTAGAGTACAGTAGAGTGCAGTAGAGTAGAGCTGTGCAGTACAGTAGAGTGCAGTAGAGTAGATTAGAGTACAGTAGAGTGCAGTAGAGTAGAGTAGAGTACAGTAGAGTACAGTAGAGTAGAGTACAGTAGAGTGCAGTAGAGTAGATTAGAGTACAGTAGAGTGCAGTAGAGTAGAGTACAGTAGAGTGCAGTAGAGTAGAGTACAGTAGAGTGCAGTAGAGTAGATTAGAGTACAGTAGAGTAGAGTAGAGTAGAGTACAGTAGAGTATATTAGAGTACAGAAGAGTGCAGTAGAGTAGAGTAGAGTAGAGTACAGTAGAGTGCAGTAGAGTAGATTAGAGCACAGTAGAGTAGATTAGAGTACAGTAGAGTAGAGTACAGTATAGTAGATTAGAGTACAGTAGAGTGCAGTAGAGTAGAGTACAGTACAGTAGAGTAGATTAGAGTACAGTAGAGTGCAGTAGAGTAGAGTACAGCAGAGTGCAGTAGAGTAGATTAGAGTGCAGTAGAGTGCAGTAGAGTAGAGTAGAGTACAGTAGAGTACAGTAGAGTAGAGTACAGTAGAGTAGAGTACAGTACAGTAGAGTAGATTAGAGTCCAGTAGAGTACAGTAGAGTAGAGTAGAGTACAGCAGAGTGCAGTAGAGTAGATTAGAGTACAGTAGAGTACAGTACAGTAGAGTAGAGTGCAGTAGAGTAGATTAGAGTACAGTAGAGTGCAGTAGAGTAGAGTACAGTACAGTAGAGTAGATTAGAGTACAGTAGAGTACAGTAGAGTAGAGTAGAGTACAGCAGAGTGCAGTAGAGTAGATTAGAGTACAGTAGAGTACAGTAGAGTACAGTAGAGTAGATTAATGTACAGTAGAGTGCAGTAGAGAAGATTAGAGTACAGTAGAGTGCAGTAGAGTAGAGTAGAGTACAGTAGAGTGCAGTAGAGTAGAGTACAGTACAGTAGAGTAGATTAGAGTACAGTAGAGTAGATTAGAGTGCAGTAGAGTACAGTAGAGTAGATTAGAGTACAGTAGAGTGCAGTAGAGTAGATTAGAGTACAGTAGAGTAGAGTACAGTAGAGTAGATTAATGTACAGTAGAGTGCAGTAGAGTAGATTAGAGTACAGTAGAGTGCAGTAGAGTAGAGTACAGTAGAGTAGAGTACAGTAGAGTAGAGTAGAGTACAGTAGAGTAGAGTAGAGTAGAGTAGAGTAGAGTAGAGTACAGCTATCAAAAAGCACACTGAATTAACATTAAATTAGTTTGAGAAGCACTGTAAAGAGAAACTCCCTTTTAAAGACATTCCTCGCCTGTTTATAAAGAGAAACCATCATCATCTTCATCATCATCTTCATCATCATCATCATTTATCCAGATTAATGAACATCTGTCAGTAACCATAGAAACACTCCAGACTTCATACTGGAAGACTGACTTCAGATAAATACATACATATTGATTTCAATATTCTCATTCAATACTGTCACACTAAGGATTTACTATAAAAGTTGAAAAGCTGAAAAACTATTTTCATTAATATGTAGCTGGAAAATATAGAAATGCTGAAGACACAATACAAAACTAAATGAAGTTGTAAAGGTTCTGGACGGAAGGAACCAATCATTCTTCTTTAAACACCTTCAGTTTCCAGCCTCTGAAAACACGATCCTCAAATCTGCGAATCCATGAAGACAGCACAGCTCAAGTTCAAGAACCAACATCTGAAGAGATATTAAGATATCTTTAACGCAAAACATAAAGTGCTTTTCCCCATTGTTGAACTGTCCCTGCTGGCATATAACAAGCCCAAGATTACTGACGTCGACAGATTCATAGATCTGCCAATATCTGTGTAAAAATAAAATAATGATTCTGCCATCTTTCTAAAGTCATTTTTATCCTAATGTAATTTGGCTCCAAATCTACAAAACAGTGTTTTGATTTAATAACATTTAATATTTAAAGTGAAATGTATCAATGGTTTAGCGTATTTATTCCACGATTAATGGCTTGATCCTGCTGTGTTGAGCCAGGAGATGATGGCGCCCTCTCGTGCAGATATATATATATATTTACATAATTAATGTTATATTCTTTTCCTTAGAAATGGTTTTAGAATGCTTTAATTCATTGCTAATATAATGCACATAAATATTGTACATAACCTCACAAACAACAAGTAGGCTACCTAATTTCTGTGATTTGATCACATAGGCTAATCTAGATGAAATGTGACGTCAGTTCCAGCAGAGTAATTCACGGACACTGCGCCTTTAACAGATGAACTCTAGTGCACTTCTCTCGCACCCTACACCCTCGCCCTCATCAGGGCACAGAGAATATAACTCATAACTCATAACCTCCAGCACCACACACTGAGCCGTGTATTACTGCCGTATGGAGATTGGGGCTTTCATGATGTCCGTCAGTCGCTCCGGGATGATCTTCCGTCAAGCCGATTTGAAACAATGAAAGCGTCAAATAAACATGAACTGAAAGTGTGGTTGGGTTGATTCTGCTGTGAGAGGAAAGACCCAAACCAGAGGAAATACACAGAGACTCACTGAGACACAGAGAGAGAGAGAGAGAGAGAGAGAGAGAGAGAGAGAGAGAGAGAGAGAGACAGCTGTCAAGAGAATGAATCCACAGAGAGAGACGAGTGCAGTGAAGAGACGCGAGGGAGAGTGATGATGAACACACACGGGTGATGAAGAGGAGTGCAGGGCTATTGCCAAGGAGACGTGCCTTCCTCTTCCTCTTCATCACTGTCTTCAGTCTGTGAGCCTCTCTGTGCTTCTGCTGATCTTCATCTTCCTCTTCCTCTTCATCAGTCTGTGAGCCTCTCTGTGCTTCTGCTCATCTTCCTCTTCCTCTTCATCTTCATCAGTCTGTGAGCCTCTCTGTGCTTCTGCTGATCTTCCTCTTCATCTTCATCAGTCTGTGAGCCTCTCTGTGCTTCTGCTGATCTTCATCTTCCTCTTCCTCTTCCTCTTCATCAGTCTGTGAGCCTCTCTGTGCTTGTGCTGATCTTCATCTTCCTCTTCATCTTCCTCTTCCTCTTCATCAGTCTGTGAGCCTCTCTGTGCTTCTGCTGATCTTCCTCTTCCTCTTCCTCTTCATCAGTCTGTGAGCCTCTCTGTGCTTCTGCTGATCTTCATCTTCCTCTTCCTCTTCATCAGTCTGTGAGCCTCTCTGTGCTTGTGCTGATCTTCATCTTCATCTTCCTCTTCATCTTCCTCTTCCTCTTCATCAGTCTGTGAGCCTCTCTGTGCTTCTGCTGATCTTCCTCTTCCTCTTCATCTTCATCAGTCTGTGAGCCTCTCTGTGCTTCTGCTGAGCTTCATCTTCCTCTTCCTCTTTATCAGTCTGTGAGCCTCTCTGTGCTTCTGCTGATCTTCCTCTTCCTCTTCCTCTTCCTCTTCCTCTTCCTCTTCATCAGTCTGTGAGCCTCTCTGTGCTTCTGCTGATCTTCCTCTTCCTCTTCCTCTTCATCAGTCTGTGAGCCTCTCTGTGCTTCTGCTGATCTTCATCTTCATCTTCCTCTTCATCTTCCTCTTCCTCTTCATCAGTCTGTGAGCCTCTCTGTGCTTCTGCTGATCTTCCTCTTCCTCTTCATCTTCATCAGTCTGTGAGCCTCTCTGTGCTTCTGCTGATCTTCATCTTCCTCTTCCTCTTTATCAGTCTGTGAGCCTCTCTGTGCTTCTGCTGATCTTCCTCTTCCTCTTCCTCTTCCTCTTCCTCTTCATCAGTCTGTGAGCCTCTCTGTGCTTCTGCTGATCTTCCTCTTCCTCTTCCTCTTCATCAGTCTGTGAGCCTCTCTGTGCTTCTGCTGATCTTCCTCTTCCTCTTCCTCTTCATCAGTCTGTGAGCCTCGCTGTGCTTCTGCTGATCTTCCTCTTCCTCTTCATCTTCATCAGTCTGTGAGCCTCTCTGTGCTTCTGCTGATCTTCATCTTCCTCTTCATCAGTCTGTGAGCCTCTCTGTGCTTCTGCTGATCTTCCTCTTCCTCTTCCTCTTCCTCTTCATCTTCATCAGTCTGTGAGCCTCTCTGTGCTTCTGCTGATCTTCATCTTCCTCTTCATCAGTCTGTGAGCCTCTCTGTGCTTCTGCTGATCTTCCTCTTCATCTTCATCAGTCTGTGAGCCTCTCTGTGCTTGTGCTGATCTTCATCTTCCTCTTCATCTTCATCAGTCTGTGAGCCTCTCTGTGCTTCTGCTGATCTTCCTCTTCATCTTCCTCTTCATCAGTCTGTGAGCCTCTCTGTGCTTCTGCTGATCTTCCTCTTCCTCTTCCTCTTCATCAGTCTGTGAGCCTCTCTGTGCTTCTGCTGATCTTCCTCTTCATCTTCCTCTTCCTCTTCATCAGTCTGTGAGCCTCTCTGTGCTTCTGCTGATCTTCCTCTTCCTCTTCCTCTTCCTCTTCCTCTTCATCAGTCTGTGAGCCTCTCTGTGCTTCTGCTGATCTTCCTCTTCATCTTCCTCTTCCTCTTCATCAGTCTGTGAGCCTCTCTGTGCTTCTGCTGATCTTCCTCTTCCTCTTCCTCTTCCTCTTCCTCTTCATCAGTCTGTGAGCCTCGCTGTGCTTCTGCTGATCTTCCTCTTCATCTTCCTCTTCCTCTTCATCAGTCTGTGAGCCTCTCTGTGCTTCTGCTGATCTTCCTCTTCCTCTTCCTCTTCCTCTTCATCAGTCTGTGAGCCTCTCTGTGCTTCTGCTGATCTTCCTCTTCCTCTTCATCAGTCTGTGAGCCTCTCTGTGCTTCTGCTGATCTTCCTCTTCCTCTTCCTCTTCATCTTCATCAGTCTGTGAGCCTCTCTGTGCTTCTGCTGATCTTCATCTTCCTCTTCATCAGTCTGTGAGCCTCTCTGTGCTTCTGCTGATCTTCCTCTTCATCTTCCTCTTCATCTTCATCAGTCTGTGAGCCTCTCTGTGCTTGTGCTGATCTTCATCTTCCTCTTCATCTTCATCAGTCTGTGAGCCTCTCTGTGCTTCTGCTGATCTTCCTCTTCATCTTCCTCTTCATCTTCATCAGTCTGTGAGCCTCTCTGTGCTTGTGCTGATCTTCATCTTCCTCTTCATCTTCATCAGTCTGTGAGCCTCTCTGTGCTTCTGCTGATCTTCCTCTTCCTCTTCATCATCAGTCTGTGAGCCTCTCTGTGCTTCTGCTGATCTTCCTCTTCCTCTTCATCAGTCTGTGAGCCTCTCTGTGCTTCTGCTGATCTTCCTCTTCATCTTCCTCTTCCTCTTCATCAGTCTGTGAGCCTCTCTGTGCTTCTGCTGATCTTCCTCTTCCTCTTCCTCTTCATCTTCATCAGTCTGTGAGCCTCTCTGTGCTTCTGCTGATCTTCCTCTTCCTCTTCCTCTTCATCTTCATCAGTCTGTGAGCCTCTCTGTGCTTGTGCTGATCTTCATCTTCCTCTTCATCAGTCTGTGAGCCTCTCTGTGCTTCTGCTGATCTTCCTCTTCATCTTCCTCTTCATCTTCATCAGTCTGTGAGCTTCTCTGTGCTTGTGCTGATCTTCATCTTCATCTTCCTCTTCATCTTCATCAGTCTGTGAGCCTCTCTGTGCTTCTGCTGATCTTCCTCTTCCTCTTCATCATCAGTCTGTGAGCCTCTCTGTGCTTCTGCTGATCTTCCTCTTCCTCTTCATCAGTCTGTGAGCCTCTCTGTGCTTCTGCTGATCTTCCTCTTCCTCTTCATCAGTCTATGAGCCTCTCTGTGCTTCTGCTGATCTTCATCTTCCTCTTCCTCTTCATCAGTCTGTGAGCCTCTCTGTGCTTCTGCTCATCTTCCTCTTCCTCTTCATCAGTCTGTGAGCCTCTCTGTGCTTGTGCTGATCTTCCTCTTCCTCTTCATCTTCATCAGTCTGTGAGCCTCTCTGTGCTTCTGCTGATCTTCCTCTTCCTCTTCCTCTTCATCAGTCTGTGAGCCTCTCTGTGCTTCTGCTGATCTTCCTCTTCCTCTTCCTCTTCATCAGTCTGTGAGCCTCTCTGTGCTTCTGCTGATCTTCCTCTTCATCTTCCTCTTCCTCTTCATCAGTCTGTGAGCCTCTCTGTGCTTGTGCTGATCTTCATCTTCCTCTTCATCAGTCTGTGAGCCTCTCTGTGCTTGTGCTGATCTTCCTCTTCATCTTCCTCTTCATCTTCATCAGTCTGTGAGCCTCTCTGTGCTTGTGCTGATCTTCATCTTCATCTTCCTCTTCCTCTTCATCAGTCTGTGAGCCTCTCTGTGCTTGTGCTGATCTTCATCTTCCTCTTCATCTTCATCAGTCTGTGAGCCTCTCTGTGCTTCTGCTGATCTTCCTCTTCCTCTTCATCAGTCTGTGAGCCTCTCTGTGCTTCTGCTGATCTTCATCTTCCTCTTCCTCTTCATCATCAGTCTGTGAGCCTCTCTGTGCTTCTGCTGATCTTCCTCTTCCTCTTCATCAGTCTGTGAGCCTCTCTGTGCTTCTGCTGATCTTCCTCTTCCTCTTCATCAGTCTGTGAGCCTCTCTGTGCTTCTGCTGATCTTCCTCTTCCTCTTCCTCTTCATCTTCATCAGTCTGTGAGCCTCTCTGTGCTTCTGCTGATCTTCATCTTCCTCTTCATCTTCATCAGTCTGTGAGCCTCTCTGTGCTTCTGCTGATCTTCCTCTTCCTCTTCATCAGTCTGTGAGCCTCTCTGTGCTTCTGCTGATCTTCATCTTCCTCTTCCTCTTCATCATCAGTCTGTGAGCCTCTCTGTGCTTCTGCTGATCTTCCTCTTCCTCTTCATCAGTCTGTGAGCCTCTCTGTGCTTCTGCTGATCTTCCTCTTCCTCTTCCTCTTCATCTTCATCAGTCTGTGAGCCTCTCTGTGCCTCTGCTGATCTTCCTCTTCCTCTTCCTCTTCATCTTCATCAGTCTGTGAGCCTCTCTGTGCTTCTGCTGATCTTCCTCTTCCTCTTCCTCTTCATCTTCATCAGTCTGTGAGCCTCTCTGTGCTTCTGCTGATCTTCCTCTTCCTCTTCCTCTTCATCTTCATCAGTCTGTGAGCCTCTCTGTGCTTCTGCTGATCTTCCTCTTCCTCTTCATCTTCATCAGTCTGTGAGCCTCTCTGTGCTTCTGCTGATCTTCCTCTTCCTCTTCCTCTTCATCTTCATCAGTCTGTGAGCCTCTCTGTGCTTCTGCTGATCTTCATCTTCCTCTTCATCATCAGTCTGTGAGCCTCTCTGTGCTTCTGCTGATCTTCCTCTTCCTCTTCATCATCAGTCTGTGATCCTCTCTGTGCTTCTGCTGATCTTCCTCTTCCTCTTCATCATCAGTCTGTGAGCCTCTCTGTGCTTCTGCTGATCTTCCTCTTCCTCTTCCTCAGTCTGTGAGCCTCTCTGTGCTTCTGCTGATCTTCCTCTTCCTCTTCATCAGTCTGTGAGCCTCTCTGTGCTTCTGCTGATCTTCCTCTTCCTCTTCCTCAGTCTGTGAGCCTCTCTGTGCTTCTGCTGATCTTCCTCTTCCTCTTCCTCAGTCTGTGAGCCTCTCTGTGCTTCTGCTGATCTTCCTCTTCCTCTTCCTCAGTCTGTGAGCCTCTCTGTGCTTCTGCTGATCTTCCTCTTCCTCTTCATCATCAGTCTGTGAGCCTCTCTGTGCTTCTGCTGATCTTCCTCTTCCTCTTCATCAGTCTGTGAGCCTCTCTGTGCTTCTGCTGATCTTCCTCTTCCTCTTCATCATCAGTCTGTGAGCCTCTCTGTGCTTCTGCTGATCTTCCTCTTCCTCTTCATCATCAGTCTGTGAGCCTCTCTGTGCTTGTGCTGATCTTCATCTTCCTCTTCATCTTCATCAGTCTGTGAGCCTCTCTGTGCTTCTGCTGATCTTCCTCTTCATCTTCATCAGTCTGTGAGCCTCTCTGTGCTTCTGCTGATCTTCCTCTTCCTCTTCCTCTTCATCATTAGTCTGTGAGCCTCTCTGTGCTTCTGCTGATCTTCATCTTCCTCTTCATCATCAGTCTGTGAGCCTCTCTGTGCTTCTGCTGATCTTCCTCTTCCTCTTCATCATCAGTCTGTGAGCCTCTCTGTGCTTCTGCTGATCTTCCTCTTCCTCTTCCTCAGTCTGTGAGCCTCTCTGTGCTTCTGCTGATCTTCCTCTTCCTCAGTCTGTGAGCCTCTCTGTGCTTCTGCTGATCTTCCTCTTCCTCTTCATCATCAGTCTGTGAGCCTCTCTGTGCTTCTGCTGATCTTCCTCTTCCTCTTCATCAGTCTGTGAGCCTCTCTGTGCTTCTGCTGATCTTCCTCTTCCTCTTCATCATCAGTCTGTGAGCCTCTCTGTGCTTCTGCTGATCTTCCTCTTCCTCTTCATCATCAGTCTGTGAGCCTCTCTGTGCTTGTGCTGATCTTCATCTTCCTCTTCATCTTCATCAGTCTGTGAGCCTCTCTGTGCTTCTGCTGATCTTCCTCTTCATCTTCATCAGTCTGTGAGCCTCTCTGTGCTTCTGCTGATCTTCCTCTTCCTCTTCCTCTTCATCATTAGTCTGTGAGCCTCTCTGTGCTTCTGCTGATCTTCATCTTCCTCTTCATCATCAGTCTGTGAGCCTCTCTGTGCTTCTGCTGATCTTCCTCTTCCTCTTCATCATCAGTCTGTGAGCCTCTCTGTGCTTCTGCTGATCTTCCTCTTCCTCTTCCTCTTCATCATCAGTCTGTGAGCCTCTCTGTGCTTCTGCTGATCTTCCTCTTCCTCTTCCTCTTCATCATCAGTCTGTGAGCCTCTCTGTGCTTCTGCTGATCTTCCTCTTCCTCTTCATCATCAGTCTGTGAGCCTCTCTGTGCTTCTGCTGATCTTCCTCTTCCTCTTCCTCTTCATCATCAGTCTGTGAGCCTCTCTGTGCTTCTGCTGATCTTCCTCTTCCTCTTCATCAGTCTGTGAGCCTCTCTGTGCTTCTGCTGATCTTCATCTTCCTCTTCATCAGTCTGTGAGCCTCTCTGTGCTTCTGCTGATCTTCATCTTCCTCTTCATCTTCAGTCTGTGAGCCTCTCTGTGCTTCTGCTGATCTTCCTCTTCCTCTTCATCATCAGTCTGTGAGCCTCTCTGTGCTTCTGCTGATCTTCATCTTCCTCTTCATCAGTCTGTGAGCCTCTCTGTGCTTCTGCTGATCTTCATCTTCCTCTTCATCTTCAGTCTGTGAGCCTCTCTGTGCTTCTGCTGATCTTCCTCTTCCTCTTCCTCTTCATCATCAGTCTGTGAGCCTCTCTGTGCTTCTGCTGATCTTCCTCTTCCTCTTCCTCTTCATCAGTCTGTGAGCCTCTCTGTGCTTCTGCTGATCTTCCTCTTCCTCTTCATCATCAGTCTGTGAGCCTCTCTGTGCTTGTGCTGATCTTCATCTTCATCTTCCTCTTCATCTTCCTCTTCATCATCAGTCTGTGAGCCTCTCTGTGCTTCTGCTGATCTTCCTCTTCCTCTTCATCAGTCTGTGAGCCTCTCTGTGCTTCTGCTGATCTTCCTCTTCATCATCAGTCTGTGAGCCTCTCTGTGCTTCTGCTGATCTTCCTCTTCCTCTTCATCAGTCTGTGAGCCTCTCTGTGCTTCTGCTGATCTTCATCTTCCTCTTCATCAGTCTGTGAGCCTCTCTGTGCTTCTGCTGATCTTCATCTTCCTCTTCATCAGTCTGTGAGCCTCTCTGTGCTTCTGCTGATCTTCATCTTCCTCTTCATCTTCAGTCTGTGAGCCTCTCTGTGCTTCTGCTGATCTTCCTCTTCCTCTTCCTCTTCATCA